>NC_090325.1:97471205-97777292 GCF_035084215.1 Heptranchias perlo | reverse complement strand
TAGCTAAGAGGAAAGATTGGATAGGCTGGGGTTGTTTTCCTTGGAACAGATGATGCTGAGGGGTGACTTAATTGAGGTGTACAAAATTATGAGCAGCCTAGATAGAGTGGACAGGAAGGACCTATTTCCCTTAGCAGAGAGGTCAATAACCAGGGGACATGGATTTAAAGTGATCGATAGAAGGATTAGAGGGGAGTTGAGGAAATATTATTTCACCCAGAGGGTGGTGGGGGTCTGGAACTCACTGCCGGAAAGGATGGTAGAGGCAGAAACCCTCAACTCATTTAAAAAGTACCTGGATGTGCACCTGAATTGCTGTAACCCACATGGCTATGGACCAAGTGCTGGAAAGTGGCATTAAGCTGGGTGGCTCATTTTCGGCCGGCACGGACACGATGGGCCGAATGGCCTCCTTCTGTGCCGTAACTTTTCTGTGATTCTATGATTCCTCCAAACTGTTCTCCAGCAGGGTGGTAGGAGTGATGTGGCCCTAGCCCAGGAGAGAGATGATGGTGAAAAGGGACATTTAAGTGGGGACGCCACTCAAAGCACTCCCATGTCTCACCCGTTGCCCCCCTCTCAACCGGTACCCGCAATGCTGCCTCCTCTCCAGGTGGCCGAGTCTGCCCTTGCACAGGTGCAGGTGGTGCAGTCTTTGGAGGGGCCCTCACGGGCTCCAAAACCCAAAGGGCATAGGCCGATAGCATCTAAGTAGTCCGGCCATGAACTAAAACCCACCCCACCCAATAGACATGATGTGGAGATGCCAGTGATGGACTGGGGTGGACAAATGTAAGGAGTCTTACAACACCAGGTTATAGTCCAACAGCTTTATTTGAAATCACAAGCTTTCGGAGCTTTCCTCCTTCGTCAGGTGAGTCACTTGATGAAGGAGGAAAGCTCCGAAAGCTTGTGATTTCAAATAAAGCTGTTGGACTATAACCTGGTGTTGTAAGACTCCTTACATTTGCCCACCCAATAGAGACATTGCCTTACATCATCACTGGCTCCAAGTTGACTAAGGAGACAATGAAATCCACCGGTTGATATAATTAAGTCAATCGGTCGGGACAACAGAACCCGCCTGAAAACAGTTCACACCTCATATAGTATGCAAGATCAGCAGTTCCCATTGTCCCCCAAAGCCAGCTAGATGAGAGGCGGGAAAACAATACACATTCAAACAAAGCTTTCTCTCCAGGGACCAATCGTAGCATTTTGCACCGTCTGACTAGATCAGCCAGAAACTATTGCAGCCTCAGGAAGGAGGGGATCGAACAATGGATGTCAAACAGACACCAGCCACACAGCTCGACAACATCAGAAGATCAGAGCAGGCCACTCTCTCTACAACCAGGACCAAAGAAAGTCGCACTCCCCAAGGAACAGGTACAGTCCCAAGGACTTTGATCGTAGAAGACACGACCTGGCAGCCAAAGTCAGCAGGGTGAGCATTTCAACCACAGCCTGCAGAATACTCAACTCACAGCCATGTGGAGAGTTACCTCTGCACGTCCCAACCAAACTTTAGCAGTGTAGTGTTGGGAGTTAACAGCCATGAGTAAGGGAACACGGAGGGGCTTAGTTTAAGAAGTCCAAGGGGAAGTAATCTATTTGTTCATAATCATATAGGAACGTTAGCATCGGTTTTGCCATATTGAGATTTGCTGTACACATTAAACATACTTTTACTATTCAAAATCTGAAACCTGTGTCGATTGTATTATTCATCATCCTTCAGTGTGATTCATAAGGGTAAACACAGACCTTCGACCGTAAATAAGTGAGTTTGGTTGTGACCAGCAAGGCTGAACGACCCTCACACGATCGGAAACACCGACAGTGGAGGTGCTCGTATTGCTATATGGGTACAATTGATTGCACCCTGTACACATGGGAAGCCAGCCACAGAGTGGAATCCCATCCCCCTCTCTGTCTGGCCGAGGTCGTCCATGGGGAAGTTTACGTTTTGCAAGGCCCTGCGAAACAAACTGTCAGTGATCTGCCTTATGCACTTGCGTGCAGTTGACTGAGAGACCCTGACGATGTCACCAGCCACATCCTGCAATGATCCAGAGGCAAAGAAGTTGAGGGCAGTTGTTACTTTCACGGCGATGGGTGATGAGATGCCGCCAGGACCAGCCGAGAGCAGCTCGGCATGAAGGAGGCTGCAGATGCCTGCGACCACCTGGCAACTGATTCTGAGCTTCCGAATGCACTGCTCCTCAGAGAGGTCCAGGAAGCTCAGCCTCGGTCTGTAGACCCTCTGGTGAGGGTAGTGTCTCCTGCGACATCGCTCCCTCTGTTGTTCCCCTCCGTGCTCTTGTGCGGGTGCCTGTGGCACAGCACTTTGTTGTGAAGCTACAAGTGGTGGAAGTGCACGCCATGCCTGGTGAGGATGGTGATTTTCCTCGTCCTTGGATGCACTGGTGATGGCAGACATCGCAACTCCCCATCCTGATGGTGTCAGTTTGAGGGGGGTCCAAAAAGTTGGTAAATATGTGTAAACAGAACAATTCTGAGTGGAAACCAAGAATTTTCAATCTAAACACAAAGATCTCCCAGCCAAAAGTTTGTCTGAGAGAACTGAGTGCCCTGCTGCAATAATTCACCTTTTATCCCCATCTGTCAAACAGGGATTTAAATGTCCAAATGGCTGCCGGCTGAAACACGACTCATTCCCCATGGTATGTTTCACACAGCACGGGAAACACGTTGAGGCAGCGTTAAAATTGCTTGCCTTCATAGCTAATTGCATTTTTGGATTTTTAAACTAGGTTAAATAGTACAATTGCTGCTTTAAATATCGTCCTGCCAGCTTTAATTGCAGGCGGGACTTCCGGGTTCGGGAACGGCGCGTGCACCCAGATGACTCTGGGTCGTGCGCGTTCTTCAGCGTATTGGAGCTGGGATTTCTGCCCGCTCCTGGGAGATGCAATTTTCTTTGCCCCCCCCTCCCCCCCGCCCCCAACACACATGCACTTTCATTTTAAAATCGAGCCCAATACTCCAGCTGAGGCCTAACCAGTGTTTTATAAAGGTTTAGCATAACTTCCTTGCTTTTGTACTCTATGCCTATATTAATAAAGCCCAGGATCCCATATGCTTTTTTAACAGCCTTGTCAACTTGTCCTGCCACCTACAAAGATTTGTGTATTCCATCATAAGGTCAGAAATGGGGATGTTCGCTGATGATTGCACAGTGTTCAGTTCCATTCACAACTCCTCAGATAATGAAGCAGTCCGTGCCCGCATGCAGCAAGACCTGGACAATATCAAGGCTTGGGCTTATAAGTGACTAGTAACATTTGCACCAGACAAGTGCCAGGTAATGGCCATCTCCAACAAGAAAGAGTCTAACCACCTCCCTTTGACATTCAATGGCATTACCAACGCCGAAACCCCCACCATCAACATCCTGGGGGTCACCATTGACCAGAAACTTAACTGGACCAGCCACATAAATACTGTGGCTACAAGAGCAGGTCAGAGGCTGGGTATTCTGCGGCGAATGGCTTACCTCCTGACACACAACCAAAGCCTTTCCACCATCTACAAGGCACAAATCAGGAGTGTGATGGAATAATCTCCACTTGCCTGGATGAGTGCTGCTGCATCAACTCTCAAGAAGCTCGGCACCATCCAGGACAAAGCAGCCTGCTTGATTGGCACCCCATCCACCACCCTAAACATTCACTCCCTTCACCACTGGCGGACTGTGGCTGCAGTGTGCATCATCCACAGGATGCACTGCAGCAACTCGCCAAGGCTCCTTTGACAGCACTTCCTAAACCCGCGACCTCTACCACCTAGAAGGACAAGGGCAGCAGGCACATGGGAACAACACCACTTGCACGTTCCCCTCCAAGTCACACACCATCCCGACTTGGAAATATATCGCCGTTCCTTCATCGTCGCTGGGTCAAAATCCTGGAACTCCCTTCCTAACAGCATTGTGGGAGAACCGTCACCACACGGACTGCAACGGTTCAAGAAGGCGGCTCACCACCACCTTCTCGAGGGCAATTAGGGATGGGCAATAAATGCTGGCTTCGCAGCGATGCCCATGTCTCATGAACGAATAAAAAAAAATGACATTCCACCTTTTTAAAATTAAATTTTTTATTGTTTCGCAGTCATTAACAGTCATCGCGCTCTTAAAAAGTCATGTAGGGTTGGTATTTTCCAGTGCACCTTTTGGTGGTGTAAGTATCTTTGTTTCAGCTGGGCAGATGGGTAAGTTTACGAATGTTTAATGATTTTATTGATTGTAACCTGGGTGGCCCTTTAATTCGGAATTGTCAAAACGCCGCCGAACCAATGGGAGCAAGTTCGCCATTTCCTGGTTTTAGTGCGCATGTACGCATTTGTGCTATTTGGTTTCTGATAGGTCTCCTGCCCTCCATCCTATCAGACACCTTCCCTTTTGTTCTTTCCTCCCCTCCCCTCCCTCCTCACCTTCCCTGACTCTGTACTTGCTTAAAAACTGTTCAATCTTCAGCTTCTTCCAGTTCTGGCAAAGGGTCATTGACCTGAAACGTTAGCTCTCTTTCCTTCTCCACAGATGCTCCCTGACTTGCTGAGTATTTCCAGCATTTTCCGTTTTTATTGCATAAAAGATAATTTGGTCCATTAAGCCCATTCCTTCTGCAGACCGTGTACAATTTGCCCCATCATAGACTCTACTCAACTTATTTAATCTCCTGAGAATAGATTCTCTGAAGTTTCTCCCTGCCCCATAGAGAGACTCTCCTTGAAACCTCAGAATATTGCTCTTTGTGTTTTGTTTCGGGGTTTAGTGCACCAACCACTGTTTACTTAGCCATACTGACCAGGGAGCTCCTTGCTCTGGAAATCCATGGGTCAGCAATCATATCAATTGTACCTCGCCTCACCTGGAAAAAAGTTTAACATGCCCCCAACAGCTTCCTTAGGACTGCTTTTAAAAGAATTTACAAGAACTTGGGACTTTCTCAATGGGGCTCCAGGCCACGCAGATGGCCCACATGCATCCTTCTGTGGGCTGTGATGCTTCTGCTCATTGTCGATCCTGCTCCCACCGACTGAGAGACTGAGAGCACGGCAACTCCCAGAATTGGGAGACCCCCACCCTTAGCCTTACTCTCTCTGACATCGTAGGCCTTGGCAGGCTCGGGCGGTTGGTTTGTGGGCAATCACTGATGCAGGTCGGGTCCTGGTGTTTGCAGGTCCTGGCCTATTCTCTGGTCCATCTGCCTTACTCCTGATGAGAGTGCTGTGGGTCATGAGCTTGTCATAACTTAAGTTTTAGCAGCAATGACGATTTAAAAATGACACAAGAGGTATGTGATTGCTGAAGGTATGAGATTTATTTTCTAAGAGAGAACTCCCCAGAGCATTTTGATTTTGGACACCTAGTTCGGAGCATTTATTGGAATTTTGGAACATACTGTAATTCTAAGTGTGAATCACTCATCACTCTCCTCCATTCTCTATTTTATTTCCAAACCGTGGCAAATCCACCAGCACAGTTGCAGAAATTGTTAAATAAATTCTATTAATGCATTCACACCAGGGACATCCATTTTATCTCAAAAAAGCAGCTGCAACCAGTATTGAAACTTTATATAAGACAGCAGCCAGGCATGACCCAGAAAGTTTCTTTTGAGGAAAATTTAATTGTTTTGAGTCGCTACTTACTTGGTATATATCATTTCTCTTAGGGACTAACACCAAATAAATACACCTATAACTAAGGTTCTCAGAAACTAACAGCTTATTTAAAATGTTCCTGTCCCAAGCTTGTGTGCAATAAACAGCAGGAGAGAGAGCCATCTGATTGTTTTCAATCCCAATTGCCAACATATCTGGTTCTGACAAACTCCAGTCTCACCTTCCAAGCAACATGATTGGTTGATAATGACAACCTTCCAATGTCAGTTAAAAAGGCTGAATTTTCTTGTAAAACACTGACAAGCTAACACATGGGTCGTAATGCTAATGTCAGCTTAAAAAGCCGACGGTTGGCATGTATGAATTATAAAAAAATTGATAGCAAAGAATTGTTTGCTGTCTGTTATATCTAAAATCTAAACATGATAAGCATAGCTAGTTAACAAATGAATGTCAACCAGAAATAAACTGACAGTTTTCTATATATTTAGAGAGCATCTTGCATATTTTTAGATTTTATAAGGCATGGTCTTGAAATGTACGATGACAGTCCCTCTAGGGACACTCCACAGGGGTCACGTGACCAAATTCAATATAATTGCCACCCTTTACAAAACTGTGCCATGCTTGACTTATCAGCATGCCTGCACTTAAAAAATATCTTTAGGACCAATGAAAAGGAAGGGAAATTACTACAATGCTTGAAGTGATTTAATTTAGACAAAAAAAAATGATTTGTTGCATGCAGTTCCTCACTTTGTGTTTTTCTTTGTATATACAGGCTGTAAATAGACCTCATGTAGTTATGTAAGTAAATAATAGACATGTTCCATTTACCCTCACTGCCTCTTCCCTCCAGCTGCATACTTTACAATAAAGTCTCCTGAGGCAGTTCTTTATTAATAATTGTAAATAGAATAGATGTGACATTTAAGTAACTAAGTAAAACTTTTAAGGCATTTCTGATCAAATGAGGCTGCCAGAGGTCTAACAGCTGTTGCTGCAAACATTCCTTGCATACTGCACAGGGACTCCAATACCGTTCTTTCAGACAAAAAGCTGGCCAGTAACAGTCTGAATATTTCCCATGCACTGACATTCCGTAAGGACTGAGTGGTGTAAATTTTTGTCTTCACCGCCTGGGCAGTAATCTGGTCGCGCGGATCACCCGCTTATTACAACATCTTGTCTAATTTACATTCCATTGATTTCAATTCCATTGGTTTCAATGAAATGAAAATTAGACATGTTCTAAAATGGTCTGGTGATGCGCTCTACCAGTTTACCGACCATGGGATGAAGATGAAAATATTCCCCAGAATCACCTTCAGATCTTTATATTTATCTTATAAAGTACCAAAGTTCCTAAGGTAATATTTTCAATGCACTGTTTAAATTTTGCAAGGTCCAAAGATTAGTTAGATCCCAAACAAAGTTACAAATTACATTGTCTGTGACTGTGACCATCCTCGTCCTCACCATCCTCCTCCAATGCCCCTCCTCCGTTGTCCAGCTCAGTAGGACTGACCTCACTTAGTTTCACTCTTACCAATGCAATCATAGCCAGAGCATTTCCAGCAATTGCTTCTCTTCCTGCCTCCACACCATTACCTCTGGATTCCCCCAAGGATCCATCTTGGCCCCCTCCTCTTCCTCATCTACATGCTGCTTCTTGCCGACATCATCCGCAGACATGGGATCAGTTTCCACACGTACGCTGCCGACACCCAGCTCTACCTCTCCACTATCTACCTCTATCACTCCACTGACTCTGTGTTATCATTGTTCATTGTGGAAGCTTCCATACCATAATACGCCATACCATGCTTTCCCGGATTTCACTTTACTACAAATTCTTCTAAATTAAAATCTTTCCCATGCTTGTGCCAGACCAAATTTACTGTGCATGGTCGGAAACATTAATCAAAATGAACGAAGTGTTGGTGTTCGGACTAAAGTTCAGAAGTACATGTGGACTAAGATACATAACCAAAGAAGCAATCAAACCCTTTTCATATCTCAGCCAAGCATGGCCTAACTTGTTTTATAAGCAAGACAGGCTGTACAGGCAAGCCCATCTCTAACACCTGAAGCACGTCTCCCTTGTTAATCATAGGTTAGAGTTATTATACAAATGCAACTTACATCCTTTATCTAAATGACACTGCTAATGTGTACACTGAACAAAGGAGCGGTTACTCATGTGAGATAGTGACTATTCAGGCGTGATCCTTCCCAGACGCATGGAGCAACATCAGTACAGTTTTTTCTCACTTATAAATTACCTGTTTCCTCATATTGAGGCAACGCTGCCATCCAGTATCCATAGCTGTGCGAGAATCTGATCCTGAACATCCTCGGGGACACAATTCTGGCAATAATGTTCGCCAGGCCTCTAGAAGATTGGAGATCAGGGGAATTCCCAATGTAGGGAGTACTCGCCTTCAAACCTATCCCCTCCACGTCAGCGGAGATTCTGTCCCTTACAAAACCGTACGGAAACTCGGTACAAACGTCTGGGCCTGGCATATCCAGACCTTGGTCTAGTTTGTGGCCCTTCCACCACAATCCAGCTGGAGTTGTAGCAGGAGTTCACCAGAACAGTTTGGAACTTTGGCCCCACTGCTTGATAAGCTAACAAGTTTCTCACCCCATCCTTTGCAAGGGATGCAACAGTTTCCTAACAGTTGGCTTTTCATTAAGTAATTATAAAACCAGAATTCGTATTTAATGTCTTTAAACCCACAGTCTTTTCAAATGATGTTACAAGACAAAGATTAATGTCCTTAGACTGTCCAGTTGTTAATCCAGAATGATAAGAGTAGGTTTCAACAGCGTTTTAACGGAGATTTGAGCCCCGATTTGAACTCCCAGCGAGAGTATGCGGCGAGTGTGGGTAACATCTGGGGCAGATGGGAAACGGTCCGGCCTTCCGCAGCGTAATGCCTGAGTGATTTTAGTTTGAATGCATGGGCTTCGCCAGTCTCCCGCCTGAACCTAGTGGGAAGCGCTAGCTGGCCGGTGAGTGGTAATGTGTCTTTGAGCGGCAGGAGGCCTCCACAGGGACCCAAAGGAACGGCCCCTGTCAGTCAGGTAAGTGGCTAGGTGGTCCGGGGAGGGGGAGGGAAGCTGGGGGCGATGGAGGCCCAAAGTTTCCTTGTGGGGCTCGGAGGAGCACTCCCATTCCTACTGGCTCACAATGAAACAAAAAAAAATAAAAAAGAACTTACCTTTCTGGGCCTCTTCTGGCCCTGGATCTGCTTGCCACAAGGTTGGCCTGGTGGGGAAGCCATGACAGACAGATTCCCCACGTAGTCCTCTGGTTAAAATTGCAGTCAGGATCTGTTAACATCAACGGAGCCTGATCTGTAAATTTAAAGACGCACCCCGTTGCATTCCAGCGGGCATCCCGCATGCCTGCTCAAAAGAACAGGTTAAAATTGCAACCCATGGGAAGGCAATGGATCGGAGACGTCAAGTCACTTTGGCCATTTTTACTGTCCACCCTCCATGTTTCCGCCAGGAGAAGAGGGTTAAGTTCAGTTCTTTGTTCTCCGCGATTAATTATTCCAGTGGACCTGTTAAACAGTCACGATTTCCTGCTCAGCAGCATCTTTATATTATTTAACATAACAATGTTTCAAAACCTCTATGAGAATAACTCTTTATTTTACCAGGAATACAGAGGCAACTTTACTGGCTGGAACAAATATTCTTCCTGTTAGTCAGGCCACCTGGGGGACACTGATATCCTTAATTCTACTAGGATGAGTCAGTTTAACCAGTTTGGCTGCTTATCTCACCTCTTTTCTGCTGTTTGATGGCAGCCTTTCAACAAATGATCTGTGTCCAGCTTTATCCAATCATGGAATGAGACAGTTTCTGTATTCAGCTTGATCTTTGTCCTTGAAAACCTTATGCTTATTTAAACAAGTAACTTTCTATAGGATGAATAGAGGCCTGGCGGTAGATTCCCAACTTCTGACATCCAGGCATAAAATTGGTATTGCAGGTGAGGTGGCCGTTATAGAAACTGCATAACAGGCAGCTGATCCATGATGCCACTTTTATGCCTGGGCAGCAAGTTGAAAATCTAGAGTCCCCCTCCCCCCATATCTTGACTCTTTGTTCCCCCCTGCCTAAAGAACTCTGCTCTTGTGCCTCAGTCTTATACACACACAAAAATAACAAGCAAGACTAGATCAGCTGGTCAATTGAGCCTGAACCATCCAATCTGCCGCTCCTCCCCCGCCCCCCCCCCCCCCCCACCGTCGCATCACTACCAGCAGCCAGCCATACAATCTCTTGGGAGAGGCAAAATAATGGAGAAAACCCTAGGCAAATGTAGAGAAAGAAAACTTGGAAATTTTTTTCAGATCAAACAAGTTTCAGGAGATCACAGCAACCAGGCGACACATCCCCCAATAGCCAACTTACCTTTTATACGCAGTGATGTTAGTCACAAGTAGGAACTGAACATTTACAGTGAATCCACACTCACTGCACGAGCTGGCAACTTGTTCCAGACGTTGACAACCCTCTGAAAAGAAATAACTCCTGACATCTAACCTTGTTCTATGCACATGTAACTTATAGGCATGACCCCTGGTCTTCCTTTACATATCATATCAAATGCCTGCTCACATGGATCGAATCTACTCCTTTCATTATTTTAAACACCTCAATCAAATATCCTCACATTCTATGATTATCTATGTTTTTCTTAGAAATTTCCAAGCCAATAGTTGCAACTCAGATCCTTAAACTAGGTATTAATCTAGTGGCCCTCCTCTGAACCATTTTCAGGGCCTCTATATCATCCACTATGTCAGCGGACCAGAATTAGACAAGTACTCTAGATGAGGCCTAGCCAAATTCTAACATAAGGATAGTATAGTAATATTCTTGTGTATTTGATGTGTATACTGCTGTGGCAGTACATCCTAGAATCTATTTGCTTTTGCTACAACCTTGCAGTACTGGTTGTAAAACTTCAGAGATTGATGAACTGTGACACCGAGGTCTTTCTCCCGCTCGACAGCCTTAAGTTACAACCCTACATGGATTTATCTATATTAAACACCATCTGGCAGATATGGGCCCAATCCCCCATCTCATTTAGGTCTGCTCGTAATCCATTTTTTTCTCCTCAGGTCCTAGCACTCGCTCAAATTGTTGTATCGTCAGTAAACCTGTGGGCAGTACCCACAGTGCCATCATCCAGATCATTGATAAAGATGATGAGGAGCAATGGCATTAACACATCCTTGTGGGATACCATGAATAAACAATCCTCACAACCATTTCCTCATGTGAGGAGGCCCAGTGCATGACTCAGCGTATGTCCTAAGAGTCAGTTATAACCTAGTCATTCCTACACTCTTCTGTTGTAGTAATTTGGTGTGGGTCACATTGTAAGCAGTGTAGATGGAAACATAAAATTACAAAGCGATATTGATAGATTAGGTGAATGGGCAAAACTGTGGCAAATGGAATTCAGTGTAGACAAATGTGAGGTCATTCACTTTGGATCAAAAAAGGATAGAACAGGGTACTTTCTAAATGGTAAAAAGTTAAAAACAGTGGATGTCCAAAGGGACTTAAGGGTTCAGGTACATAGATCATTGAAATGTCATGAACAGGTGCAGAAAATAATCAATAAGGCAAATGGAATGTTGGCCTTTATATCTAGAGGACTAGAGTACAAGGGGGCAGAAGTTACGCTGCAGCTATACAAAACCCTGGTTAGACCGCACCTGGAGTACTGTGAGCAGTTCTGGGCACCGTACCTTCGGAAGGACGTATTGGCCTTGAAGGGAGTGCTGCGTAGGTTTACTAGAATGATACCCGGACTTCAAGGGTTAAGTTACGAGGAGAAATTACAAAATTGGGGTTGTCTTCTCTAGAGTTTAGAAGGTTAAGGGGTGATCTGATCAAAGTTTTTAAGATATTAAGGGGAACAGATAGGGTGGATAGAGAGAAACTATTTCCGCTGGTTGGGGATTCTAGGAGTAGGGGGCACAGTCTAAAAATTAGAGCCAGACCTTTCAGGAGCGAGATTAGAAAACATTTCTACACACAAAGGGTGGTAGAAGTTTGGAACTCTCTTCTGCAAACGGCAAATGATACGAGCTCAATTGCTAAATTTAAATCTGAGATAGATAGCTTTTTGGCAACCAAAGGTATTAAGGGATAGGGGCCAAAGGCAGGTATATAGAGTTAGATCACAGATCAGCCATGATCTTATCAAATGATGGAGCAGGCATGAGGGGCTGAATGGCCTACTCCTGTTCCTATGTTCCATGTCTCTACTACTGTATATATTCTAAAACTGGCATTGTCTCAACTCTTGTAAACCAAAGCACATTCAGCTGTTATTTTGTGAGTACCATCACCTTGTGATCATGAAGCCTCATAGGAACTGTCCCATACAGTTGAATATCTGGTGCCTCAGGAATATTGTTTCTATCGTGGCAATTTCAATTGAAATAAAATCCAGGTTTCATATCTTTTAGGTGCTTCCAAAGAGAAAGGCTGGGTTTTAGCAGATGTGCTAGTCTTGGCCTGATTTTTGTTCCTCATGAGGCTTCTAGCTTTAGGGATAATACTTCATAGTCATTGTAAGCTGCCAAAAGGCATGGATTGAAATCCCCCAGCTGAGACACAGCCTTCCTTATAAGCTAATATCTGAGGTTCTATGCATTTGTCTCTTCTCGGTATTTCTCTAATACACAACCTGAAAGAGACAGCATCTGTGCCACAAACAAATCATTCTCTGAACATCTTTCATCTATTTCAAAATCTATTTGCATGTTGTTTATCAAAAGTTAAGTTTAGTTTAACCAAGATGGTGTCATCATCTCCTCAATTGCTGAATGTTAGTTTTAAACTGTACTCTTTTTTAAAGGTGCTGTTCATTTCCTAGAAGTGCCTTCAAGGTGAAGCATTGTGCACAGAAAGATAGCATCTGTTTTTTTTTTGTCCTCATAATTCTATCTTTCATATGCAGAGGGTAATGTTAATGCATGTTAATAATTACGATGATGAGGTTTATATAGTAAAGTAATTCAATTTTGGCTATGTAAATTGACAGATTTAGGAAAAAGGGGGGGGTGAATTTCTTTGGACCTTCTGCTGCTTGTCCATTGTAACTTTGGTGGAAGACCCACGGACACCCCAGAAAAGCCCTGTAAATGCTGTTTATGCTGTTTCTCTGGAGTTTGCATGGCTCTTCCGCCGAGGTTGCAGTGGATGAACAGGCAAACCCCCATTGGATATTCATTCCCGTCATCTTCACAACTTCTGCAATGTTGCAGAACTGCACCTGATTGAACTCATTTCAAATACCCTCTTTATGTGATCTGATCATACTTTGATACAGTTTTTTTAGTGTGATTCTCAATTCATGTTTAAAATATCTATACAAATGTAATTTTTCTACAATATTCTTTTTATTTTGTTGAATTATCAGTTTGCTGCAAATATTTTGTAGCCACTATAATTCTACTTTGCCCTTCATTATTGAATCCTCTCAGTGTTTGGGAGAAATTTTAACCCTCCCATCCCGCCACCTACCGTCTGACAGAAACCAGGCGGCAGTTAAACTGGAGCGGGGGACGTACCCACTGACTTCCAGCCCCGATGTGGCCAATTGCAATTTTAAATTGCAGGCAGCAAGGACACTCGCCTGAAGTCGGTGGGGTCCTTCTTTAAATATCCAGGTTGTTTTGGTCAGGAAGTCAGCCAGTGGCATGCTTATGAGGCTTGGCCCTTAAATTCGGCTGGGCCTCCCTTGCTGCCTCTCCTGTATGGGCCAACCACTGTCTAGGACGCGATCCCGCCTGGTATTTAAAATTGACCCCTTTATATTTGAAGTTAAACTGTCAGAAATTACTTTCAGAGCTTGAAAACTGCAAACAAGGCTTCAGACATCCATCTTATTTTCTGTATTTTCCAATTAAACATTATCCATTGCAAAGTAGCTTGCATTTGTTTTTATTCTATCGTGAAGTGCTCTTTATACAGTTGAAATTTTGTGTGGCCTGCCGAGCATGTGAGCAAATGGTAGATGTTTTCTGTTTGCCCTAGTTAGCCGCTCTCTCTGCCTGTAAATGGAAAGAAATGGTTTTCTCTTCAAAGCAGTTCTTTTTTCAACAGTGGCAAAGTATAACTTTTATGCCACCAATTTAAGGCTCTGACAAAGTTCTAATCAAATGAGTCTGCCAGAGTATCAGCGGGTTACAATTTGTAAGGGCCCCTAGTCCATCTATTCAATAAGGAAATAACTGGCCATTGTTGGAATGATTCACACGTATTGGTGTCACGATTTCATTGTATAACAATCTCAACTGCCATCAAATTAGATATATAAGTTCTAACACATTATTTCAGATTCTACAAAACCGATCTTGCAAGTTGTATTGCACCAGGGTCAGTACGTAGAAAGAGCTTACATTACCATAAATGATACAGCCTCCATCTTATACAAATATCAGATTCACCAGGGTATCAGGACACACATACCATTAGGATAATTGGGATACCATTCTTGACATAATAAGATGTAAAAGTCACATTGGAAATCACAGAAACCGATTTTGAATTTAGAATCTTAAAAATAAAACCTGTTTTTTGTGACAGGAGGAGCTATACATGTTCTGTTGCATAGCAACCCACAGACACAATTTAATTTATTTAAAATTAACATAAGTTGCTGGAAGATGTTTTGCCTTTTCAAGAGAGTTGTTAAGTTTCTGGAATGTAATAGAGCTATAGAGAGAGTACATATTTTCCTCTTTGTTGTGCCTGAGGAAGGTACAGTTGCCAGGTGCACCGAAGAGGAAAAAGGGATGGAGACCTGTTACATCAGCTTCTGTCCCCATTACAATGCCCCAGGATTTCCAAAGGTTACCCAAATGGCATGTCTGGGCTTGGGTGTGTACCTGCAGTAGGCGCAGGTCCAGCATTTCAATGCGAAGAAGGCAAAGGGTGGTGTTCTCAGTCCTCCCGACTCACTTTGCTGCTTGTCCATTGAAAATGCAGGGGGGACCCAAACAAGATGGTGATGGGGTGTGTGTTGGGACCCTTTTCAGACCAGAGGGTCTCATGGCCTACTGGCTGCAGCTCTCCAACCCTCCGTTCCCAGAGGGTTGGAGAGCTGGGGGGGAGGAGGGGTGGTGACATAGCACCTGGGCCACGCTAATGCCTCGGGGCTGGAAATTTGGGTGAACTGTGCCCTTTATAAGCTTCAGTGTCCATTGCAATTTACAATTCAATTGATAAAAGCCTCACAAGTTTGTTTGCAGGACTTTCAGTACAGTCCCTCAGCTTCCTTGTACTTCACAGCTTTATAGGCGTGAGAGTGCTTTCAGGTTACACACAGACCTGAGGGAGATTTCCTTCTATCCAATCTTATAAAGTTATGTAGGCAGCAAAAAAAATTACATACGGACAAAAACTAATTTGCATTAAAAGAACCTGTAATTTGTTGCTCGAAATCCCTTACTTTCTAGGCTTTGTACACAAAATGTGTATTAGTTTACAACAGTGAAGCTACAGAACAAAAATCATAGTCAAGTCAAGCATCCACCTTTCATATTTCAAGGCCCAAATCTAGGAACATGTATTTTAGATTCCACTGATGGAATTTTTACTCAGAATAGGGAGTAGATTAGCTGCAGTAGTTTTGGTCATGCTACCATTCAAAATGTAACTCTTTTCCTTGCTGATATTACAGTGTGGTAATTGCTTTCTTCAATCATTGGTGAGCAATGGCTAGTAATGACACCTTTGAAATACTTGTTTTTTTTAAGGTAAATTTCAATATTTTCATCCATACTTGCTGAAGGCAGAATTCCGAATCATAATAAAGGCTTGCTTTTATATAGCACCTTATCATGTTTTGCAGAAGCAACTCAAAGGACTTAATTACAAGAGATTATTTTGAAGAATAGTGACAGTTCTTATCTAGGCAAAAGTCATTGTCATTATGTTCACTACAAGATCCCACAAACAGCAAAGAGATGAAAGACCAGTTGATAGTGGTATTGGTTGAGTGAGTAATGTCGGATACTACATCAGGAGAACTTCCTGTACTTCTTTGAATAGTACCATGGGATCTTTAACATCCACTTGAACCACAAGAGCAGACAGCCAAGCCTTTGCTTAATATTCTTCCTGAAGATGGTGGGGCTGAAAAGTTGCGGCCCTTCCAGCACACTCCACTGTAACTTCACCGGATATGTTGGGCCCTGGCCTTGTACTGGAGTTTTCATGGAGCCTTATGAGGGGCAGACACTTCGCTCACCTAAATCAAGGCCAGCAGCATAGAAGGGGATGTTGCCAGAGACTCGCAGGCCAGGAGTTCCCATGTCTCTGGCATGGCAGAGCTGGTAAGTCAAATGATATTAGGCATACTGACCCATTGAATAAAGAAAATGGGGCCCACCTGGGGATTCAGGCATGAACCCCTGAAGAAACATAATTGGTTTGCTGAACAGTTCCGACCCCTTACAAAGAGGCATAAAGGGGCACTTGCTCTTTTTTTACAATGTGGGGAGGGGAAAGCTAACCCCCTCCCCACCACCACCCACTCCCCACCCCAGCCGGGACCTAGCACACTCTTCCTAGGAATTGTAACCGGGCTGATTTCGAGTGGCATGGACAGCCACCATTCATATTTCAAGGCACAATTAAGACACCTCTCCCAAAACTCACGAACTTTGGTGAGGTCAGTGCTGGACTCCCAGGCAAGCATATCCCAGTACTTACACCGGAAAGGCAACCCTGTAGGTTTTCAGACCCTGTATCCCCAACAGCAGCCCTTCTGCCACCTTAGATTATGTGCTCAAATCCTGGAGTTAGCCTATCTTAGCCATACATCTAACGTTCCCACTCTGTACTTTGCAAATTAAGTGTAAGTTTCTCCATTTGTTTTACGATTCTGTGTGTATTTTCTGTTTTTTATTGCCCTCTATTTCTCTTTGCAGTGTACACTGTGCCCCTCATGTACCTTAGCATCCTCTCACCTTGCTGGCCTTTGGCCCATCTTCCATTTTGGCCCATCCACTAACCCATTGCCTCAAGTTCATTTTTATCCTTGCCTCCTTGCCTCCACCATGTCTTTTTCAGTCCCATTCCTCTTGCACCACTGGCCTCCTGCAGCAATTTGATTTAATCTTCTTTGCTCAACCCTCTGGCCTCTGGCTCCTTTTTCACTGTGGCCATCCCAATTTCAACCCATTGCCTCTGGCATGTTTTCAGCTAGCTGCACCTCCTTCAGCCCGATGCACTGGTCCCCAGCTGTGCAAAATCCTTTCGGTCTTGACTCCTTGTGTGCAAGGCTATGGGAAATTGACCAGTATATCTAGATATATAAAAAAGTCATCATGAACATGATGAAAACTGAAGTGTCAAAAAATAAAATTGTGTGAATGAGGTTTGGTCCCAGACTCCATTACAAGATAAACCTCAGTGCTTGCTTCCCCTTTTGGTAATGTCTGAATCCTCTCAGTGACTGGCAGTAAAATACCGAAGGACCAATCAGCATCTCTAATCTTATTGGCTGTCACCTTCCTCCAGTAATATTAGGTCCATTGACCTTTTTATGCGGCTATGACTAAGTTCTTAAGAAATCTGAAAATCAGACTGCCAAAATAATACAAAAGAAAAAATATCAGTAAACAAAGGCCAATATCACAGCAGTTGGCAGTACTAAAGGTTATGCGTCAGGGTCAATGACGCACATAAGAAGGAAAAATGAGCAATGTATGTACTCCATGAACGGCATTGAAGGATGAAGTGGAAAGAAATTGGTTATAGCCCATTTTCGGGCCAAGCGCATAACCAATGGCGCACAGAGCACACACCCCAACCGGGAGGCAGAGGGCTCACCTGAAATTGGGTCTCGGGCCTTATTTGCTTAATTGAGGTGAGCTGCTGATGCCTGTCATGGCTACAAATGCAGTTCACCCATTTTGCCTGCATGGTGGGCGGGCCGCTTGCCTTTCCAGTAAGACCTGGAACCGGGGGCGGTTGTGGCAATGGGTGGATGGGTGGGGGAGGGGCGGAGGCGATCATGAATAGTGTGGAGTCAGGAGAGCGTTGCTGCACAACATTTTTGGAATTTCAAACACAACTAACCTTTCGTTGGCGGCCGTTGCATAGGCCGTAGCAGCTGATGAAGGATTCTGAGCTGGCAGGCACAACGCCTTTAACATCCCTAAAACAGGCAGGAGGCTACTGTGAGGGACCTAATGCCTGCCTTAGGCATCCATCAGTCTTGCCTAAAAAAATCACCTGACCCAATTTTGGGTCAGACCTCTTTTGGGCATCCCTTGCAGAGGGAGAGAGAAAACAAGGAACTATAGACCAGTTAGCCTGACATCAGTTGTAAGGAAAATGCTAGAATCTATTATTAAGGATGTAGTAACTGGGCACTTAGAAAATCATAATATGATTAGGCAGAGTCAACATGGTTTTATGAAAGGCAAATCGTGTTTGACAAATGTTTTGAGGATGTAACAAGCAGGGTAGATAAGGGGGATAAGTGGATGTAGTATATTTGGATTTTCAAAAAGCATTCGATAAGGTGCCACACAAGAGGTTGTTTCACGAGATTAGGGCTCATGAGATTGGGGGTAATATATTAGCATGAATTGAGGATTGGTTAATGAACAGAAAACAGAGAGTAGGAAAAAATGGGTCATTTTCGGGTTGGCAGGTTGTAAGTAGTGGGGTGCCGCAGGGATCAGTGCTCGGGCCTCAGCTGTTTATAATCTATATCAATTACTTAGATGAGGGGACCGAGTGTATTGTATCCAAGTTTGCTGACAATACAAAGCTAGGTGGGAAAGTAAGCTGTGAGGAGGACGCTAAGAGACTGCAAAGGGATGTAGACAGATTAAGTGAGTGGGTGAGAAGTTGGCAGATGGCGTTTAATATGCAGAAATGTGAAATTGTCCACTTTGGTAGAAAGAATAGAAAAGCAGAATATTTTTTAAAAGGCGAGAGGGATTTGGGTGACCTTGTACACGAATCATAGGAAAGTTAACATGCAATTAGGAACGGAAATGGTTTGTTGGCCTTTACTGCATAGGGGTTGGAGTATAAGAGTAAGGAGGTCTTGGTGCAATTATATAGGGCTCTGGTGAGACCACACCTGGTGCACTGTGTACAGTTTTGGTCTCCTTACTTAAGGAAGGATATACTTGCCATCGAGAGGTTGCAACTAAGGTTCACTAGATTGATTCCTGGGATGAGTGGGTTGTCCTGTGAGGAGAGATTGAGTAGAATGGGCCTATATTCTCTGGAGTTCAGAAGAATGAAAGGTGATCTCATTGAAATGTATAAAATTCTTAGAATCCTTGACAGAGTAGATGCTGAGAGGTTGTTTCCTCTGGCTGGAGAGTGAAGAACTAGGGGTTGTAGTTTCAAGATAAGGGGTCAGCCATTTAGGACCGAGATGAGGAAAAATTTCTTCACTCAAAGAGTTGTGAATCTTTGGAATTCTCTACCCCAGAGGGCTGTGGATGCTCAGTCGTTGAGCATATTCAAGACTGAGGTCGATAGATTTTTGGACACTAAGAGAATCTAGGGATATGGGGATAGGGCAGGAAAGTGGAGTTGAGGTAGAAGATCAGTCATGATCTTATTGAAAGGCAGAGCAAGCTGAAGGGGCCGTACGGCCTATTCCTGCTCCTATTTCTTATGTTCTTATGTTCTAGGACATTGGTCCCCAAAATTGGGCCTTATTGCGCCCTTTTTGTGTCCATTAAACGGGCACAACAAGGTCCAATTTGTACCCACGGAGTCTTAATAGACTTGATGCTAATCATGTCCTTCTAATGTAGAGCAGCAATCAACAAAGCCAATAGAATGTTCAACTACATAGCGGAAACATTAGAATACAAGTTAGAGGAAGTCATTAAAAACTGTACTGTGCTCTGGTCGGACTTGACAGCTGTGTCCAGATCTGGTCGCTGAGACAGAAGGGATATATTTAAGCACTGGAGGCAATGCAGAGAAAGCTCACATGAGTTATCCCTGCTGTCAGGTATCTGAGATATAAGGAAAGATTAGGGAGGTTGGACTTTGCAGTCTGGAAATGAGGCATCTGAGAAGTGACCTTATACAGGTATATAAAACAGTAAATGGTATGGAAAAGGTAAATCTGGAATATTACTTTAAGTTAAGTTGTGGGAATAGGACAATGGAACATAGATTCAAACTAGTAAAAGGTAATTTTAGCAACTGATATCAGGAAGTTCTTAATAACACAACGAGTGATCAGCACAGGGATTGGACTTCCAGATAACAGTAGTAGAGGTGAAAACCCTAGATAATTGAAGGAACAATTAGAAGCAGCAATGGAAAGACTGTAAGGTGCTTCTGTATGGAAAAACTAATATGGTCTTCCTCATCCATAATTATCTTGTGATCTTATGATTGTGGGGGTGGAATCAAAAAGTCAAGAATTAGTACTTGTTTTTGGTTAAATCCACTTTAAACACTGGCCAATAGTACTATCAGCTCATTTCCTTGTCAGTAGACTGGGGGTAAATTTTCCTCTGTTGCACTCCCCATACAGAGCTCCGTGCAACAGGAGTGCGTATTGGAAATTTGGGTATGCGCCCCCACGATTATCTATCCATTACAGATGACTATTAAGCTCAAAGTCTTCTTTCCTGCCATTAGCATTCAGAGGTAGGAGAGAATTGCATATCTGCCACTTAGTGTAAGCATTTTTTAAAAATTTGGCTTCAGACACTGCAAAATTTGGTTATTTATGATCCAATTATGATTAATACAGGTTGATGCACAAATCTGCCAGGAAACACAGATACACAGATGTCTCCCACTATACTGCTTTAGAATATGGACACAACCCCACTGCTAGACTGCCAGGGAATCAGACAAATCCACTGCTTTATACTGACAGAGAATTGGATGCCATCCACTACACCAGCAGGTATTATCTTTTTCTGTTACAAAGGTTGATTTTATAATTTTTTTTAACACTTTTGAGACAGGAGCTTTAGCCTGGCAACAGACTGCCTGAAAATCAGTACTAGGATAGAAGAACATTTGACAGGATAGGGTTATGGCAGCAAATACAATTAACAAGGATATTTTACTGCTTTGTGCATGGATGTGTTTTTTTAAATTCAGAATCTGAGGGATAAAGTTGGACAGTGAAACACTGGTAATAAACAACATGCTCAGAAATCTGCTTTTTTGTCTAGCATTTAGTGCTCAATATGTCTGAGCTGGGGCAAATTCTGATGTTAAGAAAACTAACAGTGTGGATTATTTTCAATGTGGAAATCGTTTTTGTGCTCATCCTTACCGACACTATCATGGATATCAATAGAATCAATGTGAAAACTGATAATACCGCTGGCAGCAGCAGCACAGATGTGGGAAATCCTGCTGCTTGTAAGGGCTTTTTACTGTTTCTCGGGCTTATTATAGGTTAGCCAGTTATATTTTTCCTGAGCTGCCCTGCCCGCTGTGCGGTTGCGAATCGCTTTCCCCTTCCTGATTCTGAGCTGAGGACTTATCGGGCGGTAACAAGGACAGATGAACAGCCCAGTGGATTGGTACAAGGAAAACCAATGTTTATTAATAAGAAAACTAAAACTACAAGGTAAACAGTATTATACAGAAGATAAAAGAAATCGCTATGGATGCAATACAGTCTTACACTTAACGGGGTGGAAGAAACGGACACATCGAGGGAAAATTCTAAAATCACAATTTTAGCAATACCCCTTTAACTCCCACCCTTACACATAGCTAGGTTGTCTTGTGGTGGCCAGAAAATTAATGCTCACCGGTGAAACAGTTGAAAAGGCCTGGCCCCTGTGCCCCTGCTGCTGCCGTCGACATGTGGTTGCGAGGTTTACTGGATGGCCTTCCTTCTTAGTTGCTAGCAGGCAGACAGGACACCGGGCCAAGAGGCGAAGAGAAGAGAGAGAGCGAGATACTGGGAAGCCCCAGTTATACCCTCCCGGTATCAGGTTTTCTTCGTGCCTCATCAGCTTGCTCCATTGTTCGATTTGAGCATGAAAACGTAAGACAAAGGACCCCAATCTCTGGCCCATTTACATTAATGGCCGGTACCTGTACCGATCTGTTCCATAACTGTTTTCCATTGTTCCGAATGTTCCTTGATGGGCTATCATTTGTCCTGGGATTTCTCCTGCTCGAATTTTGATGTGTAGGCCGGCAATGTTGATGGCTTGCCTCAGGGCGTGAATGCAACTGCATTGTTCAAAGAGAATCCAATTTCAAATGCGGCAGGACTTTGGCCATGTTTCTGACCGCAGCCATTTTGAGAGACCCTGGATTTTTTAAAATACAGTCACACCAGGGTTATTTTTTAATAACTCCAATAAATCTTCGGGGTGGGGGGAACATGTGAAATTTTGTGAATCCCTTCACTCCCCCCTGTGGATACTTAAACTTGCGTGAAGTGTCCATGCAAGGTGAGCAAAATTTCTGACCGTCGCAAACAACCCTCCCCTTTATTTACCTATCCCTAATCCCTCGACACATACATTCCCTTACTTGGAGAGAACCCCCGTGTATGGCAGGCATTCAGATAGAAAACAAGGTTGAATTACAACAATCCCAGCATGGAGGGGTCCAAATACCCCTGCACCACTTGGGATGAAACAGTATTTCACATACTATACAACACAACGATGAACAATCTTTATTCAAAACAACATCAAAACGAAAACTTACTTTATTGAAAACAACAAACGGAAGGACCATCTTTATTAAAATAATGAAACAGGCTGCCATCACTCGTAAGGGATGCGTCCCCGAACTCACACGGGTGTTTCGTCTACCCGAGCATACTGGTCCTTCCATACCCTTTGTGTTCTAACTACGACCTCGAGACCCCTATTCCTACACTGGACGCAAACCAGTTAGAGGACGATCCCGAGCTGACAGATTACTAGCACGTGTAATGCCAGACGAATCCAGGAGGGGACCTCTATATTCTCAAAGATGTCCCACCAGGGTGGGGTCGTAATACTCAGAATATCGGCCCCTATCTGGACTGTCTTCTGTTCCAGCGTGTAAAAGTGTTTATGGGACACCCCTACTGCTTTTAATAATTTAACGAGGTGTTCTGGGAGAGGGGGGATCTGGTAGCCGAAGTGGGCTACATACTTTTGGAGGTTGGTGAAATTCTCTTTCACAGTGAGGTGAACAGTGGATGGTTCAGGGATGGGGACAATTCGTGTCTGTGCCACTTGAACTTCTGCCTCGGGTTTAAAGCAGAAACTGCTGTCACTCACCACACACCAGCTGTGCTGACCATGCTGGTAGTGAGACGCTGCTGTGGTGATGCAATATGTCCCACCTCCTAGATACGCCACCTGTGGGGGAACATGGCCTTGTGCCATGGCTTCCATGGTGCAGTTTATAGGCTTCGCGTCAGCAGCTCTGAACCCGCACTGCGGTTTTGAATAGGCGTTCAAGTGCTGGGGACACAGGATTATGTGTGATCCCCGGCTCTGGCACCCCGAGAGGTCAGTACCCGTCATAGCATGCTCCCACTTTATGACGGAGGGCGGGACCGCTGTGAAACGAACGTGTGCACCCCCCTGAATGACACCAATGTTCTCCACCCTGTACACCGGCACGGGTCGGGCTGTCCCGCCCATGACTGGCATCCTTACAACTCGTAGGCTAGGGGCGCCGTTTTTCTGGAGCATCCGAAGATGTGGTGGTCCTCGGTGTCGCCCCTTCTCGTGAGGCTCAGCCCAGACAGGGCGAGCAGGATCACGCCTCCGATAATTCCCTTTAATTCCCTGTAAGAGATAAAGAACATCTGGCCGGGCCCCCTATAGGCTGCCTGGCTCGGGTGAAGTGTGAGCGGGTCCCTGGACCTCGGCTCACGTAGACAACGCTGGAACGGTTCCATCTTAAAATTACATTACGGTTCCACACCTTATAATAAACCTATACATCTTAACTTAAAACTACAAACTTAACTGCTAAAGTTATATACATCCGCCGCCCGTCTCCGAGCAGCCAGCTCAAATTCTGTCAGGACTGCTGCAGGCTGCTCCCTGCGGCGTGGCAGTACTGACCTTTACTTCCGGTCCCTCACAGCCCGCGACTGCTGGCTGAGGACCTTTGTCGAAAGACTTAACTTTAACATAAGAACATAAGAACATAAGAAATTGGAGCAGGAGTAGGCCAATCGGCCCCTCGAGCCTGCTCCGCCATTCAATAAGATCATGGCTGATCTGATCCCAACCACAAATCTAAAGAACACAAGAAGTCGGAGCAGGACCCGGCCACATAGACCCTGGGCCCTCTCCGCCACCCACAGGGCATTGACCGATCCGAACTCAGCTTCATGTCCAATTTCCTGCCCGCTCCCCATAACCCCTAATTCCCTTTACTTCTAGGAAACTGTCTATTTCTGTTTTAAATTTATCTAATGATGTAGCTTCCACAGCTTCCTGGGGCAGCAAATTCCACAGACCTACCACCCTCTGAGTGAAGAAGTTTCTCCTCATCTCAGTTTTGAAAGAGCAGCCCCTTATTCTAAGATTATGCCCCCTCGTTCTAGTTTCACCCATCTTTGGGAACATCCTTACTGCATCCACCCGATCAAGACCCTTCACAATCTTATATGTTTCAATAAGATCGCCTCTCATTCTTCTGAACTCCAATGAGTAGAGTCCCAATCTACTCAACCTCTCCTCATATGTCCGCCCCCTCATCCCCGGGATTAACCGCGTGAACCTTCTTTGTACTGCCTCGAGAGCAAGTATGTCTTTTCTTAAGTATGGAGACCAAAACTGTATGCAGTATTCCAGGTGCGGTCTCACCAATACCTTATATAACTGCAGCAATACCTCCTTGTTTTTATATTCTATCCCCCTAGCAATAAAAGCCAACATTCCGTTGGCTTTCTTGATCACCTGCTGCACCTGCATACCAACTTTTTGATGTTCTTGCACTAGGACCCCCAGATCCCTTTGTACTGCAGTACTTTCCAGTCTCTCGCCATTAAGAAAATAACTTGCTCTCTGATTTTTCCTGCCAAAGTGCATAACCTCACATTTTCCAATATTATATTGCATCTGCCAAATCTCCGCCCACTCACCCAGCCTGTCTATATCCCCTTGCAGGTTTTTTATGTCCTCCTCACTCTCTACTTTCCCTCCCATCTTTGTATCATCTGCAAATTTTGATATGTTGCACTCGGTCCCCTCCTCCAAATCGTTAATATAGATTGTAAAGAGTTGGGGACCCAGCACCGACCCCTGTGGAACACCACTGGTTACTGGTTGCCAGTCCGAAAATGAACCATTTATCCCAACTCTCTGCTTCCTGTTTGATAACCAATCCTCCACCCATGCCAGAATATTACCCCCAATCCCGTGATTTTTTATCTTAAGTAATAATCTTTTATGTGGCACCTTGTCGAATGCCTTCTGGAAGTCTAAATACACTACGTCCACTGGTTCCCCTTTATCCACCCTATACGTTATATCCTCGAAGAACTCAAGCAAATTTGTCAGACATGACTTCCCCTTCATAAAGCCATGCTGACTTTGTCCTATTAAATTATGCTTATCTAAATGTTCCGTTACTGTCTCCTTAATAATAGACTCCAAAATTTTACCCACCACAGATGTTAAGCTAACTGGCCTATAATTTCCAGCCTTCTGCCTACTACCCTTTTTAAATAACGGTGTTACATTAGCAGTTTTCCAATCTGCCGGGACCTCTCCTGAGTCCAGGGAATTTTGGAAAACTATCACCAAAGCATCCACAATCCCTACTGCCACTTCCCTCAAGACCCTAGGATGGAAGCCATCAGGTCCAGGGGATTTATCCGCCTTGAGTCCCATTATTTTACTGAGTACCATCTCTTGAGTGATTTTAATCGTATTTAGCTCCTCCCCCCCGAGAGTCCCCTGTTTGTCCAGTGTTGGGATATTCTTAGTGTCCTCTACTGTAAAGACTGAAACAAAATATTTGTTCAGCATTTTTGCCATCTCCATGTTTCCCACCATTAATTTCCCGGTCTCATCCTCTAAGGGACCTATGTTTGCCTTAGCCACCCTTTTTCTTTTTATATAACTATAGAAACTCTTGCTATCTGTTTTTATATTTTTTGCTAATTTCTTTTCATAATCTAACTTCCCTTTCTTAATCAATCCTTTAGTTACTTTTTGCTGTCTTTTGAAGAATTCCCAATCTTCTATCCTCCCACTAAGTTTGGCTACCTTATATGTCCTTGTTTTTAGTCGGATACTATCCTTGATTTCTTTACTTAGCCACGGGTGGCTGTCATTTCTTTTACACCCTTTTTTCCTCAGTGGAATATATTTATTTTGAAAGTTGTAAAATAACTCCCTAAATGAACACCACTGCTCATGTACCGTCTTACCCTTTAATCTATTTTCCCAGTCCACTTTAATCAATTCCGCTCTCATACCATCATAGTCTCCTTTATTCAAGCTCAGTACGCTTGTTTGAGAATCAACCTTCTCACCCTCTAATTGGATATGGAATTCAACCATGTTGTGGTTGCTCGTTCCAAGGGGATCCTTAACTAGGACATTATTAATTAATCCTGACTCATTACACAGGACCAGGTCCAAGGTTGCCTGCCCCCTTGTAGGATCAGTTACATACTGCTCAAGAAATCCATCCCTGATGCACTCAATGAACTCGTCCTCAAGGCTGCTCTGCCCAATTTGATTTGTCCAGTTAATATGATAATTAAAATCCCCCATAATTATGGCTGTTCCCTTATTACATGCCCCAACTATCTCCTGATTAATACTTCTTCCAGCAGAGTTGCAACTATTAGGAGGCCTATATACTACGCCCACTAATGTTTTTTTTCCCTTATTATTCCTTATCTCCACCCAAACTGTTTCATTATCTTGATGCTTTGTCCCAATATCATTTCTCTGTATTACAGTGATTCCTTCCTTTATTAACATAGCCACCCCACCTCCCCTTCCTTCCTGCCTGTCCTTCCTGATTGTTAAATACCCTGGCATATTTAATTCCCAGTCGTTGTCACCCTGCAGCCATGTTTCTGTAATGGCCACAAGATCATACCCATACGTAGTTATTTGTGCCGTTAACTCGTCCATTTTATTACGAATGCTACGTGCATTCAGATAAAGAACTTTCAAATCTGTTTTGTGACGCTTAGTTCCTGCTTTTTCCTTTTTTAACACTTTACCTATTACTCCATACCTTCTGTCCCTTCCTGTTATGCTTTCCTCTCTCTCCCTGCTCAGGTTCCCAACCCCCTGCCACTTTAGTGGGAGGTAGCCCTTTTAAACTGGGGAGCCGGCGACCATGTCTTCCTAGGCTGGGGTGTCCGAGGGGACCTCCTAGGAAGTGCTGTTGGTGGGGCTACCCTGGCGAGCGGACCCTTGCTGTGGTTCACAGCCCTTACTGGCTGGGGGCTTTTCCCCTGTGGCTCCTCCCTTCCCAAGTCTAAGCTGGGGACAGGCAAACCCTTGCTGTTTGCTGCCGGTGGCTGAGAGTCTTCCTCTCCAGGTTCAAAACCTGGGTCGGGGGCGGGGCTACCTGCCTCGGGCTCCTCCTCCTCCCCACCTGAGTCCCAGAAGAGAGGGGGAGTGGTTTGGACAGGGGTCTGGGTGACTCCTCCCCTGACGCACGTGACTGCGCCTGCATGTCCTGCCTGTGAGCTGGGACCTGCTGGGAGCTGGGGATTTCTAACCTCGGGTTGGATCCCAGTTGCCTGCTTTTATGCCTCCTCAGTACTGGGGACCGATAGCTCTTGGACCACTTCCCTCCTAGCCTTGTCTATGGCTCATTCCCCTGCGCGGACGGTCAGGCCCAGGAATTTCACCTCCTGAGTCGGTAAACAAGAGCAGGTCGTCTACATACTGCACCAATTGCCTGGGCTGGCTAAATTCCTTTAAACTACTCGCCATGCACTGGTGAAAGATGCTGGGGTTCTTATGAGAACCTTGCGGCAAACAGTTCCAAGTATACAGTTGCCCTTTAAAAGTAAAGGCAAACTTATACTGGTCTTCCCTCCTTAAGGGGATCGACCAAAACCCATTCGAAATATCCAGCACCGTGAACGTAGTCGCGGATGCTGGAATGCTTCCGATGAGGTCAGCAACTGCTGTTGCTGTGGGGGCACACGCGGGGATATTGCTGTTGAGCACCCGATAGTCCACCGTGGCTCTCCATGAATTGTCCGGTTTCTTGACCGGCCAAAGAGGAGAATTAACATGGGTGGCTATGGGCCTCAGCACTCCCTGCTGCACCAACGAGGATATGGCCATCTCCATATCGGGCTCTGCTTCTCTAGGAAAGTTATACTGCTTCTGGGGCCGGGCCATGGGGTCTCCGTCTACCCTGACCTCAAACCCGGTGACCCTCCCGCAGTCATGTTTGTGCGTGGCGAACGCAGCCATGCGAGCCTGCACGACTGCTTTAAATTCCTCCGGGACACCCTCTACCATGAGCCCGAGGTCATAACCTCCTTTCGGCTTCACAGTACACAGGGTTCCCTTCCCTTCTTCTCCTGGGATAACTACCACACCATTCTCCTCAACCATGTCGGCTCCCCAAAGGCAATGGTTGCGGAGATCCACGAGGATCCCGTGGCCCACGATGAAGTCGGCCCCTAGGATCCCCTTTCCTCCCTCCGCTTCCCACCTCGCCAGGACACACGTCCACTTGGTTTGGAGTGGGCCCAGGCGGACTGAGAGCGGCTTGGAGAATGCTCCCGCCTGTTCCTTACCGGTGAACCCCGATAGAACGTATGGAACTCCGCTAGACAGAGGTGAGGTGGTGGGATTAGCTGCGTGGATCACGGTGCATGATGCCCCCGTATCCAGCAGATAAGTCCCTTTAACCTTCTCTACCTTCATCTGCACGAGCGGTCTTTTCCATCCATCATACCTGAGAGCACACAGGTAGACAGGCTGTGCGGGCTCTAGTCATAGCGGGGCATCGTCAGAGGGGGCTGAGGGAGCTACCACACCGGTAGTGGCTGCTATTTTACCCTGGCTGGCCATAAAAGATCGCATGGCCTCAAAAAATGACTCCATGGCAGCGGGGGCAGTTCCTGTCTCTGCCTCCCCCATCGCTGCCTTTTGGGCTGGGGCGGTGGGATTCTTTCCCTTGGTATCCTTCCAGGGGTTTTTACAATCTTTGCGCCAGTGGCCATCCTTCCCGCACCCATAGCAGTTTAACTTAGCCTGGGCGGGACGATTCCCTTCCTGGTGCCATTCCCTTTTATGCTGGGCCCCTGATTTAACCTCGTGGACTTTCCCCTTGGGTTGGGGTGTCTCGATACCCCTGATATTTTTAAATGCTATCGTGAGCTAGCGGATCACTGTTTCCTCGGTGGTCTGGGGGTTACGGGGGTCAAACCAGGCCGCAGCTCAAGTTCGAATTTGGGGCAGGCAGTTTGTCATGAGACAGCGGAGCCAGTGGGCCGACTGATCTCTGTCCAGGAATGCCCGCCCTGGCATTCCCGGGCATGCGCTCCGGTAGACAGGTCACAGCCTGTCTGCGAACGCCTGTGGGGACTCCCCGGGGAGCTGTACCGTTTTTCCCACCCGGGCAAACGGACTCCCATCATTTAGTCCCATGGCCTCCAATATCTCATCCCTTAACTCCTTGCAATCTTTCTGCCCCCTTTTGCAATCATCTGATAAGGTTTGGAGGAGGTCACCCCCCAGAGAAAACAGCAGCATTTTTGCTTGTTCTGCTTCATCGCAGTCATTAACGCACGCTGCCTGCTCTATCTCACGGAAGTGTAGAGAGGGGTCTGCCTTCACTGTAAGCTTAGGGATATGGCTAACCATGGCCCTGAGCTGTGGGGTGCCATGCGGCACTACAAACTGGTTCTGGATGGCCCCTAGGTCCTCGCCATCGACGGGCGGGCTGTACCTCCGTTGTCGGAGGGGGTACACTGGTCCCGGTCCTGGTCTATCTACCAGGGCTTGCTGGGTCTCCCCTAATGCTTCATCCTCCACCCCCCTTTGCTGCCAGACCTCCTGAAAACTCGGGGCTATGGGTGGTGACCGTGAAGCCTCTGGTTCCCTAACCAGTGTCATTCTGGGACTTCCCTGCTTGGGTTGCCGGTAAAATCCGATTGGCCCGCCTTCGGGCTAAGGAGGCATACCATGCCCTTCGCCCTCGCTAAGGCCATGCCCAAAAGTTCTATTTCTTGCCTGCAGGGGCCATGATCTGCGTCTTCAAACCCCTGGGCGCAGGCCAGCTTATATGCTGCCTTTACCTCGCCTACTTTCTCCTCCTGCTCTTTTAATTCTTGCGTGAGGCTGTGGATCTTATCCATTAACCTAGCCTCACTGCCTCTCGCCTCTCTGACCTGGTATTCCAGGTGTTCCATTCGACCTCTAGCGCTACTTTTGAGCTCAGCGATCTGGTATTCCAGGCGCTCTACCTTTGCCTGGTGGTCCCTTGCCATCTGTGCCCTTTCTTGGCTTATTGCCTGGAGCGCCGCTACCCCTTTCTCTTCCGCTGCTGTCTTTTCCTGCAGCTCTCGGGTCAACTGTTTAATCTTGGCTGCTCGCGCTGCTACAGCACGGTCTAGTACTAAGACCTGCTTTTTAGAACACAAGAGCCAGACCGCCTTCTCAATACCTTTCTTATACTGTTTACTTGCTGTCCACTGGATGGCTGCATCTATGGGACGCTCGGCCTTTAACATATCGCCCACCCATTTTTTTGCGATATTTACCTTGCCCGCACACATAGGCAGACAACCTTTCCTCCATTGCGGATTCCTCCTCCGCACTACTGTCTGCCTTGTTACACACTTTCGCCTCAGCTCCTGCCTGACTCGCTTTCCCCTTCCTGATTCTGAGCTGAGGACTTATCGGGCGGTAACAAGGACAGACGAACAGCCCAGTGGATTGGTACAAGGAAAACCAATGTTTATTAATAAGAAAACTAAAACTACAAGGTAAACAGTATTATACAGGAGATAAAAGAAATCGCTATGGATGCAATACAGTCTTACACTTAACGGGGTGGAAGAAACGGACACATCGAGGGAAAATTCTAAAATCACAATTTTAGCAATACCCCTTTAACTCCCACCCTTACACCTAGCTAGGTTGTCTTGTGGTGGCCAGAAAATTAATGCTCACCGGTGAAACAGATGAAAAGGCCTGGCCCCTGTGCCCCTGCTGCTGCCGTCGACATGTGGTTGCGAGGTTTACTGGATGGCCTTCCTTCTTAGTTGCTGGCAGGCAGACAGGACACCGGGCCAAGAGGCGAAGAGAAGAGAGAGAGAGAGATACTGGGAAGCCCCAGTTATACCCTCCCGGTATCAGGTTTTCTTCGTGCCTCATCAGCTTGCTCCATTGTTCGATTTGAGCACGAAAACGTAAGACAAAGGACCCCAATCTCTGGCCCATTTACATTAATGGCCGGTACCTGTACCGATCTGTTCCATAACTGTTTTCCATTGTTCCGAATGTTCCTTGATGGGCTATCTTTTGTCCTGGGATTTCTCCTGCTCGAATTTTGATGTGTTGGCCGGCAATGTTGATGGCTTGCCTCAGGGCGTGAATGCAACTGCATTGTTCAAAGAGAATCCAATTTCAAATGTGGCAGGCCTTTGGCCATGTGTCTGACCGCAGCCATTTTGAGAGACCCTGGATTTTTTAAAACACAGTCACACCAGGGTTATTTTTTAATAACTCCAATAAATCTTCGGGGGGGTGGGGGGGGGGGGGTAACATTTGAAATTTTGCGAATCCCTTCATGCTAAAACAAAACTTTTTCAATACATGGTCCTTTAAATTCATTTTCTTGAAGTCATATTATTATAATCTAGATGTTTGCAACAAACTGTAAGTTTTCTGACCCATCTTACCTCCCACTTTAACTCCCCTAGTGCAAAGTAGTGTTGCCTGGGTGAACAGCCTGCAGGCCTCAGCCAATCAAAGTTATGTGAAACCAGACCTGTCTGACGACCTCCTCTGGATTTTCATCCCTTCTTGTGAGGAAATGTTTTACCTCTACTTCACGCTTCATTCTTCACACATGCCCTAATAGTCCACTTGAAATTAGGAAGACATTCTTATATAACAAATGACATACTTGCTTAAAATTCTACACTTCTGCTATCAAACATTCACCGTGGGATGAATTGGATATTCTACTGTTCCCCCATTTTGTGAGTGCTGCATGACTACTTGATTTATTTTCAATGAAATCTGTTGTTTGGGACAAACAACCTCGTATGGTCTTTGTGAGTTTTCTGAAGCTGGCTAGAAAAAGGACCCTTAAGAGAAGAACTATATTATGTTTCATTGATACAGGTGTTTTTTTAAAGCAAAGTAATTATGCAAAGTAAAGCTGAAGATTTAAAGTTTAATATGTGCTATATGCACATTTTTTGCTAGATTCCAATTGGAAGTAATATAGCAGGGAAAGGATTAAAAAAAATTGTAATAATTTAATAAACTTAAACAAATATTTTTGTGATGTGGGATAATAAAACTGTAACTTACTAAGTTTAGTTTGTAGATGCTTGTGAAAAATGCAAAATAATACTGCAACACATTCAAGAGACTCTGCAATCCTCTATGCTCTGTATGAACCATCACAGCACTTCTGAAATAATCCTATTACCTCAACAAGAATGCCTTGCTAAATAAATTATTCTGATCTATTCATTTTAAAGTAAGGATCATTTTCAACGTATGCTTCCCCTCCAAGTCTTTTTCTTATGTTTTCAAACAGCAGTAGAGCTGCACAAAGTGAACAACCAAAGTAAATATATTACAATAGAAAATAGTGGAGAAATTAATCTGCTGGTGACACTTACACCCACCAGATTCGACTGAAAAGACCACACACACGTATATTTACAGGGTTAAATCTTGACTTTGTGTGGTAGCCTATAAAAAGGGTGATAACGAGTTGGCAGCCCATCTTACATCGCTCCCATTCCAGCTTTCTTTGTTCAATACCGACCTCCAGATGGGTGCAATGGAAATAAAAATTGGGAGAGATGTAAAACGGGCTGCCATGAGTCTAATCCCTGCTAGCTTTTATGGGAGGATGGCAGAGAGGGAGGAATATGGGATCAAAGAGAAGCATCTAGTTGATTGCTAGAGCTTAAGCAAGGGAAGTTTATGTGGCCTTTATTGTAGTGATACATTTCTCCATTTGGTTTCCACACCAAGCATTGTGCATGACGTTATTCCAGTAGAGCAGTTTCACCTATACTAAGAAGCTTAACTGAGAACTGTTGACATTTGGATTTGTGTACTGCCAACTTCAAATATAGCCTGCTTCGAAGGAACTGAATTTCAGACACTTTAAAGTTAACGTTAAACCCAAAATCTAAATTTACCCAGAAGGTCATAACAATAGCTCTATTGGTTAAAGCTGAAAACCAAAAACCCCATTTACATTACAGTGCTGCCTCCATAGTGTGGGATATTACCTAAGCAGATAACCAGATAATCTGAGCTGTATGTGAACTAAGAATGCTTAATGTTGATATGGTGCAAAATGCAGATATGACGTGAGTTGTAATTATATTCACAAAAGATAGGAGCAAAGATCATATAATCTCCTTAAAGTAATAAATGATTGCCAGTTTGCATGTCTGACCATCAGTTGCTTTACATCAAAGTAACTTTCATTAGCAAAGAAAGATTTAGTTATTTGGCCAGGTTGGCTGGGATGATCTCAAACATGAAGGAGGTAACTTTAACCCCCAAGAACGGGTGGGTTGGGGATGGGTGGGCAGTGAAAATGATAAGAAATCAGAGTGGGACTGCATCCGGGCTCCAACACACTCACTTCCATGTTTGACCCAGACGTGTTTGGATGAGTGCTGCTTCTGACACCCGGAAGTCCCGCTGGCTTGCCAATATTTAAAGGGCCAATTTAGGCATTTAAACTACTTAAGGGGATTAACTTTACGTGTATTGAGTTACACAAACAATTTTAACTTTCCCCGAACGTGTCTCCCGTGGCCTCTGAAACACGCCAAGGAAATGGAGGCGAGTTGTAGCCGACCCTTGTTCGGACCTTTAAACCAGTGATTGACACATGTGAATAAAAGGTGAGTTTTTGTAGCAGGGCAATCAGTTCTCTCAGATAAACCTTTAGCTGGGAGTTCTTTGTGTTTAGTCTGAGATTTCTTTGTTCACACAGCGAATCCTCGTGTTCAAACAAATTTAAGTACATTTTGGACCCCCTCAGACAGACAACATCAGGATGGGGGGCGCAATGGATCTATTAATTGCAGGTGCACAAACAGAGGCACGTCACAAGGACCTGCAGAAGAGCAGAGAGGGGGCCAATGGAGGGGCCAAGATCACAGGAGGCATTACCCACATGAGAGGGTGTACAGGCAGAGTCTGAGCTTCCTGGATCTCTTTTAGGAGTAGTGCTCAGATTGAGTCACAGACGCTCCTTCATGCAGAGTTGCTCCTGGCTGGACCTGGTGGCCACGCATTGCCCGTCGTACTCAAAGTAACCACTGCCCTCAATTTCTTCACCTCTGAATCCTTCCAGGGTGCCACCAAAGGTATCTCCAGGGTCTCTCAGTCATCTGCACAGGTCACGGATGGCTTGTTTGCCAGTGCATCTGACTACGTCAACTTCCCCATTGACGACATCAGCCAGACTGAGAGGGCAGTGGGTTTCAACTCTCTGGCTGGCTTCTCACGGGTGTAGGGCGCAATTAATTGCACACATGTAGCAATCCAAGGACCTCCACATGAGCCAGGACTGTTCATCAACTGAAATGATGTGGAGATGCCGGTGATGGACTGGGGTTGACAATTGTAAAGAATCTTACAACACCAGGTTATAGTCCAACAATTTTATTTGAAAATCACAAGCTTTCGGAGATTATCTCCTTCGTCAGGTGAGCGTGGGACTCCTTGAACGTTTCGCATTTATAGTCAGAGAACAATACCTGGTGATTACAGATAATCTTTCCAACTGCCCGTTGTCAAGGCAATCAAAGTGTTCAGACAGAGAGGTGTTACCTACAGGACCACCGAATATACAAACAGAATATCTCTGTCTTGTGTTCTGGCTGTTTGTATATTCGGTGGTCCTGTAGGTAACACCTCTCCGTCTGAACACTTTGATTGCCTTGACAACGGGCAGTTGGAAAGATTATCTGTAATCACCAGGTATTGTTCTCTGACTATAAATGCGAAACGTTCAAGGAATCCCACTCACTCACCTGACGAAGGAAATAATCTCCGAAAGCTTGTGATTTTCAAATAAAATTGTTGGACTATAACCTGGTGTTGTAAGATTCTTTACAATCATCAACTGAAAGGGATATCACTCCATCAATGCGCAGCTGGTTTGCGACCACCGGAAGAAATTTCTGCAGGTGTGTGTCAAATTCCCTGGCAGCTGCCATGATTCCTTCATTTAGCGTGAGTCCAACATCCTGGCCCTCTTCCATGCACAAGACAGACTTAAGGGCTGGCTCCTTGGAGACGAGGGATATCCCCTGCAGATGTGGCTCATGACACCTGTGAGAAACCCCACCAATGAGGCACAGCAGCGGTACAACAACAGTCACATCACCACCAGGTCTGTCATTGAACAAGCCATAGGAATGCTCAAGATGTGCTTCAGATGCCTGGATTGATCTGGGGGAGCCCTTCAGTACTCACCGGTGAGGGTATGTGGAATAATAGTCATGTGTTCCGTCCCACACAACTTCGCTCATCAGAGAGGCTTACAGGTGGAGGAGCTCGAATGCGCTCATGAAGAATCCTCATCTGCCAGAAACATTGAAGAAGACAATGAGGAGGAGGAGGAGGAGGAGGACGACGATGAAAATGGACAATCCATCGCCAGAGCAGTGGCGCACATGGCTGCTCTTGATGCCAGGGATTCACTCATATCTAACCTGTTAGATATAAGTGAATCTGCAAACCTTATCCTTCTTCTTCCTAGTGCCTCTGTGTGGTTCATCCACTATGGCTTCAGCAGAGGTAGTGGCAGGTTGCTCAGATTCATGTCCTGACTACTTAGATGCTTCTGGCCTACGACCTCTGGCTTTTAGAGCCCATGGGGGTCCTGCCAAAGACTGCTCCACCTGCATCTGTGCAGGGGCAGAACCGGATGTCGGGAGAGGAAGCAGCATTGCGGTAACTGGCTGAGGGGGGGACAATGGGTAAGACGGGGGAGCGCTTTGAGTGGCGTCCAGCCTTCCATGTCCCCTTTCGCCATCATCCCTCTCCCGGGCGGACGCAATATCACTCCCACCGCTGTGCTGGGCAACAGGCTGGTGAGGAGATGTGGCGCTTTCTAAGGCCACAGATGAATTTTCTGTCTGCCTGTTTAAGGCTGCAGACATGTTGGCATCCTGAGTCCGCACGGCCATTGTCAGGGCCTGAATGGACTCATTTGAGACCTGTGCTTGAAGCTCAATGGAGGCTGGCACTCTCGCCATCGAAGACATTCCCACACTTACCTGCGCCACCAATCCACCAGTGATGGAATTGGACTCCTCCACCCTCTCCGCTATTGTGGAGAGTGTGCGTGATTCTTTTTCCATTACCTTGCAAAGGTGGAGCTGTACCTCGATCATTCTCACTCTCAACAATGTCCCCCGGGGTCCAGCCTAGCAGAGATTGGAGAGGAGTGTGTCCCCTGACGCGGACTCTCCACAGCTGCCCCTGTCACCCATGTCTGATCGTGCTCACTTGTGAGTGTTGAATCACCAGGTGACAACCCAACTATCTGGCTAACAGGACCCACCGAAGTGCCAGTATCTGCGCTGGTGCATGGCTGGATATGATGTGACAGTGCACCCTCAGAGGAATGGAGCTCCTCTGAGGAATCACCCTCTTCTATTGTCTGCCTTGTCATCTATCCTTGAAGGCCCTGCAGAAGTTAGTTTCCAATGAGTATACTGAGATGTGCAACAGGTCAATCATTGATAACATGATGCGTGTGAAGGATGTTAAAGTTCTGTCACCAGCCATTTGCAAGGTGCCAGTCTCACCATCTCCGACGGCCAGACATTCAACCGTGTGGCTGAGCTCCATGGCCACCACCTCCGCCTTTGTCAGGGCCACTATTTGTGGTGACCCCCCCCCAGTACTACTCCTCTCCCCTGCATTTTGTACTCTCTTCTACAAGGGGAGAAAGAACAGACGTGTGAGTGAGTGAAGGATGCATTGCTTTGGGTGAGGCTGCTCATGAAAGAGATGCATCAGACAGTGAGAATCAGACAGATTTATCATATTGCATCAGGATTGGGGTGAGTGGAAGTGGTAGATTCACAAATGGGGAGGTGAGGAAGTGCAGAGAAAGTGAAGGTAAGTTGATAATGAATCTTAAGTGAGTGTGTGAAGTGATGTGATGGAATACGCTTGGCAAGACAGGTTGAGAGGGGGTGTGTGGTTGTACACCACAGGATGTAGGTGAATCAATAACTGTCTCACTTTTCCTGACCTGGTTAGGTCATTAAAGCGCTTCCTGCATTGTAACCAAGACCTTGCCACAGTGCTCCTCATGCTCAGCTCCTCTGCCACCTCCAGCCAGGCCTTTTTGGTGGCAGAAACAGGGTGATTCCTCTGATCAGCTGGGTACAGTGTGTCCCTCTTGCTCCTGACACCAGCCAGTAGCAACTTCAGAGGGCTCGCTAAAACGGGGTGCTGCCTTGGACCTGTGATGCTGCAATTTTTAAGTTTCCTCCTTTCTCTTTCAAAATCTATGGTTGCAATGGCCCTTTAAATACTTCAGTTCCCAGCATGTCATTGGGTGGGCAGTACACCCGCTGCGTAACTTGGAGATGCGAAACCCGGAAGTAACATTAAGGGCCTTCAATTTAGTCACGATTGCTCAAGCCGACACGCAGATAAGTTTTCCGGGTTTCCCACGCGACTACTCACCCACCTGCTTACTTCCCGCCGCCATGTTAAAATCATGCCCGCAGTTGTTATCTCAGACAGACAACCCATCTACCACTCAAAAGGTGCAAGCTTTTTCTGGGCTCCCAGCAGGTAATTCACATTTGGTGCTATCGAATTTAAGCAGCTAAATACTGGTAACAGTTTACAATCTTGGTTTAATCAAAGATATGCTGCAGCACTAGCCAAAATCAGAAATACTTAAGTAGTACTAGGCAGTCAAGAGGACAAAGAAAGCTTGCTTTGTAGCATATCCCAATGTGCAGAGGTATGAATTCAAGATCAGCCTTGAACTGGTGAAAAATAGTCAAAGTGAAGCCCACACTATCTCTTCTCCCAAGATGGTGAGTCATGTATTGCATTATCTGTGGCTACGACATTTTTTATTTATTTTTTTATTCGTTCACGGGATGTGGGCGTCGCTGGCAAGGCCGGCATTTATTGCCCATCCCTAATTGCTCAAATTATTACAATGAGGCCCAAGGAACAATTTTGGGCAAGCCTCCTGCCTCCTGGTTGGTGTGTTTGCTTTCTGCGCAACATTGATTATGTGCTAGAAAATAGGCCATAACTGATTTTTACCCCAAAAATAGTTTCACCTCGTGCCTTTAGTTCTCTAATAGCCAGCCTTAGAGTCAATCACCTTTTTCACGTAAACAAGGCATTGTTAGGAATGTATTTTTGTTATAGTATATAGACAAAGGCTCTAATCCTGTAACTGTAATAATAATGAGTTCAAAACACAAAGTCAAAAATGTTTGACGGTTTATTAAAGGTTAAATGAATAACATACTCACGACCAACACCGAAATTACAAACGATGCGGCCGCAGAAGAACGCACATATACAGCCAGTTGAACTCAACCTTCCAGATCTCTTCCCTCCCTTTCATCTTCCCAGCTCACATTACAATTTCAACATTTTTATATCTTTCTAACTATATTATTTTATATGATCTTGGATGCACTTTGCACCAATTCTCATCAAGAGCTTCTTGGATTTCTAGACATCTATCCCTCAAGGTTTTCTTTCTGACGTCTTTTGGTCTCAAAGTTGTACAGAAAACATTTGTGCTTAATGTTACACAGGCAGAAAAGGAGAGCTGAGTCTCCAGTTTGGAGTGATAAAGCAGATCTAAATGTAAACATGTGCAAGCTAGCTTCAAAGAACCTTTGTACAGACATACTGCTAGTTGCTTTTGCAGTCTTTTAATTCTAAGATTTAACTACAGAACCTAATATAAAATGGAACTTAATATAAATTATTTATTTTCACTTACGATGGATTCCCTTGCTATTTCTCAATCTATGCGGGTTAAACTCGGTAACCCCTGAAACCGGGCGCGGGCTTCGCGGCCCATGATCAACCTGTGCCCTGTGCTTCTGGTGCCGGCAGCAAGTGAGCTTTGTGCTGCCTGGTCATTACCATGATTTGTACGTGCGGCCAGCGCTACCCACACTGTTGAGAGTCTGCATGCTCAATCAGGAGGGCCCGAAATGGGGCGTGGCCGGAACTTGTTAAAGGCAGCCTGTATCCTTTAAAGGGGAGGTGCACAGTCAATTGAGAACAGTGCAAGATGGCAGGAAGGATTGCTGGACCGGCAAGAGAGCATGCACCATGGTTCTTGGACGACGCACTGGAAGCCCTGGTGGAGGGAGTGGACGAAAGGCGGGCCATCCTGTACCCGCAAGGTGGTAGGAGACCTTCCAGACACCAGCTGCACAGGCAGTGGGAGGGAGTGGCCCAGGAGGTGAACGCCAGGAGCACTGCACCGCGCATGTGAGTGCAGTGCCGAAAAAAGTTCAATGATTTGACACAAGTGGTCGAGGTGAGTGAATACAAGTGTCAAGTGGCACATCCTATAAACTGCACCACAGCTCCTCGCATGACACCCCACGTCACCCACTGTAAGAAAAGCTTTAATCCAGCATCCTTTATTATTGTAAATTTGGTATGACCAGTTGTCTCACTAATACGGTCATCGGGGTACACACTGAGGCTTTGATGAGTGACTGAATTGTATCAGGTTGTATTTATCTACCAAGTGTTGTATTCTTGTATGTTAACCTCTTAATAACTTGTTGTTACTTCTTAATAAAGTCATTATACTTTTGAACAAAACCACTTTGTGCCTTAATTGGGATTATTAAGTAAAAGACATTTTTACTTACATATTGGCTTTTACTTACACCCACCCACCAACAAAAGCTGCCCATCTGTACGCAATGCTGCACTTCGGATGCTGCATCTTACCCTCACATAGTACCACACTTGCAGGCCACACAACCATCACTCACAGGTCACACACACTGACAGCTATTCAACCATGACAGGCACATCATCCAGACACCTTGCAGGACACTCGCTGACACATTTCCACCCGTCTTGCAGGAGAATGTGGCCATAACAGCAGGAGAGATCTGAGGGAGGACAGACACGCTTACACATCCTCACCCCCCTGGAGGAGACAGTGCTGTGGATCATTGGGTGGGCCGTTGCTGTGGTCGTGGCCACTGGCAGTGTTGGAGGTCCCGACGAAGGGGATCTCTACATACCTAATGCTCCTTCTCGTTTCCCACACCTCCCTCATTCCACAATCTTTTCTGACTCACGTGGTGCAGATGGTGTCTGCACACACATCTTACTTGCTCCACAAATCAACCCGTCTCCCATTGTCATTAGAGATACCCAAGAACTGGAGCCGGCACCGTCCAAGGAGGCAGTGGAGGAGAAAGAAGAGGAGGAGGAGGAGGACACTGACACTGGAGCCGCACCGTCAATTGATCTTACACTCGCATCCACCAGCTCAGAGACTGACACTGCTCGTCCTTTAGAGGCTAGGGTAGAGGAGGGATCTGCATGTGGTGAGACACCGGGCACAGGTGCGCAGGAGCCGGGGCGGGGGAACAGATACCACAGATGCCAGATCGCCGGAGGGCGAGGTCACACAATGGTTCTGCTGCCGAGGTGTCAGATGATGACTTTGATGGGCCAGGCTACAGAAGACGGCTGATGGGCGTACACACCCAAATGCTTGGTGCACTAGAAAGCCTGCCAGAAACCATGCCCACAGTGTTAAGGTGGAGGAGTCCACCTCGATCTTGGCACGGGGCTTTGTGCAGAGCTTGGAGCCCATCCTTACCCACATGGAACGGGTGGTCACATCCATCAGTACACCTGAGGGACCCACCATGAGGCAGTGTCTGATGACCGATGTCGCGGCATCAACTGCAGCACAAACAGCTGCCACTGCAACACAAACCGATGGGATCAAAGGTCTGCAAGCTTCAGTTGAAGCTCAGACTGCTGCAATAGCAGCTCAGACGACTGCTATGGAAGCACAGACTGCTGCTATCATGGCTCTGTGTACCACTGTGGAACAGGGCTTCCAGGGCGTCACAGCACTCCAGCAATCTATTCTCCTGCTGATCACCAGAATTGGTGAGGCGCTGCCCTGTGCGAGTGGCGGTGGCGCCATGGCATTTGAACCGGCTGCCCTTTCTCCTGTGACAGCATTCCTGCTCCCACCCCTGCCACTCTGCCACTGACCTTGCTGTTGCCTATCAGCCAGCCAGGCCAGACTGCTGCAGCCCGTGCCAGGGCTCAGTACTAGGTCCCTTGCGTTTTGAGATACATTTTAATGATTTGGACTTAAATGTAGGAGGCACGATTAAGAAGTTTGCAGATGATACAAATATTGGCTGTGTGGTTGATAGTGAGGAGGAAAGCTGTAGACTGCAGGAAGATATCAACACACTGGCCAGGTGGGCAGAAAAGTGGCAAATGGAATTCAATCCGGAGAAATGTGAGGTAATGCATTTGGGGAGGGCAAACAAGGCAAGGGAATACACAATAAATGGGAGGATAGTGAAAGGTGTAGAGGAAGTGAGGGACCTTGGAATGCATGTCCACCACAGATTCCTGAAGGTAGCAGGACAGGTAGATAAGTGATTAAGAAGGCATATGGAATACGTTTCTTTATTAGCTGAGGCATAGAATTTTTTTTTATTCGTTCATGGGATGTGGGCGTCGCTGGCAAGGCCAGCATTTATTGCCCATCCCTAATTGCCCTTGAGAAGATGGTGGTTAGCCGCCTTCTTGAACCGCTGCAGTCAATATAAGAGCATGGAAGTTATGCTAGAACTGTATGAAACACTGGTTAGGCCACAGCTTGAGTACTGTGTACAGTTCTGGTCACCACATTACAGGAAGGATGTAATTGCACTAGAGAGGGTACAGAGGAGATTTACAAGGATGTTGCCAGGACTGGAGAATTTTAGCTATGAGGAAAGATTGGATAGGTTAGGGTTGTTCTCTTTGGAACAGAGGAGGCTGAGGGGAGATTTAATTGAGGTGTACAAAATTATGAGGGGCCCAGATAGAGTGGATAGGAAGGGCCTATTTCCTATAGCAGAGAGATCAATAACCAGGGGGCATAGATTTAAAATGATTTGTAGAAGGATTAGGGAGGAGCTGAGGAAAAACTTTTTCACCCAGAGGGTGGTGGGGGTCTGGAACTCATTGCCTGAAAGGATGGTAGAGGCAGAAACCCTCAACTTATTTAAAAAGTACCTGGATGTGCACCTGAAGTACCGTGACCTACAAGCCAACAGAGCTGCTCGTCCTCCACGGCCATCTGCACGCTCCTCCGTTGAAGGTCAGCAGCCTTCCACTACCCATGCTCCAGCCACTGGGGATGCACCTCGTAGGAGCACTAGGATAGGTAAAGGCACACGAACAACAGGCACTAAGGGAATGACCAAGGGTGAATAGTCTCCTTTTGTTTGCATCATTTCATTTGTTAATTTATAAATGTGAATTTGAATTTGCATTCGGTGGTGGTTTTTATTTCTGCAATGAGCTGAGGGAGGAAGCAATGTGTAATCATATGGAGGAGGATTTGATAGTCATGTGGGAGAGGATGATTGGGGAGTGTAGGACTGTTGGTGACCTGGGAGATGTCGTTCACGTTATTGAGATCGTTCACAGATCAGGTAAGCACGCAAAGTCCTGGCAGACAGGGCCAGCGTTCCTTGTTGCCCTCTTGCGTTTTCCTCCACTTCCCCCTCCGTCTCCTCCCCCTCATCCTCAGCCTCTCCCTCCTCCTCTTCTTCCTCCTCTTCCTCTGGCTTAGGGTCTTGCCAGATAATCGGTGGCAAGGGCTGTTCTCTCATAATGGTGAGGTTGTGCAGCATGCAGCAAACCATGACGAATTTTGACACCCGCTCAGCTGAGAACTGCAGGGCTCCAACAGAACAGTCCAGGCAGCGGAAGCGTTGCTTTCGGATGCCTATGGTATGCTCAATAACGTTGCATGTGGTAGCATGGCTCTCATTGTAGGCCCGCTCTGCACGTGTGCATGCATTCCTGACCAGGGTCATGAGCCACCTCATGAGGGGATAGCCAGCCTTTCACTTGCCGAGCCAGTTCAAAGATAGATGGCACGTTGGACTGCCGCATAGTGAAGGCGTCTTGAGTGCTCCCAGGGTAGCGGGCATTGGCCTCCATGATGCTCTGCGTGTGGTCACACACCAGCTGCACATTCAGGGAGTGGAACCCTTTTCTATTCATAAAAATGGCCTGGTTGAGATGTGGAGCTTGCATGGCAATATGCGTGCAGTCAATGACACCCTGCGCCATGGGGAAGCCTTCAATGCAAGCAAACCCTCGCTCGTTCTGCTTCTCTCTATCAAGAGGGAACGTGATGAACCTGTTGCGCTTCTTGTATAGTGTCTCCGTGACCTCCCTTATGCAGCAGTGCACTGCACACTGTGAGATATTGCACAGCTCACCAGCAGAGGCCTGAAAGGATCCAGAGCCACAGAAGTTCAGCACCACGGTTATCTTCACAGCCACAGGCACTGCTGTCCTTGCCCTGCTCTGAGGCTGTAGTTGAGGCTGCAGCAGTTGACAAATCTCTGTCATGACCTCTTTCGTGAACCTCAGCTGTCGGATGCACTGATCCTCGCTCATCAGTGGTGTTGCCTGAAGGCCCTCATGGGATATGGCCTCCTGCACAGTTCCCTGCGGCTCCTCCCTCTCCTAGCAGCTGACCTGCAATGCGTGGCCTCTCTGCATGCTCCCAGTCATGTTCTATGCCCAGCGGGAGCCCTAGCAAACTATCCATGTTTGCCAGGAATCTTGTTCAAACACTTGTAAATTACACCAACCATAATGCAGTACCTGGCAAACCACTCTCAAAAACATTATAGCAACTCTCTGTACGTACAGGTAGCTTCAAACAACACGTCCTATTCTACCAGCAGCCAGAAGCAATAATCCAGCAACTAATCTGCAGCACCTGCATGGTCCTTTTCAATTATGCTGATGAGGTGTCCTCCAAGCACTCTAAGACATGTTCAGGTGTTCGTGGTTAAGACAATGTGTTGAGTGGAGCGTTAAGTGCCAAAATGTTGTTTATCACATTAAATCAGCGTTGCACACTGATCTAACGCATATTCTCCCTACTTTACATGCTGCCGGCATTCCTTATCTGCGTATGCGCAAAACCCTTTACCAAGCTGGAAGTGTGCGCGCGCATTCTGGACGCCATTTTGGAACCTTGGGAGGCTGCGCAGCGCTGAAACAACAGGCACTGCATGGCCCAATTTCTAGTCCTTAATCTCTTACAGCATGGCAGATGGAATAAGGATGAAGGACTCAGAGGTTGATCCAAGAATATCTCAGTCATCTGACGAATCATGGTCTGGGCATTGCTAACCACCTGCATATTAAGTAAATGGAAGGCCTCACAGTTCTTGAGGAACTGAGACGTGGTATGGTGTCCTAGCAAACATTGATCCCTCAGCCGACACAACCAAAACAGATTATTTGGTCATTTATTAATTTGTTGTTTGTGGGACCTTGCTTTATGCAATTATAGAATCATAGAATCATAGAAGTTTACAACATGGAAACAGGCCCTTCGGCCCAACAGGTCCATGTCGCCCAGTTTATACCACTAAGCGAGTCCCAATTGCCTGCACTTGGCCCATATCCCTCTATACCCATCTTACCCATGTAACTGTCCAAATGCTTTTTAAAAGACAAAATTGTACCCGCCTCTACTACTGCCTCTGGCAGCTCGTTCCAGACACTCACCACCATTTGAGTGAAAAAATTGCCCCTCTGGACCCTTTTGTATCTCTCCCCTCTCACCTTAAATCTATGCCCCCTCGTTATAGACACACATACCTTTGGGAAAAGATTTTGACTACCTTATCTATGCCCCTCATTATTTTATAGACTTCTATAAGATCACCCCTAAACCTCCTACTCTCCAGGGAAAAAAGTCTCAGTCTATCCAACCTCTCCCTATAAGTCAAACCATCAAGTCCCGGTAGCATCCTAGTGAATCTTTTCTGCACTCTTTCTAGTTTAATAATATCCTTTCTATAATAGGGTGACCAGAACTGTACACAGTACTCCAAGTGTGGCCTTACTAATGTCTTGTACAACTTCAACAAGACATCCCAACTCCTGTATTCAATGTTCTGACCAAAGAAACCAAGCATGCTGAATGCCTTCTTCACCACCCTATCCACCTGTGACTCCACTTTCAAGGAGCTATGAACCTGTACTCCTAGATCTCTTTGTTCTATAACTCTCCCCAACGCCCTACCATTAACGGAGTAGGTCCTGGCCCGATTCGATCTACCAAAATGCATCACCTCACATTTATCTAAATTAAACTCCATCTGCCATTCATCGGCCCACTGGCCCAATTTATCAAGATCCCGTTGCAATCCTAGATAACTTTCTTCACTGTCCACAATGCCACCAATCTTGGTGTCATCTGCAAACTTACTAACCATGCCTCCTAAATTCTCATCCAAATCATTAATATAAATAACAAATAACAGCGGACCCAGCACCGATCCCTGAGGCACACCACTGGTGACAGGCCTCCAGTTTGAAAAACAACCCTCTACAACCACCCTCTGTCTTCTGTCGTCAATCCAATTTTGTATCCAATTGGCTACCTCACCTTGGATCCCGTGAGATTTAACCTTATGTAACAACCTACCATGCGGTACCTTGTCAAAGACTTTGCTAAAGTCCATGTAGACCACGTCTACTGCACAGCCCTCATCTATCTTCTTGGTTACCCCTTCAAAAAACTCAATCAAATTCGTGAGACATGATTTTCCTCTCACAAAACCATGCTGACTGTTCCTAATCAGTCCCTGTCTCTCCAAATGCCTGTAGATTCTGTCCCTCAGAATACCCTCTAACAACTTACCCACTACAGATGTCAGGCTCACCGGTCTGTAGTTCCCAGGCTTTTCCCTGCCACCCTTCTTAAACAAAGGCACAACATTTGCTACCCTCCAATCTTCAGGCACCTCACCTGTAGCTGTCGATGATTCAAATATCTCTGCTAGGGGACCCACAATTCGCGCCAGATAAGTGCCAGACAATGACCATCTCCAACAAGAGAGAGTCTAACCACCTCCCCTTGACATTCAACGGCATTACCATTGCCGAATCCCCCACCATCAACATCCTAGGGGTCACCATTGACCAGATACTTAACTGGACCAGCCATATAAATACTGTGGCTACGAGAGCAGGTCAGAGGCTGGGTATTCTGCGGCGAGTGACTCACCTCCTGACTCCCCAAAGCCTTTTCACCATCTACAAGGCACAAGTCAGGAGTGTGATGGAATACTCTCCACTTGCCTGGATGAGTGCAGCTCCAACAACACTCAAGAAGCTCGACACCATCCAAGATAAAGCAGCCCGCTTGATTGGCACCCCATCCACCACCCTAAACATTCACTCCCTTCACCACCGGCGCACTGTGGCTGCAGTGTGCACCATCCACAGGATGCACTGCAGCAACTCGCCAAGGCTTCTTCGACAGCACCTCCCAAACCCGCGACCTCTACCACCTAGAAGGACAAGGGCAGCAGGCGCATGGGAACAACACCACCTGCACGTTCCACTCCAAGTCACACACCATCCCGACTTGGAAATATATCGCCGTTCCTTCATTGTCGCTGGGTCAAAATCCTGGAACTCCCTTCCTAACAGCACTGTGGGAGAACCGTCACCACACGGACTGCAGCGGTTCAAAAAGGCGGCTCACCACCACCTTCTCGAGGGCAATTAGGGATGGGCAATAAATGCCGGCCTTGCCAGCGACGCCCACATCCCGTGAACGAATAAAAAAAAATAAAAAGAATTTCCTCCCTAACCTCCCATAACGTCCTGGGATACATTTTATCAGGTCCCGGAGATTTATCTACCTTGATGCGCGTTAAGACTTCCAGCACCTCCCTCTCTGTAATATGTACACTCCTCAAGACATCACTATTTATTTCCCCAAGTTCCCTAATATCCATGCCTTTCTCAACCGTAAATACCGATGTGAAATATTAATTTAGGATCTCACCCATCTCTTGTGGTTCCGCACATAGATGACCTTGTTGATCCTTAAGAGGCCTTACTCTCTCCCTAGTTACTCTTTTGCCCTTTATGTATTTGTAGAAGCTCTTTGGATTCTCCTTTGCCTTATCTGCCAAAGCAATCTCATGTCCCCTTTTTGCCCTCCTGATTTCTCTCTTAACTCTACTCCGGCAACCTCTATACTCTTCAAGGGATCCACTTGATCCCAGCTGTCTATGCAGGTCATATGCCTCCTTCTTCTTTTTGACTAGTGCCTCAATCTCCCGAGTCATCCAAGGTTCCCTACTTCTACCAGCCTTGCCCTTCACTTTATAAGGAATGTGCTTACCCTGAACCCTGGTTAACACACTTTTGAAAGCCTCCCACTACCAGACGTCCCTTTGCCTGCCAACAGACTCTCCCAATCAACTTCTGAAAGTTCCTGTCTAATACCATCAAAATTGGCCTTTCCCCAATTTACTGCTGCATTTGCATATACAACAAAGTGACACTTCAAAAGTAATCCATTGGTTTTAAAGCCTGTTGGGATGTCCTGAGGGTATAAAAAAAGCTACATAAACGCACATTCTTACTTATATAAGAAAAAAAACACAGAAGGTGCTTTGGAGAGAGACAGTCAGGGATGGCAAACTGCTATTACAGTTGCTGGCTGGTCTTATTGTTGCCAGTTATCATTAAATACACTCTGTTCTATATACATAACTGTATTTGAAGCTTTGTGTGGTTGAAGTCGAAGACCCTGTTATCTGGTGCTTATGTGGGTCTTTGTACATTGTATTGACTGTCAGCGCTCAGATGTGTACATGAATGCAGCCCACAATTCAGGGACAGCCTGCAATGGCATAAAACCTTTGATCTGTGACTAACAGTTTTTCTGCACTTTTCAACAAAAAAAAATGAAGCTGCCAAGTCTTCAGAACGATGCATCAGTCAGTTTCTGACTGCTCGTGGACAATATCCTGTAATCTTCTCCAGGTGCTTGCAAAGACCCTGCAGCAGTGACTTTGATAGCCACAGGCAGAGCAGTGGGAGACATACATTAATTGCTACTAAAGAAATGGATTTCAAAAACTGGAAAATGGCATATTAATAAATATTAATGTGTTCCACCCCTTAATAATTGTTCTTAAGTGATGCTTTCAGTTCAAAAGTGGTAACTCACTGAAGTGTTAAACTTTTATTGGAATTGAAGAGTGGCACTGAAAGTGCCCTTACTGCACCAAGCCAATAAATGGATGGTAAAATCACTGACAGTACAAATAAATCCTCCCAGGCCTTTTTACTTTAAAATGTACTTACGCCTCTTGGCAGTTTGGTTGCTTTTGAAAGATTTAAAACTTTTTCTGTCAATACCTTTTACCGGAGAGATTTTTGTCAGCACTGCTCACATATCTAGTTTTTTTTTGGCACAGGCATTGCTATTAAAAAGTTTCAATTGGCACAACTCATTCTACTGGCACAGTAAGTACAAGGGGGATAAGTGGGATCATTAGTACTGTTGAAGTAGTTGAAGTAACAGAAACAGCTGCTCAAATTGCCATAGCTGGCACACTGTAAGAGGAAAGGTTGGCACAATTTTGCTTTAAAAGAATGTCTACCGAGACAGGAGGGGAATGGATTTGACAGAAGGATATGGGAAAGTTGATCACTGTCTTGTAGTTATTAGGGATATCAATCTTGTTCCGAGTGAGAACATATCCATAGCAAAATAACAGTTTTCCTATTTTACAACAGTGACTACACTTCAAAAGTATTTAATTGGCTGTGAAGTGATCTGGGAAGTCCTGAGGTTGTGAAAGGCCCTATATAAATGAGAGATCTTTCTTTCTTTTATATTCGTCTCTAAGTAGCACTTATTTTATAAATCTCTGTCAGAGAAACTACCCAGATGAAGATTGTGAGAAATGCACATGCAATTCTGATGCAGTTTAAAGTGTTTTTCTGAGGGCCTAACATTCACATTTTGAATCAAATGATGTCAGGCAGCAATTTAATTTAAGTAGAAAAAACGCAATTCCATGTGGATCATAAACAGCACTCAGAGAAAATTATTAAGTTTACCATTCTCCATTCTTTCACTTCCATGCTTGACATCTTATGGAGTTCAGAGAAAAAGTAAAGAATTCAGAAAGAATCTGGAGAGGCAAATAAGCTGTTGTAATTTACACAGTGGCCTGTTTAATGAAATACTGATGGAATTATTCATTATAATACATAGAAGAATCACAAAACTAATTAGTGACCATCTGAATTTAAGTTATCAACACAGTAAAACCAATTAAAACTACTGCCATCTCAGAATCTACCAAATTGCGGTTCCTTTTAAAGGTAAGAAATACAGTAAGTTATAAGCATGTACAAAGTAAAGGTTATCTTTGTCCAATAGTAATTGGGGTCCAGTAATGAAATCAGTAGCTGCTGATAAGTTCATTAGCACATTTATAAACAAATACCTGGAAATGAATATGAACATTCAGATGAACAAGAGAAGGCCATTCAGCCCTTTGAGCCTGTCCCACCATTCAATTAGATCATGGTTGATCTGTACCTCAACTCTATTTACCCACCTTTGTTCCATATCCTTTAATACCCTTAACGTACAAAAATCTATCAATCTAAGTCTTGAAAATTTAATTGACCCAACATCCGTAGCCTTTTGGAGAAGCAAGTTCAAGATTTCCACTACCCTTTTTGTGAAAAAGTGCTTCCTGATTTCACTCCTAAATGGCCTAGCTCTAACTTGAAGTCCTCCACAGATCCTAGTCTCTCACCATTAAGAAAATATTCTGAATTATCTTTCTCAGGTCCAAAGTGGATGACCTCACACTTCTCCACTTTGAACTTCACCTGCCATAGTTTTGCTCACTCACTTAGTCTGTCTATGTTCTGGATTCCTCACCGGAGGAAACAGCATCTCTGTATCTGCCCTATTGAATCCCTAATCATTTTAAATACCGCGATTAGATCATCCATCAGCCTTCTGAACTCAAGGGAATACAAGCCAAGGTTATGCAACCTGTCCTCATATTTGAATTCTTTAAGCCCTGATATAATTCTGGTGAATCTGCATTCTTCCTGTTTCAAGGAAAATACATACGAATATAAAAATATAAGAAGCAGGAGCAGGAGTAGGCCATACGGCCCCTCGAGCCTGCTCCGCCATTCAATAAGATCATGGCTGATCTTCGACCTCAACTCCACTTTCCCGCCCGATCCCCCTATCCCTTGATTCCCCTAGAATCCAAAAATCTATCTATCTCAGCCTTGATTACATTCAATGCCTGAGCATCCACAGCCTTCTGGGGTAGAGAATCCCAAAGATTCACAACCCTCTGAGTGAAGAAATTCATCCTCATCTCAGTCTTGAATGGCCGACCCCTTATCCTGCGGCTATGCCCCCTAGTTCTAGACTCTCTAGCCAGGGGAAACAAATTCTCAGCATCTACCCTGTCAACCCCCCTAATAATCTTATATGTTTTAGTGAGATCACCTCTCATTCTTCTAAACTCTAGGGAGAATAGGCTCATTCTACTCAACCTCTCCTCATAGAACAACCTTCTCATCCCAGGAATTAATCTAGTGAACCTTCATTGTACCCCCTCCAAGGCAAGTATATCCATCCTTAGACAAGGAGACCAAAACTGGACGCAGTACTCCAGGTGAGGTCTCACTAAAGCCCTGTACAATTGTAGTAAGACTTCCTTACTCTTGTACTCCAACCCCCTTGCGATAAAGACCAACATGCCATTTGCCTTCCTAATTGCCTGCCGTACCTGCTTACTAAAGTTTTGTGTTTCTTGTACGAGGATACCCAAGTCTCTCTGAAAACCAACATTTAATAGTTTCTCACCATTTAAAAAATATTCTGTTTATCTATTCTTCCAACCAAAATGAATAACCTCACATTTCCCCACATTATACTCCATCTCCCACCTTCTTGCCCACTCACTTAATCTGTCCACATCCCTTTGCAGACTCTTTGCGTCCTCCTCACAGCTTACTTTCCCACCTTTGCATCGTCAGAAAACTTGGATACATTACACTTGGTCCCTTCATCTAAGTCACTAATATAGATTGTAAATAGCTGAGGCCCAAGCACCGATCCTTGCGGCACCCCACTAGTTACAGCCTGCCAACCTGAGAACTACCCGTTTATCCTTATTCTCGTTTTTCTGTTCCTTAACCATTCCTCTATCCATGCTAATATATTACCCCCAAACCCATGAGGCCTTACCTTGTGTAACAACCTTTTATATTTGTCAGACATGATTTCCCTTTCATAAAACCATACTGATTCTGCCTAATCATATTTTGATTTTCTAAGTGCTCTTTTACCACTTCCTTAATAATGGATTCCAGCATTTTGCCAATGACTGATGCCAGGCCAATTGACCTGTCGTTGCCTGTTTTCTATCTCTGTCCCTTCTTGAATAGCGGGGTAACATTTGCTACCTTCCAGTCCACTGGGACCATTCCAGAATCTAGAGAATTTTGGAAGATCATAACCAATGCATCCACTATATCTGCAGCCACCTCTTTTAGGACCCTAGGATGTAGGCCATCAGGTCCAGGGGATTTGTCGGCTTTTAGTCCCATTACTTTGTCCAGAATTTTTTCTCTAATGATATTAATTGTTTTAAGTTCCTCACTCTCATTAGACCCTTGGTTCCCCATTATTTTTGGTATGCTTTTTGTGTCTTCTACTGTGAAGACAAATACAAAATATTTGTTTAACGCATCTGCCATTTCCTTATTCCCCGTTATAATTTCTCCTGTCTCAGCCTCTAAGGGACCAACGTTTACTTTTGTTATTCTCTTCTTTTTTACATACTTGTAGAAGCTCTTACAATCTGTTTTTATATTTTTCAACCGTGGGCTCAGTTTTCAAATGGAGCCAGGAAGGGGGTCAATTTGAGGTCGGGAAACCCATACGATTTTGACGTAAGGACGTCTTTTCTTTGTCAGTTTCCCGTCTGACTGACCGGCTGATTGACAGGCTGGTCTCAGTCAGACGGGGAGAGGACATCTGCAGGTATGTCTGCAGGTAAGTCTTTGTTTGCATGGATGGGGGGCGGGCAGAATGGGGAGGGCCATGGGCGGGTATGGGGCATAGGTGGGCAAGGGAGACGGGTGCGCATAGGCAGGCACAGGGGTTGTGAGTCATGGGGGATGGGATCGGGGGTCAGTCACGGGGGGCGGTATCGGGGGTCATCGCGGGGTTGAGGGGGAGGGTCGGGGTCGGAGGATCGGGGTCAGGGTCGGAGGATCGGGGTCGGAGGATCGGGGTCGGGGTCGGAGGATCGGGGTCGGGGTCGGAGGATCGGGGTCGGGGTCGGAGGATCGGGGTCGGGGTCAGAGGATCGGGGTCGGAGGATCAGGGTCGGAGGATCGGGGTTGGGGTCGGATGATCGGGGGTGAAGGGGGAGTATCAGGGTCGGGGGGGTCGGGGTGGAGGGCCTGCATTGGGGAGGGAGGTCTGCGATTGGGGGTTGTCCGCGATCGGTGGGGGGGGTCGATGCAGGTTGGCTTGTTGGGCCTGGGGGAAGCACTCCTGTTCCTCCGGGCCCACAAGCTTTGCCTTTCTAGGCACTTACCTGCAGTCTCGGGCCTTCTCACCTCCTTTCACGAGGCGTAAAACAGAAGGCCAGGGAATCCTGGCCCCATGGGGCTGAAATGGGGAATTAGTTAAAAATGGAGGCCTGAAGCCTCCTTGAAAGATTTTAAGGCCCGACCCACCTCCTGGGATCGGGTTGGTCTCCCCCACCCCTTGTCCCACCACCGTGAAAACCGAGCGGGCCTGAAATGGTGGCAATTTTCAATAGCCCCCCGCCCTCAACCCACCTATTTTTTACTTTGAAAATCGAGCCCCATGTCTCTGTAATGGCTATTAGGTCAAACCCATTTATCTCTATTTGTTCAATTAATTCATCTATCTTGTTACGAATGCTCCATGCATTCAGATAACGATTCTTTAATTTTGACTTCTTAGCATTTTTTCCTGCTTTGACTTATTTGTTGTTGCACTATTATTGGTAAACTCTCTGTCCCTTCCTGCCACACCCTGCGTCTCTTGACCCAAGTCACTACACTGTTGTATTGTCTCAACTTTTCCCATTAGATTTCTAAATTTCCCCTCACCTGACCCCTCCCCCAACCTTTTAGTTTAAAGCCCTATCTACAGCCCTAGTTATTCGATTCACCAGGACGCTGGTCCCAGCCCGGTTTAAGTTGGGCCCGTCCCATTGCTACAACTCCCTTTTTCCCCAGTACTGGTGCCAGTGCCCCATGAATCGAAACCCCTTTCTCCCACACCACTCTTTGAGCCAGGCATTTAATTCTCTGATCTGTTTGTCCCTATGCCAATTTGCACATGGTTCAGGTAGTAATCCAGAACCTTTGAGGTGCTGCTTATTAATTTAGACCCTAGCTCCTCAAACTGTCTCAGTAGAACCTCATTCCTAATTCTACCTATGTCGTTGGTCCCTATGTGGACCACGACAACTGGATCCTCCCCCTCATGCTCCAAGTTCTTTTCCAGCCATGAGGAGATGTCCTTAACCCTGGCACCGGGAAGGCAACACAGCCATCGGGGCTCTCGGTCGTGGCTGCAGAGAACAGTGTCTATCCCCTTGACTATACTATCCCCAACCACTACCACGTTCCTTTTTACCCCCCCCCAGTTGAATGGTCTCCTGTACCACAGTGCCGTGGTCAGGTTGCCCATCCTCTTTACAGCCCTTGTTCTCATCCATGCAGGTAGCAAATACCTTGTACCTGTTGGACAAGGTCAAGGGCTGAGGATCCTCCATTACTAGATCCTGGGTCCCCATTCCTGCCTGCCTCCCACTCCAACCCTTCTGTCCCTGACCACTGCTACCTATCTAAGGGGTGTGATTGCCTCCTGGATCAAAGTGTTCAGATAACTCTCCTCCTCCCAAATGCATCGCAATGTCTGCAACTCGGACTCCAGCTCAACAACTCTGAGCTGAAGTTCTTCGAGCTGCAGACACTTACTGCAGATATCTTTTCTGAGGTTCAGTGCCTAGAAATTAATGCAGTACTCCAGATGGAATCTGACCAAGACTCTGTGCAACTAAAGTATCATTTCCTCACTTTTGAATTTCAACCCCATGAGATAAAGGTCAACATTGTATTCGCCTTTTTGATTACTTTTTGTACCTGTGCACTAACGTTTAGTGATTTCTGTACATGAACACCTAAATCCCTTTAGTCCTCCACAGTTCCTATTCTCTAACCATTAAGAAACTATTCTGAATTATCTTTCTCAGATCCAAAGTTGATGACCTCACACTTCTCCATATTGAACTTTCCCTGCCATAGTTTTTCTCACTCACTTAGTCTGTCTATGTCCCTTTGTAACTTTCTGCTCTCATCCACACAATTTACTGTGCCTCCTAACTTAGTATCATCTGCAGACTTGGATATACAACTTTCTATTCCTTCCTCCAAGTCATTGATATGTACAGTGAAGCTAAGGTACTAGCACATCACTTGTCACATCCCGTCAATCAGAGAACGAATCATTTATCTCAACTCTCTGTCTCCTACCTCCCAACCAGTTACCAAACCATGTCACAAGGTTACCTCCAATTTCGTGCACTCTCATTTTTCAGTGTTTTGTACTTGTTCAAATGTTGTGTAATTGTGAAACTGATTAAATAATTTCCATGATTAATCCTGTTGTCAAGAAAATAGTTATTTTGGATGATCACACTCTGACTACAAATACTGGCCTAGAAATTCAATGGTGTCACGCCCATTTTTCAGGTGCAAAATGGGCACCTAACCATCCAATCTGGTGGGCGAGGCATGCATGCTCATTACATGCCAGAAATGCACCGCCCGCCATATTGGTGAAGGCAAAAAAAGAGGCGTCCATGGCCCGCGCCTGAAACAAGCATGAGGCCCTTTGCATTTGTAAATAGATGGCCTAACGCCTGTTTGAGGACCCCTATGCAAAATTAGGCTGCCCTGAACAAAGCTGACACTAGACCAGGAAAAGTAGTCGATGTGACACCTAACCAGCGGTCCTTAAAAGGACCATTGAATGCTGCCACCAAAAAGGTAAGTTTTTAAAAAAAATACTTACCTAAATGTGGATCTGGGAGGAGCAAGAGTGCTCCTTTGGTTTCACAGCATTGCCAAAGATCATTGCCGGCTCCCATTTGGCTTGGAGATTGGGATCATTCTTTCTAGTAAAAAGGACTATCAGGACTACTACAATGTAACTTTTTATACAAGTAATATTTGGTGGTGATAAATCCAACCTATTCCAATAGTCTAGTAGCTAAAGGTCTCACATGGTACATTACTAAGTCAAGCAACCGTTTGATTTCTTGTCTGAAATGAGCGAGCTGATCTCAGCCAGGAAAGCAGTTGGGATGCCATAATTGACCTTCGCGTTCCTTACTTAGGAAGAGGACAAAATAATTCCCTTAGGGTTCCCATCCCTTCTTGCTGTCCAGTGGCCCCTGTTGATGTGCACATCTGGAGATTGTGTGAGGACAAGATTAAATTCAGTTAGACATCCTCAATGGTTGATTAGTCTGCTGATATTAACTGTCCAGATTCGTTCTGTCTGACTTGAGCTGTGAACCTAGTGCTATTGGTGCCAGTAGAGTGGCACCCGAGGAAAAAACATTTTAGAAAAAAAGAATTTGAAATCAGGAATGCTTGAAATAAAAGTTATCGGGGAGAATTTCCTACATCTGGCCTCGCTGCACTGATTAATTTAAATGGAGGAAGGGTAGGTGGCTTCTTTTACAAGCATGCATTCCACCCCGCCTAATTTATTGATATTCTTTGTGCTCAGGCAATCCAGTGAGTTTGGGTGCAGACCCAGGAAAATCTCCTCTTTAACGTATTTATTTTATCATAGATGTACAAAAATACTGGCAGGTGCCTTTACAATACATAAATAAAAAAATATCATTTTAGTATCACTGAATTATATAAAACCTATTATATCACCACTGAATTGAGCAACTAGGCAGGATTCCACTAAGACTACCTCCAAACCAGCATAGCAGCCAATTCTAGACCAGCTTGCTCTGTTTTTATTTATTTTCCATTATATATCAAGTCCCAGCATGCAACATTATCTTAGCCAACATTAATGGTTTGTTAATGCGCGTAGGATCCGTACCCAGCAATATTAAACTGCAGCAGCATTAGAAAGGTTTTACACATGATCATACGAATGACACCATCAAAAGGAAGATCTGACTAAAAATTGCCAAGATACCATAGGACAAGACCAACAAAACAGAAATCAATTTTACTGATGATACCGCTTACAAATTTTTTAATGCTTTGGTTTTTCATTCAGATTTTTTTTTAATTGGGCAATTTAGAAAGAGTCTGATTTTTAAAGTTAACTTAAACCCTCCAAGGAATTTATATGCCATTTTTTTGGCTCTGAGACAGAAGGTCATAGGTTCAAACCCCTTTCCAAAGATTTGAGCTGCTGATCCAGGCTGAAACTTCAGTGAATTACTGAGGAAGCACTGTAATGTCTTTCAGATTAGCTGTTAAACTGAGGCCCTGTCTGCTCTCTCAGGTGGATGGAAAGGACGCCAATGGCACTATTTGATGAAGAGCTGGGGAGTTCTCTGGTATCTTCGCCAGTATTTATCCCTCACCATTGCCATTAAAATATATCAACTGGTCATATATCTCATTGCTGTTAGTGCTGTGCAAATTGGCTGCTGCGTTTCTTACATTACAACAGAGAGTACACTTCAAAAGTTACTTCATTGGCTGTGAAGTTCTTTAGGTCGTCCTGAGGTCATAAAAGGTGCTATATAAACACAAGTTCTTTCTTTCTACAACAGAGAGCACAGAAAGCTTACTTTGCTTCAGGCATATCTTCAATGTAATCATGTTGAAATCAATATTGATTGCTGAGGATTCAATGCTTCTGTAATATAGAAACACTGATGTGTTTTTGGTATCTTAGATCAATTTACCATGAGATATCCTTTGACCTATGATTTAAAAGTGTATGTACATGTACAAAAGATAGTAAATCTAACATTGCCAAATTGGATTTGTTCAATTAGAGAAATACAGGCTACATAGACTAAACCTGTGGCCAAAAATATGTTACAATGGATTGTGATTAAGCTTGCTGTGGCAGCTCCTGCAGCAACTCACGCTGCTTGCATAGGCTAAGGCCATGCTGTTATCATATCACTGGCAGCATACCATTGAAAAAGAATCAGCAACTTTCATTAAGAATCTACATTGTTGTATTCACTGTGACCCAGTTAAATCATAACGCATTGCTTTTAATTCCATTCTGTTAGTTCACTCTTGAGATCCTCGCCCAAATATTCAACACTACTTTCTACAGTTAAGGACATGAGAATTTTTTTTAGAAAGGAAAGGCCATTGGATCCAACACTGCTGACTCTTCTTGATAGGTCAATCTCACCTAATCACCTTCTGACCATATTCCAAAATTCTTTCTTTCAATGCAAACATATCTATTTTCGGCTTTAATGATTTATACTTTCTACCTCAATGGCTTTCTTGACTAATTATTGCACAACTCTACTACTGTCAGTGGGGGAACATTTAGGGAAGAGCAATCATAGCATCATAAGGTTTAGATTAGTTATGGAAAAGGACAAGGAGCAATCTAGAGTAAAAATACTTAGATGGAGGAGGGCCAATTTCAGTGGGTTGAAAACAGATCTAGCACGGATAAATTGGAATCAAAGATTGGCAGGCAAAACTGTAATTGAACAATGGGCAGTCTTTAAAGAGGAGTTGGTTCAGTTACAGTCTAGGTTCATTCCCACGAGGGGGAAAGGTAGGGAACCAAAGCCAGAGCTCCATGGATGACGAAAGAGTTGGGGAACAAGATCAAACAGAAAAAGGCGGCATATGACAGATGTCAGATTGATAATACAAGTGAGAACCAGGCTGAATATAGAAAGTACTGAGGAGAAGTAAAAAAGGAAATAAGAGGGGCAAAGAGATAGTATGGGAATAGGCTGGCGGCTAACATAAAAGGGAATCCAAAAGTCTTCAATAGGCATATAAATAGTAAATAGGTAGTAAGAGGAGGGGTGGGGCCAATTGGGGACCAAAAAGGAGATCTAGGCAGGGAAGCAGAGGGCATGGCTAAGGTACGAAATGAATACTTTGCATCTGTCTTTACCAAGGAAGAAGATGCTGCCAAAGTCACAGTAAAAGAGGAGGTAGTTGAGATACTAGATGGGCTAAAAATTGATAAAGGGGAGATACTGTAAAGGCTGGCTGTACTTAAAATAGATAAGTCACCGGTCCAGATGGAATGCATCCAGGTTGCTGAGGGAAGTAAGGATGGAAATTGCAGAGGCACTGGCCAAATCTTCCAATCCTCCTTAGATAAGGGGATGGTGCCAGAGAATTGGAGAATTGCAAATGTTACAGCCTTGTTCAATAAAGGGTGTATGGATAAACCCAGCAACTACAGGCCAGTCAATTTAACCTCGGTGGTGGGGAAGCTTTTCAAAACAATAATCCGGGACAAAATTAATAGTCACTTGGACATGTGTGAATTAATAAAGGAAAACCAGCACGGATTTGTTAAAGGCAAATTGTGCTTAACTAACTTGATTGAGTTTTTTGATGAGGTAACAGAGAGGGTTGATGAAGGCAATGCAGCTGATGTTGTGTATATAGACTTTCAAGAGGCGTTTGATAATGGACTTGTCAGCAAAATTGAAGCCCATGGAATAAAAAGGGGCAATGGCAGCATGGATATGAAATTGGCTAAGTGACAAGAAACAGAGAGTAGTGGTGAACGGTTGTTTTTCGGACTGGAGAAAGGTATACAGTGGTGTTCCCCAGGGGTCGGTACTAGGACCACTGCTTTTTTTGATATATATTAATGACTTGGACTTGGGTGTAGAGGGCACAATTTCAAAATTTGCAGATGATACAAAACTTGGAAGTGTAGTAAACAGTGAGGAGGATAGTAATAGACTTCAGGAGGACATAGACAGGCTGGTGGAATGGGCGAACACATGGCAGAAGAAATTTAACAGAGAAGTGTGAAGTAATACATTTTGGCAGGAAGAATGAGGAGAGGCAATATAAACTAAATGGTACAATTCTAAAGGGGGTGCAGGAACAGAGAGACCTAAGGGTTTATCTGCACAAATCTTTGAAGATGGCAGGACAGGTCGAGAAAGCGGTTAAAAAAGCAGATAGATTCCTGGGTTTTATAAATAGAGGCAGAGAGTACAAAGGCAAGGAAGTTATATTGAACCTTTTTAAACCATGGTTCAATCACAACTGGAGTACTAGAATGGTTCCAGGAATGAGGGACTTCAGTTATGTGAATAGACCAGAAAAGCTGGGGTTGTTTTCCTTAGAGCAGAGACGGTTAAGAGGAGATTTGATAGTAGTGTTCAAAATCATGAAGGGTTTATATAAAGTAAATAAAGAGAAACTGTTCCCATTGGCAGAAGGGTCGAGAACCAGAGGACACAGATTAAAGGTGATTGGCAAAAGAACCAGAGGCGACATGAGAAAAAACTTTTTTACGCGGCGAGTAGTTATGATCTATAATGCGCTGCCTGAAAGGGTGGAGGAAGCAGATTCAATTGTAGCTTTCAAAAAGGAATTGGATAAATACTTGAAGGTAAAAAATTTGCAGGGCTATGGGGAAGGAGTGGGGGAATGGGACTAACTGGATTGCTCTTACAAAAAGCCGGCATGGGCTCGATGGGCCGAATGGCCTCCTTCTGTGCTGTAACCATTCTATGATTCTATGCTTATTCCCTTTTTCCCTTTGGATGTAAACATTTACCTGACTTCCCTTTTTATTTCCAACTTCATTTCTCACCATGTCTCCTAGTATTTGAACCCTTTGCCTGGATCAACTTTATCAATTTGCATCATAATCTCAAAAATTTAAATTAGTTTATCTCATAGTCTCCTCTTTTCTAAAGGAAATAAAGCTAGCTTAACTTAACCTTTCCTCTTAAATCCCTTATACAATTTTTATCTTTAGTCTTTTTGGGGTCAGACACGGAAGGTCTATCAGTAATAGATATAAGCCAATTCACATTAAAAAGCTCAACAATGTTTTATTAACACTTAACTTTAATATAACCTTTGTCTGGAGAGTTTCGATACTCAAGACGGCGTGGTGATTGGTCCCAAGTCTTTGAAGTTTCACTTTCGACGTCTTCTGTCTTCATAGGCGTTAGTTTGTCATCGTTGACTGTAGTCCTGGGGAGGGCCAAACAGCCTCTTCATATTCACCTTTTACTGCATGGTCGGGGCATGAAAGTTGGCATGGTTTCCTTCTTCTCCAATCCTAAATCCTTGTTCACATGCAGTTCTTGGTGATTTGCTAAGCTTGTTTGGAGTCGTAAACCATGAAATGGAACAGCCCAAACTGTTTGTGTGGTTGGGGCCATCTGTTTTCCACATTCCATTTCTTCTTTGTTTCAGCTAAGTTTCTAGGTTTCACCATTTGCTTATCTGATGGTGACCTCATGACAGTTACATGGGTAAGATGGGTGTAGAGGGATATGGGCCAAGTGCAGGAAATTGGGACTAGCTTAGTGGTATAAACTGGGCGACATGGACATGTTGGGCCGAAGGGCCTGTTTCCATGTTGTAACTTCTATGATTCTATGATTCTATGATTCTATGCTGTTAGTTTCTTACTGATAAAACAGTTCCAAGTGCAACAGTCCTTGCCGTCAATGACTTTATGCGTTAAGGTTCTTTCTTTTTATGTCAAGCAAACTTTTTCCAACAATCCTTCGCCCCAATGCCTGAAATCATTATTGTCATTCATCATCTAACCCTTTCTTGTGCAACAGTATTTTTACTATGATCTGGTGACTGGAACTGAACACAGTAGTCTAGGTGTGGTCTGACACACATTTTATGTTGCAAAAATACATAAATGCAACCCACTGCCTTATTTATCTATGCTACTGTAGCTCAGCATTCTGCTGACAGTTTTATAAGCTTGTCCTTTATAATCTTAGATCTTTCATAATTAGCTGCAGGACTCCTCCATTTAGAACATACACTTTCCTTTGGTTCCTTGCTCCCATGATAATCATTTTACACTTGTCCCTAAAGAATTGCATCTGCACATTGGCCCAGTTTATATCTTATATCCGGTAGGACTCCAGGTGATATGTGTCAGCTTGTATCTACCAATTTTGAAGGTAAACATGCCAACTGCATTGCAGCAATGGATCACAGCAGTCCAGGGGTTTGACTGGAACATTGAAAGTCAGGAGCAGGCACAATGATCTGACATGATGCTGGAAAGATTGGGAGACTTGTAAGGTATAGCAATTACTTAAAAGATTGGAATCTTAAAAGAATGGTTGTATTGTTTCTCACGATTTGCTCTGCTACCTGTCTGTGCACCTCGAGATCTTGCTATACCTCTGTACCAAGGCATTAATCTGCTGTAGCTGTTACTGTAAAATTACATAGGCCCTGGAATCCTTTTTATATCTGCTCCAACTGACCATTCTTTATGTATGATGTGGAGATGCCGGTGATGGACTGGGGTTGACAATTGTAAACAATTTTACAACACCAAGTTATAGTCCAGCAATTTTATTTTAAATTCACAAGCTTTCGGAGATTTTCTCCTTCCTCAGGCAAACATTTGCCTGAGGAAGGAGAAAATCTCCGAAAGCTTGTGAATTTAAAATAAAATTGCTGGACTATAACTTGGTGTTGTAAAATTGTTTACAATTCTTTATGTAAGACTGACAGTGAGCATCTGCAGGCAATTTGACCTTTTTTAATCCAGCTTTTAGTAGTTGAGCCCAATCCTTTCCTCATCAACATCCACACATAGGCGTTTTCCATTGGGGGTTACAATCAAATGGGAAAATCCTCTCCCTAGCCCAGGGGCACTGACAAATATTGTAGCTCTCCAACTGCTGGCCCAGTTGAAATCAAGTAACTTGGCAGAAACAATGAATTTAAGCTGGGACTTCTGGTTGATATGATTTATTACCACACCACATAATGCATTTACCGAGTAAGCCGTTGGGAAAGCTCAACTTTCCTGAGTACTGAATGAAAATTGATAAGACAAAGCTGTTTAATTTTTCATTTTGTGTTTCTTTTCAGAGAAACCATAATGTTGCACAATTCAAGTAATTTTGGTTTCAGTTTATGTTGGCCTAATTACCTCTACGAAGCAACTGTTTACCCATCACAATTGTGTGCAGGAAGCTACATAAATACCTGGGTTCAATCACATAGGACCTCATAACATTTTTAGTTGTATTGGTGAAGTGACACTCTATGACGAAGACCTTTGTGCCATTGGAAGGAAAGTATGTGCTGTGAAGTAGCTGCTGCCTTCTTTACCATGACTTTAGGAGAGGGGAGAGCAAAGAACGATATGCAGAAAGTCAAATAAATGAAAGACAAAGAGAAATATAGATATAGGGGTATTCATCTTTACCATGTGGGTGGTAACCTGGTGGAGTGGACCGCTGCCTGCCGGAGAACCTGCCTGATTTTCATTCCACTAATTTCAATGGAATTCAAATCTTAAAAAGGGTGGGAGAACCATTTTGTCAGATTACTGCCCATGCAGTGAAGATGAAAATTTATCCCATAGACAAAGAAAAAGTGAGACAAAGGTGGAGAGGAAGAGTGTGCTGAAAGTTGTCTGAGAAATGGAGTGCTGAAAATGTGTGTTGCACAATCTATGTCTGCTCTTGGAATACTGTAAGTGACTGAGAAAAGGAGAGAGATGGGTAGACATTTTATTCTCTTGCTTTTCTGAAAAAGACGTTTTTTCATTTCCCACAAATTATTATCTTGATTTCATTTTATGTAGCATGCCAGTTATATCTGTTGTCAGTTGACTACTTGGGTCTGCTTTTAAGAACATCAGCTATTCTTTATATTTTATTGCAGTGAAGGAGGGAAAGAAGGGAGAACAACTAGTGGAAGTGCTGCACTGACTCTCCCTGTAACCTATTGTCAAGGACTTGCCATACACAACCATGTAATTAACTGGTAGATTGCATATTACTGGGAAATGGATCATAATGTAGTTTTTACACATTTATCACTATCAATCATTCAATTCATTGCATTACTTTTAAGAGGATAGCTATCATTATTGGTTATGTATTACCATTGGATTTCGTTTTGTTTATTTTATTTAAAAAGTGTTAATTTACAGCATTTATTTTAAAGAATACTCATCATTCTTTATACTTTCCTCAGGGATACTCTACCTGCTACAGTTCCACTTGCCTGTACACTGCTTTGATCCATACACTGTATAACTTGTTGCACTGACAATGCTTGCCCACTTTTTTGATTTGGGCATTTCAATTTTAATGTAATCAACTCAGAGATAACACTACAGTCTTGAAACCACTCCAATGTATCCATTTTTTAAGAGGTGACATTATTTTTTGAGATAGATCTGTAGTCTACAAAAGGACTATAAACTACAGAGGTGCACAACAACGACAGAAGACAGAGGGTGGTTGTAGAGGGTTGTTTTTCAAACTGGAGGCCTGTGACCAGCGGTGTGCCTCAGGGATCGGTGTTGGGTCCGCTGTTATTTGTTATTTATATTAATGATTTGGATGAGAATTTAGGAGGCATGGTTAGTAAGTTTGCAGATGACACCAAGATTGGTGGCATTGTGGACAGTGAAGAAGGTTATCTAGGATTGCAACGGGATCTTGATAAATTGGGCCAGTGGGCCGATGAATGGCAGATGGAGTTTAATTTAGATAAATGTGAGGTGATGCATTTTGGTAGATCGAATCGGGCCAGGACCTACTCCGTTAATGGTAGGGCGTTGGGGAGAGTTATAGAACAAAGAGATCTCGGAGTACAGGTTCATAGCTCCTTGAAAGTGGAGTCACAGGTGGATAGGGTGGTGAAGAAGGCATTCGGCATGCTTGGTTTCATTGGTCAGAATATTGAATTCAGGAGTTGGGATGTCTTGTTGAAGTTGTACAAGACATTAGTAAGGCCACACTTGGAATACTGTGTACAGTTCTGGTCACCCTATTATAGAAAGGATATTATTAAACTAGAAAGAGTGCAGAAAAGATTTACTAGGATGCTACCGGGACTTGATGGTTTGACTTATAGGGAGAGGTTAGATAGACTGGGACTTTTTTCCCTGGAGAGTAGGAGGTTAAGGGGTGATCTTATAGAAGTCTATAAAATAATGAGGGGCATAGATAAGGTAGATAGTCAAAATCTTTCCCCAAAGGTAGGGGAGTCTATAACGAGGGGGCATAGATTTAAGATGAGAGGGGAGAGATACAAAAGGGTCCAGAGGGGCAATTTTTTCACTCAAAGGGTGGTGAGTGTCTGGAATGAGCTGCCAGAGGCAGTAGTAGAGGCGGGTACAATTTTGTCTTTTAAAAAGCATTTGGACAGTTACATGGGTAAGATGGGTATAGAGGGATATGGGCCAAGTGCAGGCAATTGGGACTAGTTTAGTGGTATAAACTGGGTGACATGGACATGTTGGGCCAAAGGGCCTGTTTCCATGTTGTAACTTCTATGATTCTATGAACAGTATAAGCATAGACTTCTAGAACTGACCTCCAGATGCAGACTAACTAGAGTTTTATACAACTGTAACATAACTTCCACTCCTTTGTATTTCAGCCCTCTTGAGATAACAGCTAACATTCCCTTAGCCTTTTTAACTAGTTTTCAGAGATTTCTGTACTTGGACCCCATAATCTATCTGCTCCTCCCCAGTTCCTAGCTTCTCACTATTTAGAAAATACTCTGATCTGTCTTTCTTAGGTTTAAAGTGGATGACCATACACTTCTCCACATTAAACTCCAACTGCCACAGTTTTCCCATTCACTTAATCTATCAATGTCCCTTTGCAACTATCTGCTCCCATCTACACTACTTACTGTGCCACCTAACTTAATAAACGGGTGGCGGTTTATTACCAGTTGGCTGTTACCACCAGTTTGGCACTCGTGACAAAAGTGAAAATTATCCCACATGTCAAAAGAAATGAGCTTGTGCAGTTTCAAAGCAGGGCAGTTTCAAACAAAGTTCCTAACATCCTCAATTGGCAGTTTCATTCCAAAAGAGGCTATAGGATCATTGGTGTGGGAAGTAGAAAAGAGGAAGTGTTCTTCTGAGGTTGGAGCTAAGACAGTTTTTTGATGCAGAATAGAGAGCATCATGCTTCATCTAAGAATGTAATACCTGACTTGGGAGTGCCTGATATGGTTGTCTGAAATAACCAGCATCTGTCACCTTGATGCTCATGGAAAAAAAATACATTAAAAGAAAATTCCCAAGTTTGCATTAATTAGAGGTGGCACCGTGCCCCCATTTTTTCCTCTCATGAACTGTGGGGAAGTAGTACAAATATTTAGTATTGTGACTCACATTTGATGCTGGTCACCGTATAGAATGAAAAGCTGCCTTTGTTGCTTTCATTTATACAGCAAACAGCAAGTGTGACATTATTGCCATAAAGAACCTCAAAGCATCAGATTTATGGTTGTAATGGGGAGAAGGTAATAGTTTTGGTCCCAATACAATGGGTGATAAATTCTATTATAAAAATCAGTGTTATCAAAATTCCCCTTGTACAATTTTCATTCAACTCAAACAATAAAAATGGAAAAATGCTGATCATATTGCCTTTTTTTTCATTATTCACTGGTATCTGCTGCGCAAATAGGTTTCTGTTTTCTTTGCACTCATAAAACAGTAACATTCTGTCACCATTGTGGTTATATATATGGGGCATATGGGAGTCAATCTGTGCCCTGAGGATTCTCCATAATTTCAGAGCGTTTCTTGTCTTCAGGGTTGTTGAAAGTGAATTATTTCAGATAACAATAGCTCAAAACTTCCAGAAGTAATCAGGTTTCAATAACACAATAATTCATTAAAAAATTCCATTTACATGCAACCTATTAACCATTCACCTGCTTTCGATGCTTTTGTTTTGTTCTATTGATGATTCTGATTCATTGTACCACATTGAGTTGATGCAGGGGAAGTAGTAAGATTATTTTTTAATTAATAAAATGCATTTTAATAAGCTGCTTGTATATAGACTGAGAGGGGTCCAGATCTGATCTGCACTAGCTAATCTCAACCAGGGTGATCTCAGGCCTTAGACCCCAAGTTATGGCAGGGGAAATCAGCAGGATTCTTGTTTCTGAGTGCTATGTAGCGACCGATCCCAGAAATATGCACCTGTCAGTATCCAGAAGCGTTGTTATGGCGCGGCCGTGATACTCCCTCTGGCCAAAAAGCCTGCTGGCGCTCACTGTCAAAGTTCTCACGTGAATAATGACCTTTAGGACAAGATATCAGAGGTTGACCAGTGCTTGTGGAACTGCAGCCCGACAGTGGGAGAAATGGAAGTTTAGGGAATTATTAATGGAAAAAATTATTGAGAAAGGATAAGCCTTTTAATCAGATTATGGCTATTTTGCACCAACAAGGGTGAATTCTTTTCTGTAGCATCTGGGTGTAAAGTATCGGCTAATTGGAGCGCAGTGAGGCAAATTGGGTGGGAAGAACAATGGATGCTGCTGATTTTCCATCCATTCATTTTAACCAAAAAAAAACTTAGTAAGTTTGGGATGGTGGCAGAAAAGATTTTTTAAAAGATTTTAAAGGTGGAGAGAGAAGCAAAAAGGGAGATCAGTTTAGGGAGGGAGTTCCAGTGAATAGGGCCAAGGCAGCTAAAGTCTGTACCGCCAATGGTGGGGCTAAAGAAGGAGGTGGGGTGCGCAAAAAGAGGAGCAAAGAGTGGGGCATAAGGTCAAAGGATGTTGGGATAAATCATGGAAGGATTTGAAGATGAGGGTTTCAGGATTTTTCGGCCATGTTTCCACCAAAAGGATTTGAGGAAAATAATTATTTTTAGTGCTGGGTTTTTAAAACCAATGTGTAATTTCACAAGTTTTTTTTTGAAAAAGGGCACTCAGGAGAAGGGTGCCTAAGATGCTAAATGGAAGTTGTTTTTCCCCAGACACTAAACAATGACTGATTCGTTAGATTGTTTGGGTATTTGGAAAAATACCTCTTTCCCATTATGGTGGCAAACCCTTTGATCTCTGTCTGTCTGACTCCATATCCTCTCCATCACTAAGACTGCCTATTTCCATCTCCGTAACATCGCCTATCTCCACCCGTGCCTCAGCTCATCTGTTGCTGAAACCCTCTTCCACGCCTTTGTTACCTCTACACTGGAGTATTCCAATGCTTTCCTGGCTCGCCTTCTACCTTGCACCCTCCGTAAAGTTGAGCTCACCCTAAACTCTGCTGCCAGCATCCTAACTTGCACCAAGTCCTGTTCACCCTTCACCCCTGTGCCCATTGCCTCGATTTTAAAATTCTCATCCTTGTTTTCAAATTCATCATGACCTCGCCCCTCCCTATCTCTGTAACCTGCTCCAGCCCTATAACCCTCCGAGATCTCTGCACTGCTCCAATTCTGGCCTCTTGCACATCCCCAATTTTCATTGCTCCACCATTGGTGGCCGTACTTTGAGCTGCCTCGGCCTTAAGCTCTGGAATTCCCTCCCTAAACCTCTCCCTCCTCCTGTATGACACTCCTTAAAATCTACCTTTGACACCTGTCCTAATATCTCCTTTTGTGGCTCAGTGTCAAATTTTGTTTGCTACCGCTCCTGTGAAGCACTTTAGGACGTTATACTTCCTTAAAGGCACTATATAAATGCAAGTTGTTGTTGTTGTTTGTGAGGTGGGGGTTAAGAAGAGAAACATAGGGCTCGAATTTAGCAGGCCTGCGGGTTCCCAGCGGGTGGTCCTCCGGGAGCGTCGAAAACGCGGACGGGTAATTGTTCGCGTCCCCCACGCGATCGCGGGATAATTGGACCCATTAAGGCCTGCTTCCGGGTTCTGCGCTCCCCAGCTGCGTGCCGGCCGGCTGCGCATGCGCAGTACCGTCGACGCGATGTAGGAGCTCCAGTTAAAGGGGCAGTCTCCCAAAGCCCCTCCTGCTGCAAGCAAGAGGTCTGGGAGAATGGCTCAACCAAGGGGAAAGGCTGCGCCCCGTTTTTCAGATCTGGCACTGCAGCTGATGCTGGAGGGCGTGAGGAGGAGGAGGGAAACACTCTTCCCTGAGGATGGGCGCAAGTTCCCTGCCGCCGCAACCAGGAAGGCATGGGCAGAGGTGGCGGCGGAGGTGAGCAGCAGGGGCAACACCCCAAGGACTTGGGAGCAGTGCCGCAAGCGCTTCAATGACCTGACTAGGTCTGGCAAGGTGAGTACACCAACGCACCCTCCCACATCCCGTCCCCACCATCACGCCAAGCAGATCACAACCCCCTCCTGCACAGCCACCACTGCGCTCCATCAGCAATCCTCACAGCCACTCATTCACCATCCTCGCCGTGCACGCAAGTACCCACCGTCCCTGACCCCACCCGAACACTACCACACACCCCAATCCCCATGCAATGGGATGGGCACGTGGCCCACACTTCCTCCCATCCGTTCCGCGCCACGCTCAACCCAACCACACCGATGCTCGATGCGTCTCACGATGCAAGACGCACCCACTCACACATCTGTGTTTTGCCTTCACAGGAGAAGAGGAGCAAGAACAACCGCGAAAGGGCACGCACCGGAGGTGGGCCGCCGCAAGTGGTGGAGCTCACCGACGCAGAGGTGGAGGCGCTCGACCTCGCCCGCACGCGACATTGCCTGTCGGTGGCCGATGGCGAGTGTGTCGCTGCCGAAATGGGCGGTAAGGGAAAGCTGACACTCAACACCCATGATCGCGAGTGACCGTATCATCACCTGCCATCAGGCGCACTGTCAAGTTGGTCCACATGCCTCAAAGTGCCCTCTGTTCTCTTGCAGGTGCGTCTTTGGATCAAGCGAGCATGGAGGGCGATTCCTCAGAGGACATGGCGGTCTCTGAGGGTGCATCGTCACATCAGAGCCAACCATCCACCAGCGCAGAGACACGCACCTCGGTGGGTCCCCCTCGCCAACTAGTTGGGGTAGCACTTGGTGAGTCACTGCGCACAAGTGAGCATGAGCAGACCCTGGTGGCAGGGGCAGCCGCGGAGGGTCCGCGACGGAGGGAGCACTCATCTCCAGGCTCTGCTCAGCCGGACCCAGATGCTGAACCCAGGGGGCCACCAGAGAAAAGGAGAGTCGTCGAGGGCCACCAGCTAATTGCTGAGGTGCTGGCAGAGGTGCCGCGCGCATTGTCCACAATAGCGCAGGCGATGGAGGAGTCCACCTCCTGCATGTGGGCATTGGTGGCGCAGGCACAGGAGGGTACCGGCGACACAGTGTCGCGGGTAGGTGCGGGACTGTCTGCGGTGGAGGACAGGCTGGCCTCCCTCGAGCGTCACGCACAGCTCCACTTCGAGTCCTTGCAGGCCCTCACAACGTCTGTACGGATTCAGGGTGAGCAACATTCCGACGCCACCAACAGGCTGAGGGATACACTAGGGGTGGCCTTGCAAGGCCTCACACATGCCATCCAAACTGCCGTCCAGCAGGGTGGAAGGGGTGATGTGGGCCGAGGCCAAGAGAGGGATGATGGTGACCGGGGACATGGAAGCGGGGACGCCTCTCAAGGCGTCCCCACGTCCCACCCGTCGCCCACCTCTCAACCAGCACCCGCAATGGTGCCTCCTCTCCAGGTGGCCGAGTCTGCCCCTGCCCCGGTGCAGGAGGAGCAGTCTGTGGAGGTGCCCTCACGGGCACCGAAACCCAGGGGCCGTCCGCCAAAAGCATCTACCCGGTCAAGGCAAGAAGACGAGCAACCTGCCACTACCTCTGCTGGAGCCACAGGGGTAGCACCACGTAGGGGTTCCCGGAGAAGAATTCCAAAGGCCTTATAATCACAAAGGGAATACACCAGGGTGTTTATTATTTTGTACTTTGTTTCTTAAATGATGTCACATTCCACATATTAAATAGTCTATTCTCACCACTCCTGCCACCTCTCGTCCATTCTTCCGCGGCTTGTGCAGTAGTTGCGTTCCGTGGAGGCCATCATGACGGCGAACACCTGCTGCCACCCATTGGGCACACTGCTGTGGGTGCAGGATTACTGGCAGCACTCTTCAGTGGAGGGGGCTGGTATGGCCGCTCGCATGTGCAGGTGAGGAGATGCGAGCGCCTCGCAGTGTCTGACTCTAGGAGAACCGTTGACGTATGAGTGCGTCCCTGGCCCGGCGACCATCCCGGTGAGTCGCGGCTCGGCGCATGGGTCGTCCAACATCCTCGGGCGCGTCCTCCTCCTCCTCCTCCGCCTCCTCCTCCTCCTCCTCCTCCTCCTCCTCCTCCTCGCCCTCGCCTTCCTCAATGTGGGTGGCGGGTGTGGATGGGGCCTCCTCCAGCGGCACCCCTCTCTGTTGGGCCATGTTGTGCAGGGCACAGCAGACAACTATGATTCGTCCCACTCTGAATGGTGTGTATTGGAGCGCTCCCCCAGAACGATCAAGGCACCTGAAGCGCATCTTGAGAAGCCCTATGGTCTGCTCAATTGTAGACCTGGTAGCAGTGTGGCTGTCATTGTACCGACGCTCCGGCTCGGTGATGGGGTTCCTCAGAGGTGTCATGAGCCACGTGTGGAGGGGATACCCCTTGTCGCCGAGGAGCCAGCCGTTGCCGGCGTTGGGTGCCTGCAGGATGGGCGGGACGGCGGACTCCCTGAGGACGAAGGCATCGTGGCAGCTGCCGGGGTATCTGGCGCACACGTGTAGGAATCTCTGGCGGTGGTCACAGATGAGCTGGGCGTTCATGGAGTGATACCCCTTCCTGTTGATGAACAGCCCTGGCTCATGCGGAGGTGCCCGTATTGCGATGTGGGTGCAGTCGATTACACCCTGCACCCGTGGGAAGCCGGCCATGGCATGGAATCCAACCGCCCTCTCCATCTGGCTGCGCTCGTCCATGGCGAAGTTGATGTAGTGGGAGGCCCTGCGGAACAACCCATCGGTGACCTGCCTTATGCACTTGTGTGCAGAGGACTGACAGACCCCGGTGATGTCCCCGGTGGCACCCTGGAAGGAACCAGATGCGAAGAAGTTGAGGGCAGTGGTGACTTTGACGGCGACAGGTAAGAAGATGCTGCTTGGTCCATCAGGGAGCAGCTCGTCGTTAAGGAGGCTGCAGATGTCGGCGACTACCTGGCGATTGACTCTGAGCCTCCGTATGCACTGCTCCTCGGAGAGGTCCATGAAGCTGAGCCTCGCTCTGTACACCCTGTGCGGAGGGTAGTGCCTCCTGCGACGCATCTCTCTCTGCGGTTGCCCTCCCTCCTGCTGTGCAGGTGGGTGTGCCGCAGCACCGTGTTGGGGGGCCCCACCTCTCCGAGGCGGACGGCGTGGACTGTGAGGCTGCTGGGGCTGGTCATCCTGTTCGTCCTCCGACGATGTCAACGCACCACCCATCTGGCAGGTGTTGGTGTGAGGGGTTGTGCAGGGTAGGTGGGTGGGTCCTCGGACTGGGGCTGCGGTTTCGTGTCGGTCTGTCCTCTGGCTTGGCGGGGGTTGGTGGAGGGCAGGGGTTGCCCTATGTGACGCGGTGGCCTCCTGCGTGGGTGAGGGCGCTCCCCCGTGGAGCGCACCTTGGCACCTGGCACAGGCTGCTGGCTGCAACACGCCTGGTTTGAAGGGTCCTGTTTCCCCCAGTGTGGGAAACTGACTGCTTTGACCGTAAAATCCCACACTTCCTCTTTTGACAGCTGCTTCAGCTCATTAACTGACCACAACGAGCAAGTTAAGTGCTCTCAAGTGGAACCCCGCTGGCTTTAATTGCCTGCGGGATTCCCACCAGCGGGGCTTGCGCGCGCAGCCCCGCACGTCAGCGCGGTACCCGGAAGTGGCCGGGATTTCGTCCGAATCCGGTCACGTGATCGGAGATCGGGATTTTCGGGGCCCCCCCGCTGGAAACCCGCCGGAAACCCGACCCTAAAATCGAGCCCATAGTCACCAAAAAAAGTGAGCTGGTATTTGAAAAAGAAGACACTGCACAGACAGTCAGGCAACAAAAAGTCTGTGAAAGAAAATAGACTGCAGATAGAAGAGGTTTTGCCCTGGACTGTAGGACAGATACAAAGGGGTTAGTCTCTTTAAGTTAAGTAAAGCAACCCACGGAAAAGGGGTAGCATCACTCATTTATCATTTGCATATCATTATGAGAAGATAAGTATTACCAATTGTGTCAAGGGAATCTGATCATAACTGTTACTCTATATGTGTACCTTACCATGGAATAAAGCAGTTTAAGGATTCAACCCAAGCCTCACCTCATCTAATGGTAACTCGGTCTACCTTCAAAGAGATTAGAGAAATACACTTGCAAAAGACACGGATATTCAGTTCAGGCCACAAGGGAGTTTCATTGTCACAGTCATAGGTTTGTACAAATAGATTTATGTCAGTGAGTCAACTCCCACAAAGGTAAAACTGCTTATGGAAGTTGCTGACACCACTGAACCTGAGTATGTGTCTACAACACACTCAAATTTGTAACAATGAGTTTTAAACTCAATGGGGTAGACCTTGACTTTGTGTGATAGTGTAAAACCAGTGATAGCAAGTCGGCAGCCGATTTTACATCTCTCCCGATTTCTAGTTCAAAGTCAAAGGGGGAAGGGAATCTACCTCAATGTCTTTCTGAAGAATCATTTTGTGTGGTAAGAGCAATCTTCTCAAAATCTCACAACACTATTTATTTCACTTGGTAATTTGACTGTTTCCTTGGGTCAGAGGATTCAACCATTGTCCACATTGTTAGTAGACTTAATTGTTTTTTACTGATTTAATATAAATCAGTTGCAGAGTCATGTGGAATAACATTCCTAATAAAAGACTTTGGGTGTGTTTAATTTTTTTAACATGAATGCCTGTCTTACTAATTCAAAAAAATGTATCTTTTTATATTATCAGAAGCATTCATTACTTTTCCAGGACAGAGCTGCCCCTGAGGTTCTCTATTGCTTCAGGCTCATTGCTATCAGTAAGTATAATTATTTTAATAGTCTTCATTTGAACCTATCAATCGGCTCCTCCAGTGGAATTGCTCTTTTCTTGACTATAGTAAATGCCAGACACAAAACCCCATAAGAGTCATTCCTTTCATGCATCCTAGGATGGGAAACATTACCCTCCTTAGATCTGGCATTACTCTCTCATGAGATAAAATAAAACATATATGCTCCATTAAACACAAATATATTCACACATTACTACTTGCAAGTCTGCCACCAGGGTCCTGGCTAAATTAACACTTTGTTGAAGTCCTTTCAATGTTTACACAATCTGAAGCACGCATTATTTGAGAAGTCAAAACAGTCAGCTTAAAATCTCATGGTATATTGTTCATTACTTGATTAAACAGAGCAAGGACACTATTTGTGCTCTATGTTGTTTTTGAGACCTCTATGTTGTAGACCACATCATTGGCAGAAACAGTTGAATAACTTTGACTCAGATCTTAAATGCTGCCTGAATGCAGCTTTTTCACAGGGATTAAGAGGATTTAGTTAGCGTCGTATCAAAGAGATTGCGATAATGTTATTGCTAGAGAAATCATATACAGTTTTAGGTCAAATTGTAGGAGGTTTTGATTAAAATGCAAATAATAAAAGAAAACACGGGACATGATACTGCAGCATAGCACCAGACAAAAAGTCATAGTGTAATGAAGTCAGATTCCAGTAGCTGAAACAGTATGGATAAAGTTAGTGTCTAAAAACAGAATTTATAAGCCAAAAGGAATAGGTCTCAAGTGATCGCATCTACTACACCTCAATCTGTAACAAATTTTCTCTCTTGCTCATAAAACAAAATTGTATAAAATGGGATAATAGTTAATATTAATGCAAATCACACCCTGTAGTGTTTTCCATTAGCCCCAGAATCAGATTCAACTTCAATGCCACACTAGGGAGTTTTATAAAGCTAGCTTAAACAATAGAACTAGAATGAAGACAACAGATAAAGGAAAATAAGAACATAATCTGCAACAAAAACAGAAATTGCTGGAAATTCACAGCAGGTCAGCCAGTCAACCAAAGGAAAAGGCTGGTCAGTACTTCTTGTGGGAACCACTCAGAATGTTCCTCTGTCTTCCTCATTCAGATCTTGTCTTTCCGTTCTGCAGACAAGCAGCACCTTTTGCTTGGAACATTGAACCTTTTGTACATTGTGAATAATTTAACAGCATAATTAAATACAAAATACAACAAGTCATTTTGTGTTTGATCAAATATTTAACTAAACAAGAAGCAACCAATCACATTCTTCCTAACACCATGAATGTATGCTTTTCAAAGCAATACCTGGCATCCTAAATTAGAATCAGAATTTTTCTGCTCAATAATCCATTGATATTCCAGTGTTATACAAAATTTCTATTAAGTTAGATATCCTACTGTGATGTAATAAAATCCATGTAAATTGTACAAATTGTATTTAAGTAGTGTGAATGAGGTTTGCTTGCATAGCTATATAGCTGTGCTTGCATTCTGAACCATCTGGTGTTGTTTTTATTCCATTAGAAATGCTGACCATAACTCAGCAAACTTGAGGTTTGCTTCACAAATTAAGATCAAAACATTTATTTGATACAAATATTTAATTATTGCATATTGTTGAATTTTTTTTTAGTCTATTCTACTGGAAGACTCAGTTCAGCAGAGTGCAGAGAGGATTGGTTATTTGTTACCTTTGCTCTAGCAAGATACCATCACCTTAAATGTTAGTGTGACTTAGTTGTTAGAGGGCTCCACACCCTACTCCAAGACCTGAGCACATAATCTAGGCTGATACTTCAGTGCAGTACTGAGGAAGTGCTGCACTATGGAGATGTTTTTTTCCAGTTGAGATAGTAAACCGAGGTCTCGTGGCTATAAAACATCCCATGGCACTATTTGAAGAAGAGCTAGGACTTCCCCTGATATCCTGGCCAGCAATCCTCTCTCATTCAAAATTAGATTAATTGGTCATTCAACCACAACATGCATTTATATAGCAACTTTAACATAGAAAAAATGGTTCACATGAATTTAGCACTGGGACCAACGCATGGACAGATATATTCGTATGCTTTGCACCCATTTTATGCCCGATAAACAGGCACAAAACATACCAATTTCTACCCCAATGAGCCAATAAAATGCTTGATAGGTGCTTCTCCTACCTACTCCTTAGAATAGTCAATTAGGCCACTGTTATATTTCTTTTCAATTCCTTAGTAAATATTGTCAAACCGGCGCCGGCTGCGTTCAGGGCAGGCATTAAGCCCTAATGCCTGTTTCAGGCATTGGCCTAGGATGCCACTTTTGATGCTCTCTATGTCTTCATCTGTGCCCTCTACAGCAGGGCTAGGATGCAAGCTCTCCCTCTGGCAAGTGACTTCCTGAGCCATCCTACCCCTCTGCCCATTCTCCTGTGCACTAGTGCTTGGTGAGACTCCCAGTGGAGACCCATCTATTTAATGATAATGAGGGCCCCGAACAAATGTGGCTTCATACTTGCACCCACGTGATTGAGTGCGCGCAGCACCAATTCTGAGCTGTAAAATGTGACCCAGACGAATTTCCACCCCACTGACTAGACTTACTCACTTGGTATGTTAGTGGAAGATGTCTGACACCTGTGTAACTGTACCCAACAAGAAGCCAATGACATTAAGAGAGGGGGAGAGGAGTTAAATGCAGGAAAAAGGAGAAAAAATACAATGTTGGTATACAACAATTGCATCAAAAAGTTCAGACCACAGCATAATTTTCCTGGATGTGGCAACTCCAAAAGAGGTTCTTCATGTAACTGAACCTGCTCAAACACTTCTCCAAGAGTTAATTGCTTTGAAACTGCTTAAAATCATTTCACTGAGAACTCAGGCAGCCCAGGAGAGAGGAGACTTTCATCCAGTCAAAATGAGTTTTATTTTAACTGAAGCCCTAGAGGTGAAGTGTTCTAACATGCTACACCACTCCATTCTTTATGAATTTTTTTATTACATCAACAGTAAAATAGTGTATTAAATTCAAACAGCTTTTTTTTACTATTTAATTTTTAAGATGGCAACAATCCTCTTTCAAATGCATTGTTATTCATTCATGTTATTCATTTTTGCATATTTATAACATGATACATTGTGGTCCAAATTACACACTGGTGCACTACAGTTCTAAACCTAATATGGCTTTATATAGACTCCAGGGGTGAATTATGTAAGCTCATGATTACACACCTCTCTATAGACCATGAGGCCGTTTCTTAGCCTGACGGATTAGATTTATTGTGGCCATTGGTGATCTGAATAGTACATCTCCAAAAGGACCCCTTGGAATTACACCTGATAAGGGTATAAAATAATTGCTAACAATAGCAAATATATCCGAATCAAACTATATCGCCTATAAATTGACAATCGCGTCAGATTGACAATATTTGCTAAGAAATTGAAAAGAAATATAACAGCGGCTTAATTGACTATTCTAAGGAGTAGATAGGAGAACACCTGTTAAATGTTTTGTTGGCTCATTGAGGTATAAATTGGCATGCATTGTATCCGTTTTTTTGGCATAAATTGGGCACAAAGGTCACCAATTTAGCACGGGAATAGCCTGCACCCAATCCCAGGCAGATGCCTAAAACAGGCATTAGGTCCCTTAAATATGCTAATGAGAGGCCTAATGCCAGTTGAAGGACCCCTCTACAAAGTTGGTTACCAATAAGTGAGGCAGGCATTGAGCCCCCTCAGAATTCTTCAGGAGCCTCCATGGCTGCCAACTTGCAGTAAGCTTTTTTAAAAAAACCTTTCTGTGGAGCCAGGAGAGGCAGGAGTGCTCCCACCCAACTCCACAGTCATGGTGATTGGCTCCCCTGGGGTCTGATCCGACCTTCCCCCCCTCCATCCTGGAACTTACCTGAGGGCCGCTGCCAGAGGCCCAAAATTGACTTTTCTCATGGGGCAGCTCGCCCTGAAGATTTGGATGAGGCCTGGGGTTCAATTTTGGGATGACCTCTGGTATTTCTGTCTGGGCACACGTTGCTTCCGCAGTGCCGAGTCTGGGCCCGGACTTATTTCTACCCCATTTTGTTACTGGGGGAGGGGGCGGCCACTTACGTCGCATTATGTGACCTCTTCTACCGGGAAGTGTCCCAGAGGTCAAAAGGCCCATTTTTTGTGGCCCTGACACCTTGGGTCAATGGCGGTCGCCGTGGGCAGGCGCATTCAGGAACTATCGCTGTGACCCCTGTGACCTCCAAGTTCCCTTCCAACTCATGCACTATTCTGACTTGGACATACATGGCTGAATTCTCCTTCCATTGGCAGGTTAATAGAGGAGCGGGAATACCACCAAGTGCATCTCTGAGTAATATTGCCAATTATTGTAAAATTCTGGACAGTTTTGTGTTGAGTTGCACTCACTGGGATTATGATTGAGATTGCACAAACATTTTTCACTTAGGACCCTTACAACTGTCTGAAGAGATTTTTGTTCTGTTGGCTAGGACTGAATTTGAACCGAAGTCCCAGGAGTGGGATGATAATGTTCTTTCATTATTAACTTTGGAACAGTCCAGAAGATTGTCAAACTGTCAGATCTTGCTCAAATTCTAAGGTCAAAGTTAACACACAAAAGAACATAGAAGATATTAAAGAATGCTAGTTCATGATTTAAAAAAATAACTTCCAGGCTTGAAATCAAAGGGATGTCAATGGCATCAAAGGTATAGTTGACGATGTCCCACATTGAAGCTGCTGGTGGGGAATTTCGCCCTCTGGCAGCACCTGTTGGAAATTCAGGCTCCCATTGCCCACAATTTTCTATCCATTAAATGACCCCATTCATATTCCTTAATTATATCTGTTCTAATACATTTAGAAACATTAACTAAAAAAGAATACACACTGTAAAACCAAATATCGGGGCAAATTACCATGCTCACCGTACTGAGCAGATTGCTTGCATGTTATAAAACCCATCCATGGATGGGGTGATTGATATATTTTGTGGGTGCCCACACCAGCAGTGGCATGAAAATCAGGCGGGTTCTCCAACTGGCGGGCGATCCGCTCCCCCAGATTACCACCCATGTGGTAAAGACGAAAAGTTCCAACATGGTCTCTGTGAGGATGTTCTCGTCTTGGGGGCCTACATGTTAGACTATGAGCAGAGCTTTTGGCACATACCAGTCTAGGAACTTAAGACTTATATATCAATTTTCTGATGTCACCCATTTAAAATAACCTGAGCTCGGCAGCCTGGTATAGTGATGAATTTCGAAACAACATTTGTCTAGTTAAAGCATAAATAATTCAACAATAATGATTCAAGAAAATTCAAAAATACCGTAAGAATTTGTCTGGCTTTTTGCATTCTGTGGAAAAAGATGGATATTACAAAGGATAAAATTAAAGAACTACTGCTATATTTTAACATTGTTATTAGCTTTAATTCCTCAAGGTTTTTTGTCTTTAGAAAATAATTTTCTTTACAGATTGAGCGGTGGTGAAGTTACCAAGGTTACTGATTTGGAGGAGTAATGGGGCATGATTTTGTCAGCAAGTTTAACAAACACCCCCTGGGTTAACAACTCCAATCTCAAAATGAGTAAGTTCTTGTTTCCTCAAACTGTCTTGCTTCAAAACTCCTCCAATGATGAAACATCTTGAATGTTGGAAATCTTAAATTCAAACAATAAATGCTGGGAATAAGTCAAGCAATATCTGAAAAAGAAAGGATACCGACTGTAGAAATTCTGGTGGCATCATTATGCAGCCAGATGTACATCAGGATGGAAACTGCATTCTGACCCCGCCGTGACCCAATCCCAAACATCATGGACAGGGTCATTAATATATTAGGTAGGTGCCCGTGCCAGCAGTGGCACTATCAGGACACCCACCCAGCATAAGCGACTGGATTTCAGAACACAAGTTACAACTCCATGGGGATGGGAGGTTTCAATGGGGCAATCTGGCCGAAGATCCCTAGCTACAATAACCTTTGATTATAGGCACGCAAATCAAACAGCAATCCATCTCTCTGGTATCGATTGTCATTTGATTTCCTCCTGATAGGGCCAGTTGCAGCCCGGAACGACATCTGTGTGTGGTGAAATTCCCCAGAAAGCCTGCGAGCTGTCCCAAACACACCCCCAAACTAAAATCTAGACGTTGGGGTTGGGTGGGTGGAAAAAGCGGCTGCCTACCGTCCTCGAAATTTGCTATTGATGGATCCATGGATTGGATACCCAAAGGAGATGGATTCTGCCTGACATCGAGTCCCTCCACAGTCCTTACACCAAAGTTTTACCCGAACAGGTCTGTCCTGATGGAGGGCCACATCCAGAACATTGACACAACTTTCTCTTTCAGAAGGTGATTGACTTGCCAGGGTACATTTTACGAACTTGGACTCTCAGTGCTGAGGTATAGGGTGAGTGCGAGCGCTCTGATGAGGCTTTGGGTACAAAAGAACATATGAAATAGGAGCAGGAGTAGGCCATACGGCCCCTCGAGCCTGTTCTGCCATTCAATAAGATCATGGCTGATCTTCGACCTCAACTCAACTTTCCTGCCCGATCCCCATATCCCGTGATTCCCATAGAGTCCAAAAATTTATCGAACTCAATCTTGAATATACTCAATGACTGAGCATCCACAGCCCTCTGGGGTAGAGAATTCCAAATATTCATGACCCACTGAGTGAAGAAATTCCTCCTCATCTCAATCCTAAATGTCCGACCCCTTATCTTTATATAGGGTATGAGGATAGCAGATCTGGGTGGTGGGGAGGTGGGTTGATTTACAAAAGAAAGAAAATTAAACGAGAAACAGTCAAGCCCAGAACGTGATGTGCTGGACCATGGTAATGTTTGGTATTGTACTCAATTATATCACAGTGGTGGGGAATGTAGGGGCAGGGGTATATAAGAGATTCCTTTTGCTGTAGTGATTTTTTTGGGTACAATATAAGCATGGAAAAAAAACGGTGATTTGTGTAATTGGATTAATGAAAATAACCATTAAAAAGGAGAACAGTTGAAATGATTCATGTATAAGTAGTTAACACTTTCCACTAAAATTTCTAGCCCTGATATTTTAATGTAGGCATTAACCCATTTGAAATAAATGAGTTAATGCCTAGACTTTCCTTTGAAGTTGAGTTTGCAGGATGTACTCTTGACTTTACTTTGTTAATATTAGTTCAGATTCATAGCAGTTTCACCTACTCAACCCCAGAGGCAAATCCAGGCCAGTGACTCTGAAATAGCATACAAATGCTTAATAATTTTGTCTGGAATTCTGTTCATTATTTTAGTAGAGGTGTTAATTTGTTTATTTTAAATGGGTTAAAGTCTAAACTAAAACATCGTAACTAGGAATTTCAGCGGAAAGTGATAACCGTTTGGACATTAATATTCACCTGCATCATTTCAATTTTGTTCCTTTGTGATGGTCATTTTACAAGTTTTTATTCTCCAATAATAGTATACAAACCTCACCAATTTCATTTTTTTCCCCTCATATTCCAACCAAAAAACAAATCTGCCCAATCACACTGCAGCAAAAAGAAATCTTAGATTCACCTGGCACTACATTCCTTACACCATGACATGCCCCACCCAAAATCAGACTGTGAGGGAAGATTTCAGTAACAGTGTTGCATGAAATGTTGTGAATTTTAAATTATTAAAGGCCCCTAGCAATAAAATTTACAGCGTCTCAGCCAATGATTTCCATCATAACATCTTCAAAGGGGATAAATGATCTGGCCCTCTCACCCATCTGCACACTGCGCCCTCTATTCAAGACAGACTTTTTCAGTAAGGAGAAGATAAATAAACATTGAACAAGTGAGTATTTTGTGCTGTGTATTTTACGCACTAGCTTAGTTTTCAGGCTAATGTATAACTCACTTCAAAGTAAAGAACAGTGCCTACAGGAAGTTTGTGAGCCTGTTTGAGATCTGATTGAGTGCATTGCAATTGTCAGTTGTGTGAATAATTCAATCAGTCTTCGATCTTCCTTAGCTACATCATTCTAGGTTCTCCTTTTTGGATCTCAGTAGTTCTCAACCATGTTCATTATTTTTCTTTTATTGCATTTGCAGCAGGTTACTGGATCAATTTGGGTTAAGTGTATTATGGTGCCCAAGTAAACTCATCTGACACTCATCAGTAACTTACTGTGATTGGCACCCTAAAACCATGGCAGGATATATATAATATTATATATATATAATAATTTGGGATGGAAGAGTTTAATTATTGCAGTACATCTTCTGGGAAATATGCCTTACAAAAATTCCACATGCCGCATCCAATTATACTAACTAATAGAAAGAATAATTCAAACTCTAGGACAGATAACCTACTGCAGCATATTTAACAGGGTTTAACAATAATACCTTAGATTTAATCCAATTTCTGTGCACACAGCTCCCTTATTGAGTACAGTAATATTATGTTAATCGCTGCTCAGTAATACTTGGCCACTAAGTGTTGTTCTAAGCAAATTTCTTTCATTAGTGGCAAAGGTTTCCAAGACTGGCTGATTTAGCTCAAGGATACAGGGATACTTTACCATTGGTTTGTTGTAAAACTGCTGCCCTTTATGGAAGCTCCTGATCAGGGCTGCAGCTGAGCTGTTCTTTGACTTACCTATGACTGCACTGTCCCCCAGTTGGCCTTTGGCTGTACTCAGACAAGTGGGCCTGTGCACATAGCAAGCCCTTTGGGAAGTATCACTTGCAACAGATTGCCGCAGTACCAGCAGGAAAACATGCCGACAGAGCTACAACTGTTCACCACTTGTTTGATGCACTGACTTTCTAGAGCACAGCATTGACTGAAGCATATCAGTATTCCTCAACTATGAGTGAGTTGAATGTATTTTATTTTATTCATTCATGGGATGTGGGTGTCACTGGCAAGGCCAGCATTTATTGCCCATCCCTAATACGTATGTCTCGATGAGTATAATTCTTCATGTATCGATTAGAGCTACACAAGGTCAATACATATTTACATAATGCTTTATTTCTAATCGGACAGTCCAAATTAGTGTTTACCAAACCCTTTCTAAGTAAGTCATCTACAGCAATATTCTTATACGCTGAGCTAATTGGCATTTTGCCGTAGTAAAAAAAACTACCTTATGCTATTATACAGTCACAAAAACACCCATCCACCACTGCCTTTTGCTTCCTGCCACTGAGCCAATTTTAGAACCAACTTGCCACTTTTCCTTGGATCCCTTGGGCTTTTAATTTTCTGACTAGTCTGCTACGTGGGACCTTGTCAAAAGCCCTGCTAAAATCCATGTGCACGACATCAAACGCGCAATCCTCATCGATCCTCCTTGTTACCTCCTCAAAAAATTCAATCAAGTTAGTCAGACACAACCTTCCCTTAACAAATCCATGCTGACTGTCCTTGATTAACCCGTGCCTTTCTAAATGACGATTTATGCTGTCCCTCAGAATTGATTGCAATAATTTGCCCACCACCAAAGTTAGACTGACTGGCCTATAGTTATTCGGTCTATCTCTTTCTCCCTTTTTAAACAATGATACAAAGTTAGCAGTCCTCCAAACCTCCGGCACCGGAGGACATCAGGGGGAAAACTCTCCAGTGGCTGGAGTCATACCCAGCACAAAGGAAGATGGTAGTGGTTGTTGGAGGCCAATCATCTCAGCCCCAGGGCATTGCTGCAGGAGTTCCTCAGGGCAGTGTCCTAGGCCCAACCATCTTCAGCTGCTTCATCAATGACCTTCCCTCCATCATAAGGTCAGAAATGGGGATGTTCGCTGATGACTGCACAGTGTTCAGTTCCATTCGCAACCCCTCAGATAATGAAGCAGTCCGAGCCTGCATGCAGCAAGACCTGGACAACATCCAGGCTTGGGCTCATAAGTGGCAAGTAACATTCGCGCCAGATAAGTGCCAGGCAATGACCATCTCCAACAAGAGAGAGTCTAACCACCTCCCCTTGACATTCAACGGCACTACCATCGCCGAATCCCCCACCATCAACATCCTGGGGGTCACCATTGAACAGAAACTTAACTGGACCAGCCACATAAATACTGTGGCTACGAGAGCAGGTCAGAGGCTGGGTATTCTGCGGTGAGTGACTCACCTCCTGACTCCCCAAAGCCTTTCCACCATCTACAAGGCACAAGTCAGGAGTGTGATGGAATACTCTCCACTTGCCTGGATGAGTGCAGCTCCAACAATACTCAAGAAGCTCGACACCATCCAAGATAAAGCAGCCCGCTTGATTGGCACCCCATCCACCACACTAAACATTCACTCCCTTCACCACCGGCGCACTGTGGCTGCAGTGTGCACCATCCACAGGATGCACTGCAGCAACTCGCCAAGGCTTCTTCGACAGCACCTCCCAAACCCGTGACCTCTACCACCTAGAAGGACAAGAGCAGCAGGCGCCTGGGAACAACACCACCTGCACGTTCCCATCCAAGTCACACACCATCCCGACTTGGAAATATATCGCCGTTCCTTCATTGTCGCTGGGTCAAAATCCTGGAACTCCCTTCCTAACAGCACTGTGGGAGAACCGTCACCACATGGACTGCAGCGGTTCAAGAAGGCGGCTCACCACCACCTTCTCGAGGGCAATTAGGGATGGGCAATAAATGCCGGCCTTGCCAGCGACGCCCACATCCCGTGAACGAATAAAAAAAATAAAATGCCTGTAGCCAGGGAGGATTGAAAATGATGGTCAGCGCCTCTGCTATTTCCTCCCTTGCTTCTCTTAACAGTCTGGGTTACATTTTATCTGGGCCTGCCGATTTATCTTTCAAAGATGCTAAACTCTTTAATATTTCCTCCCTCACTATGTTTATCCCATCCAATATTTCACACTCCTCCTCCTTAACTACAATCTTTGAATCGTCCCCCTCTTTTGTGAAGACAGGAGCAAAGTATTCATTTAAAACCATACCAACATCTTCCGCCTCCACACATCGGATACCTCTTTTGGTCTCCAATAGGCCCTATTCTTTCCTTAGTTATTCTTTTGCTCTTTGTGTATTTATAAAACATCTTTGGGTTTTCCTTGATTTTACTTGCCAGTATTTTTTCATGCATTCTCTTTGCTTTCCTAATTTCCTTTTTAATTTCACCCCTACACTTTCTATACTTTTCTAGACTTTCTGCAGTATTGAGCGCTCAGTATCTGACATAAGCTTCCTTTTTTTGTTGTATCCTACCCTGTATGCTCCTTGTCATCCGGGGGCTCTTGATTTGGCAGTCCCACCCTTTTTCTTTGTGGGAACATGTTTGTTCTGAACCCTCACTATCTCTGATTTGAATGCCTCCCACTGCTCTTACACCAATTTACCTTCAAGTAGCTGTTTCCAGTCCACTTTTGCTAAATCACTTCTCAGCTTAATAAAATTGGCCTTTCCCCAATTGAGAACTTTTACTCCTGTTCTATCTTTGTCCTTTCCCATAACTATGCTAAATCTAACAGAATTATGATCACTACCAGCAAAATGCTCTCCCACTGATGCCCCTTCCACCTGCCCAACTTCTTTCCCGAAAACTAAGTCCAGAACTACCCCCACTCTTGTTGGGCTTGCTATGTACTTGCTAAGAAAGTTCTCCTGAACGCAATTTAAGAATTCTATACCTTTTCCCCTGATTTTATCCCAGTTAATATTTGGGTAGTTGAAATCCCCTACTATTACTGCCCTATTGTTTTTGCACTTATCAGAAATTTGCCTACATATTTGCTCTTCTATCTCCCTCTGACTGTTTGGGAGTCTATGGTACACTCTCAGCAGTGTGACTGCCCCTTTTTTTTCCTTAGCTCAACCCATATGGCCTCATTTGATAATCCTTCCAACATATCTTCCCTCCTCACAGCTGTAATTGTTTCTTTAACTAATATTGCCATCCCCGTCCTTTTTTATCCATCTCTCCATCTCGTCCGAAAACCCTGTAACCAGAAATGTTGAGCTGCCAATCCTGCCCCTCTTTAAGCCATGTTTCAGTAATAGCTAAGATATCAAACTTCTATGTGTCTATCTGTGTCCTCAGTTCATCTGTCTTATTCACTAGACTTCTTGCATTGAAGTATATACCATTAAGCACTGCCAAACTCCTTTGTTGTTTATTTTCTAACCTTTGTTTCCTCTGCCTTCCAAACTCACTGACTAATTTTTTCTATTCCATTTTCAGCTCTGCTTCTCTCCCTTCTGAATCTACACTCAGTTTCCCAACCCCCTGCCAAGCTAGTTTAAACCATCCCCAACAGCACCAGCAAACTTCCCCTTTCTCGCACTGGTCTGAGGCCTCTCACCGCTGCTCTCGTGTTGGTCTGGGGCCTCTCGCTGCTACCACTGCTCCTTATCCCCGTTCTGGCCTCTCTGCCCTCACCGCTGCTTTCGCGCTGGTCTGGCTTTACTATTAAGGTGGTAACTTTAACTTTTGGCGATACCAAATTAGCTGCCCATTATAGCCATTCCCAATTTTCCTTTCCAGTTTAATCAATGGAAAGGAATTTCAGGTGGGGTGTATAATGCATGGCAAATTCAACATTCTTACCACTCTTTGGGTAAAGAAGTTTCTCCTGAATTCCCCATTGGATTTATTAGCGACTATTTTATATTTATGAGAGATATTGACAGGTTAAGCGAATGGCAAAAATTTGGCAGATGGAATATAATGTGGGAAAATGTGAAGTCATCCACTTTGGGAGGAAAAATAAAAAAGCAAAATATTATTTGAATGGAGAAATACTACAAAATGCTGCAGTACAGAGGGATCTGGGTGCCTTCGTACATGAAACACAAAAAGTCAACATATAGGTGTAGCCGGTAATCCTGAAGGCAAACGGAATATGGGCCTTTATTTCCAGAGGGATAGAGTATAAAAGCAGGGATGTCATGCTACAACTGTACAGGGTGCTGATGAGACCACACCTGGAGTACTGCGTACAGTTCTGGTGCCCTTATTTAAGGAAGGACATACTTGCATTGGAGGCAGTTCAGAGATGGTTCACTAGGTTGATTCCGGGTCTGGAAGGGTTGTCTTATGAGGAAAGATAGAACAGATTGGGTCTATATTCATTGGAGTTTAGAAGAATGAGAGGAGATCTTATTGAAACATACAAGATTCTGAGGGGACTCGATAGGGTAGATGCTGAGAGGATGTTACCCCTCATGGGGGAATCTAAAACTAGGGGGCATAGTCTCAGAATAAGGGGTTGCCCGTTTAGGAACATAGGAATATAGGAACAGGAGTAGGCCATTCAGCCCCTCATGCCTGCTCCGCCATTTGATAAGATCATGGCTGATCTGTGATCTAACTCCATATACCCGCCTTTGGCCCATATCCCTTAATACCTTTGATTGCCAAAAAGCTATCTATCTCAGATTTAAATTTAGCAACTGAGCTAGTATCAATTGCCGTTTGCGGAAGAGAGTTCCAAACTTCTACCACCCTTTGTGTGTAGAAATGTTTTCTAATCTCGCTCCTGAAAGGTCTGGCTCTAATTTTTAGATTGTGCCCCCTACTCCCAGAATCCCCAACCAGCGGAAATAGTTTCTCTCTATCCACCCTATCCGTTCCCCTTAATATCTTCTAAACTTCGATCAGATCACCCCTTAACCTTCGAAACTCCAGAGAATACTACCCCAATTTGTGTAATCTCTCCTCGTAACTTAACCCTTGAAGTCCGGGTATCATTCTAGTAAACCTACGCTGTACTCCCTCCAAGGCCAATATGTCCTTCCGAAGATGCGGTGCCCAGAACTGCTCACAGTACTCCAGGTGCGGTCTAACCAGGGTTTTGTATAGCTGCAGCATAACTTCTGCCTCCTTATACTCTAGTCCTCTAGATATAAAGGCCAGCATTCCATTAGCCTTATTGATTATTTTCTGCACCTGTTCATGACACTTCAACGACTATGTACCTGAACCCCAAGGTCCCTTTGGGCATTCACTGTTTTTAACTTTTTACCATTTAGAAAGTACCCTGTTCTATCCTTTTTTGATCCAAAGTGGATGACCTCACATTTGTCTACATTGAACTCCATTTGCCACAGTTTTGCCCATTCACCTAATCTATCAATATTGCTTTGTAATTTTATGTTTTCATCGACACTGCTTACATTGCCACCAATCTTTGTGTCATCGGCAAACTTAGATATGAGACTTTCTATGCCTTCATCTAAGTCGTTAATAAATATTGTGAATAATTGATGCACCAAGACAGATCCCTGTGGGACTCCACTAGTCACATCCTGCCAACGTGAGTACCTACCCATTATCCCTACTCTCTGTTGCCTTTCGCTCAGCCAACTTCCTAACCAAGTCCGTACTTTTCCCTCGATTCCATGGGCTTCTATCCTAGCTAACAGTCTCTTATGTGGGACCTTATCAAATGCCTTCTGGAAGTCCATATAAATAACATCCATTGACATTCCCCTCTCCACTACTTTAGTCACCTCTTCAAAAAATTCAATCAGGTTTGTCAGACACGGCCTACCTTTCACAAATCCATGCTGGCTCTCTCTGATCAACTGAAAATTCTCGAGGTGTTCAGTCACCCTATCCTTAAATATAGACTCCAGCATTTTCCCCACAACAGATGTTAGGCTAACTGGTCTATGATTCCCTGGTTTTCCTCTCTCTCCTTTCTTAAACAGCGGAGTGACATGTGTAATTTTCCAATCCAGAGGGACAGTTCCCGAATCTAGATAACTTTAAGACAGAAATGAGGAGGAATTTCTTCTCCCAGAGGGTCGTGAATCTTTGGAATTCTTTACCCCAAAAAGCTGTGGAGGCTGAGTCATTGAATACATTCAAGGCTGAGTTAGACAAATTTTTGATCAGCAAGGGAGTCAAAGGATATGGGGAAAGGGCGGGAAAGTGGAGATGAGGTAAAAATCAGATCAGCCATGATCTCATTAAATGGCGAAGCAGGTTCGAGGGGCTGAATGGCCTACTCCTGCTCCTATCTCTTATGGTCTTATGGTCTTATGATCTTATGACCTTTAGTTTTTGACTCCCCGACAAGTGGAAAAATCTTCTCTATCTATCCTATCAAACCCTACCATTATCTTAAAGACCTCTATCAGGTCACCTCTCAGCCTTCTCGTTTCTGGAGAAGAGACCCCCAGCCTGTTCAGCCTTTTCTGAAAGGATATCATCTCAGTTTTGGAATCATCCTTATGCCTCTACAACCTTTCTATAATATGGAGACCAGAACTGTGCACAATATTCCCAAGTGCAGTCTAACCAAGGTTCTATATAAGTTTAACATAATTTCTTTGCTTTCCAATTTAATCCCCTAGAAATGAACCTGAGTACTTGATTTGCCTTTTTATGGCTTTATTAACCTGTGTCGCTACTTTTAGTGATTTGAGTATCTATACACCTCGGTCCCTTTGCTCCTCTATCCCATTTAGTCTCTTATTATCCAACTAATAGATATTCTTCCTACCAAAATGCAACACCTCACACTTATCAATATTGAAATTCATTTGCCAATTGCATGCCCATTCTGCAAGTTTATTAATGTCCTCTTGCATTTTGACGCATTCTTCCTTTGTATTAACTATACCCCCCAATTTGATGTTGTTCACAAATTTTGAGATTGAATTCTGGTTCCCGAATCCAAATTGTAAATGTAAATTGTGAACAGCAGTGTTCCCAGCACCAATCCCTGGGGAACACCACTTCCTAACTTTTGCCAGTCTGACCAGCTACCCTTAACCCCTACTCTCTCTTTTCTGTTTTGTAGCCAGCTTGCTATCCATTCTGCTACCTGTCCTCTGACACCACATGCTCTGACCTTAGCCATGAGTCTACAATGTGGTATAGAAGGCCTTTTGAAAATCCAAATATATTACATCTACTACATTACCCTTGTCTACTCTTTCTGTTACTTCTTCAAAGAATTCAAGAAAGTTGGTCAAGCATGACTTTCCCTTCTGAAATCCATGCTGACTATTCTTTATTATATTTTCATTCTCGAGATGTCTTTCGATTACATCTTTGAGTAAAGATTCCATTATCTTTCCTGCCACTAATAATAAGTTAACTGGCCTATTGCTCCCTGGACTTGTTCTATCACCCTTTTAAAATATAGGAATAACATTAGCTGTCCATCAGTCCTCTGACAAGGGAAAACTAAAAGATGTAAAGTAATTAAATCAGGAGAGAGAAATAAGAAATGTGTGAGAAAAACAACATTCGAGCAGAAGGACAGGTTTGGATGTGTGCCCCAAATGAGCGTTCTTCATACAAACACACAGAGTATAAGGAACAAATTGAATGAATTGCAGGCGCAAATTCAATTTGGAGGGTCTGACATGGCAGGCATTACTGAGACATGGCTGCAAGACGGTCAGGACTGGGAACTGAATATACCAGGTTACAAGGTCTATAGGAAGGATAGGGAAAGTGGTGGAGGGGGAGGAGTAGCCTTCGTGACCAAGGATGAAATTACTTCAATGGTAAGAGAGGATATAACGAGAGGTAAGCAGGCAGTGGAGACTTTATGGGTGGAATTAAGAAATAGAAATGGATTTAAGACTGTAGTGGAAGTTGTGCATAGGTCTCCTGGTAGCAGCTGTGTAGTGGCAGAATCTATAAATGCAGTGATTAGACAAGCAAATAACAAAGGCAGAGTGATTTTAATGGGGGATTTTAACTTTCACATAGATTGGGATAAGCAGACGAGCTCATGTCAGAAGGGTAATGAATTTCTTAAGTGTGTTCAGGACAGTTTTCTGCAACAATATGAACCAAGAAGGGGGCAGGCCATATTAGATTTAATAATGAGTAACGAGCCAGACTTAGTGAACAGCCTGACGGTATGTGAACACTCATCCAATATGATAAGAACATAAGAACTTAAGAAATAGGAGCAGGAGTAGGCCAATCGGCCCCTCGAGCCTGCTCCACCATTCAATAAGATCATGGCTGATCTGATCCTAACCTCAAATCTAAATTCATGTCCAATTTCCTGCCCGCTCCCCGTAACCCTGAATTCCCTTTACTTCCAGGAAACTGTCTATTTCTGTTTTAAATTTATTTAATGATGTCGCTTCCACAGCTTCCTGGGGCAGCAAATTCCACAGACCTACTACTCTCTGAGTGAAGAAGTTTCTCCTCATCTCAGTTTTGAAAGAGCAGCCCCTTATTCTAAGATTATGCCCCCTAGTTCTAGTTTCACCCATCTTTGGGAACATCCTTACCGCATCCACCCGATCAAGCCCCTTCACAATCTTATATGTTTCAATAAGATCGCCTCTCATTCTTCTGAACTCCAATGAGTAGAGTCCCAATCTACTCAACCTCTCCTCATATGTCCACCCCCTCATCCCCGGGATTAACCGAGTGAACCTTCTTTGTACTGCCTCGAGAGCAAGTATGTCTTTTCTTAAGTATGGAGACCAAAACTGTATGCAGTATTCCAGGTGCGGTCTCACCAATACCTCATATAACTGCAGCAATACCTCCCTGTTTTTATATTCTATCCCCCTAGCAATAAAAGCCAACATTCCGTTTGCCTTCTTGATCGAGTTCAATGTTGTGTTTGAAAGGGAGAAACCTGGATCAGCTACTAAGATGCTAAATTTAGGTAAGGCCAAATGGGGTGAGACCGAGACTGTCCATAGTAAACTAGGCAAACTCGTTAATGGGTAAAATGACAGAAGATCAGTGGGAGGTGTTCAAAAAAGAATTTAACATGATACAGAACCAGTTTACCCCTAAAGGGCAAAGGCTCTACTTGCCAAAAAAAAGCAGCCATGGATGACAAAAGAGGTAAAAGACAACGTAAAACTAAAAAAAAAACATACAAAAATGCAAAAAATAGCACAGATCTTGGTGACTGGGAGAGATGCAAAGAGTAACAAAACAGATAGTAAGAACTACAAAAAGTGAGTAGGAAATGAAACTTCTAAGGGATATCAAAATCAACACTAACATTTTTTACAATTACATTAGGTAAAAAACGGTGATCTAGAGCAATGTAGGCCCCTTAAAAACTGATAATGGTGTTATTGTAAATGAAAATAAGGAAATGGTGGATTTGTTGCATAATTACTATGTGTCAGTATTTACAGAAGAGAATATCATGCCGGACACCCCAAGGAAACTAATTAACGTAAGCAAATTAATAGTAATGAAGAAAATAATGGCACTCAAAAGTGACAAATCCCCAGGACCATGTGGTTTCTATCCTAGGGTTTTAAAGGAAGTAGGTGAGAACATTGCAGATGCCCTGACTATAACCTTCCAAAGTCCTCTCGATTCAGGAACCGTTCTTTAGATTGGAAAATTGCATGTCATTCTGCTATTTAAGAAAGGTGAGAGAGGGAAACCAGGGGATTATAGGCCAGTTAGCCTAACATTTATTGTCGGCAAATTACTACAGTCTATAATTAAGGATAGAGTGACGGAACACCTTGAAAATTTTCAACTGATCAGGGAGAGCGAGCATGGATTTTTAAAGGGTAATTCATGCCTGATGAACCTGATTGAATGTTTTGAATAGGTGACTAGAAGTAATGGAGGGGAGAATGTCTATGGATGTTGTTTATATGGACTTCCAGAAGGCATTCGATAAAGTCCCTCATAAGAGACTGTTAGCTAAAGTTGTAGCTCATGGAGTTGAGGTTAAATTATTGACCTGGTTAGGAAATTAGCTGAGCGTCAGGAGACAGAGTAGGAATAATGGGCAGATACTCAAATTGGCAAGGTGTGACTAGTGGTGTTCCACAGGGATCTGTGTTGGGGCCTCAACTATTCACTATTTATTAATGACTTAATTGATGGGAAAGAGAGCCACATATCCAAGTTTGCTGGTGACACAAAGATAGGCAGCATTGTAAGCAGTGTAGATGGAAGCATAAAATTACAGAGAGATATTCATAGATTAAGTGAGTGGGCAAAACTGTAGCAAATGGATTTCAATGTAGGCAAGTGTGTGGTCAACCACTTTGGGCCTAAAAAGCATAAATCAAAGTACTTTCTAAATGGTGAAAAGCTCAAAATAGTGGAAGTCAAAAGGGACGTGGGTTCCATGTACATAGATCATTAAAATGTCATGGACAGGTAGAGAAAATAATCAAAAAGGCTAATAGAATGCTGGCCTTTATGTCTAGGGACTAGAATACAAGGGGGTAGAAGTTATGCTGCAGCTAAACAAAGCCCTGGTCAGACCACATTTGGAGTGCTGTGTTCAGTCCTGGGCACTGCACCTTAGGAAGGATATATTGGCCTTGGAGGGTGTGCAGCGCAGATTTACTAAAATGATACCTGGACTCCAAGGGTTAAATTACGAGGATAGATTACACAAACTAGGGTTGTATTCCCTGGAATTTAGAAGATTAAGGGGTGATTTGATCGAAGTTTTCAAGATATTAAGGGGAACTGATAGGGTAGATGGAGAGAAACTATTTCCGCTGGTTGGGGAGTTTAGGTCTAGGGGACATAACAACCTAAAAATTAGTGCAGGACTTTCAGGAGTGAAGTTAGGAAACACTTCTACACGCAAAGGATGGTAGACTTTTGGAACTCTCTTCCGCAAGTGGCAGTTGATACAAGCTCAATTGTTAACTTTAAATCTGAGATTGATATATTTTTGTTAACCAAAGGTATTAAAGGATATGGGGCTAAGGTGTGTATATGGAGTTAGGTCACAGATCAGCCATGATCTCATTGAATGGCCAACAGACTTGAGGGGCTTAATGGCCTACTCCTGTTCCTATGACGAAATAGTTGTCAATTTCTTTTCTTTTCACTTTTCCTTGGATACAGCAGAGCCTTTCCTGGGGCCTTTTATTCTAGAACTTCTCATTTCGCCCTTGAAATTAAGCTGTGTAAATAATAGCACATAAACACTTAACACTCATATGAAAATTCTTTGAGCTCTATTTTAACAGAGACATTAACCTGTTTAAAGTAATGCCTTCTTACTGTGCTTTAACTTGCATCAAAAAATGGTTCAGCCAGGGCATTGGATGATTATTGGATTTTGTTTTTTTTGTTCATGGGATGTGGGCATCGCTGGCGAGGCCAGCATTTATTGCCCATCTATAATTGCCCTTGAGAAGGTGGTGGTAAGCCGCCTTCTTGAACTGCTGCAATCATGTGGTGAAGGTTCTCCCACCGTGCTATTAGGAAGGGAGTTCCAGGATTTTGACCCAGCGACGATGAAGGAACGGCAATATATTTCCAAGTCGGGATGGTGTGTGACTTGGAGGGGAACGTGCAGGTGGTGTTGTTCCCGTGTGCCTGCTGCCCTTGTCCTTCTAGGTGATAGAGGTCGCGGGTTTGGGAGGTGCTGTCGAAGAAGCCTTGGCGAGTTGCTGCAGTGCATCCTGTGGTGAAGGGAGTGAATGTTTAGGGTGATGGATGGGGTGCCAATCAAGTGGGCTGCTTTGTCCTGGATGGTGTCGAGCTTCTTGAGTGTTGTTGGAGCTGCATTCATCCAGGCAAGTAGAGAGTATTCCATCACACTCCTGACTTGTGCCTTGTAAATGGTGGAAAGGCTTTGGGGAGTCAGGAGGTGAGTTACTCGCCACAGAATACCCAGCCTCTGATCTGCTTTTGTAGCCACAGTATTTATATGGCTGGTCTAGTAAAGTTTCTGGTCAATGGTGAACCCAGGATGTTGATGGTGGGGGATTCGGTGATTGTAATGCAGTTGAATGTCAAGGGGAGGTAGTTAGACTCTCTCTTGGTTGGAGATGGTCATTGCCTGGCACTTGTCTGGCACAAATGTTACTTGCCACTTATGAGCCCAAGCCTGGATGTTGTCCAGGTCTTGCTGCATGCGGGCTCGGATTGCTTCATTATCTGAGGGGTTGCAAATGGAACTGAACACTGTGCAATCATCAGCGAATATCCCCATTTCTGTCCTTATGATGGAGGGAAGGTCATTGATGAAGCAGCTGAAGATGGTTGGGCCTAGGACACCGCCCTGAGGAACACCTGCAGCAATGTGCTGGGGCTGAGATGATTGGCCTGCAACAACCACTACCATCTTCCTTTGTGCTAGGTATGACTCCAGCCACTGGAGAGTTTTCCCCCTGATTCCCATCAACTTCCATTTTACTAGGGCTCCTTGGTGCCACACTCAGTCAAATGCTGCCTTGATGTCAAGGGCAGTCACTCTCACCTCACCTCTGGAATTCAGCTCTTTTGTCCATGTTTGGACCAAGGCTATAATGAGGTCATAGAGTCATAGAGTCATAGAGTTATACAGCACGGATAGAGGCCCTTCGGCCCATCGTGTCCGCGCCGGCCATCAGCCCTGTCTACTCTAATCCCATATTCCAGCATTTGGTCCGTAGCCTTGTATGCTATGGCATTTCAAGTGCTCATCCAAATGCTTCTTGAATGTTGTGAGGGTTCCTGCCTCCACAACCCTTTCAGACAGTGAGTTCCAGACTCCAACCACCCTCTGGGTGAAAAAGTTCTTTCTCAAATCCCCTCTAAACCTCCCGCCTTTTACCTTGAATCTATGTCCCCTTGTTATAGAACCCTCAACGAAGGGAAAAAGCTCCTTAGTATCCATCCTATCTGTGCCCCTCATAATTTTGTACACCTCAATCATGTCCCCCCTCAGCCTCCTCTGCTCCAAGGAAAACAAACCCAATCTTCCCAGTCTCTCTTTATAGCTGAAGCGCTCCAGCCCTGGTAACATCCTGGTGAATCTCCTCTGCACCCTCTCCAAAGCGATCACATCCTTCCTGTAGTGTGGCGACCAGAACTGCACACAGTACTCCAGCTGTGGCCTAACCAGTGTTTTATACAGCTCCATCATAACCTGGTCTGGAGCCGAGTGGTCCTGGCAGAATCCTAACTGAGCATCGGTGAGCAGGTTATTGGTGAGTAAGTGCCACTTGATAGCACTGTCAATGACACCTTCCATCACTTTGCTGATGATTGAGAGTAGACTGATGGGGCGGTAATTGGCCGGATTGGATTTGTCCTGCTTTTTGTGGACAAGACAGAACTGGGCAATTTTCCACATTGTCGCGTAGATGCCAGTGTTGTAGCTGTACTGGAACAGCTTGGCTGGAGGCGGGGCTAGTTCTGGAGCACAAGCCGTTTCTTGATATCACGTGCAGTGAATCGAATTGGCTGAAGACTGGTTTCTGTGATGGTGGGGATATCGGGAGGAGACCGAGATGGATCATCCGCTCAGCACTTCTGGCTAAAGACGGCTGCAAATGCTTCAGCCTTGTCTTTTGCATTCACGTGCTGGACTCCGCCATCATTGAGGATGGGGATGTTTGCAGAGGCTCCTTCTCCCGTTAGTTGTTTAATTGTCCACCACCATTCACGACTGGATGTGGCAGGGCTGCAGAGCTTTGATCTGATCCGTTGGTTGTGGAATCGCTTAGCTCTGTCTATAGCATGTTGCTTCAACTGTTTAGCATGCATGTACATAAGAACATAAGAACATAAGATGTAGTCCTGAGTTATAGCTTCACCAGTTCGTCACCTCATTTTGAGGTACGCCTGGTGCTGCTCCTGGCATGCTTTTCCACACTCCTTATTGAACCAGGGTTGATCCCCTGGTTGTTGGTAATGGTAGAGTGAGGAATATGTCGGGCCATGAGGTTACAGATTGTGCTGGAATACAATTCTGCTGCTGCTGATAGCCCACAGCACCTCGTGGATGCCCAGCTTTGAGCTGCTAGATCTGTTCTGAATCTATCCCATTTAGCACGGTGATAGTGCCACACAACACGTTGGATGCTCTCCTCAGTGCGAAGACGGGACTCCATCTCCATGAGGACTGTGGGGTGGTCCCTCCTACCAATACTGTCATGGACAGATGCATCTGCGACAGGTAGATTGGTGATGATGAGGTCAAGCTACGTTTTTCCCTCGTGTTGGTTCGCTCACCTGGCAGCTATGTCCTTCAGGACTTGGCCAGTTCGGTCAGTAGTGGTGCTATCGAGCCACTCTTGGTGATGGACATTGAAGTCCCCCACCCAGAGTACATTTTGTGCCCTTGCTACCCTCAGTACTTCCTCCAAGTGGTGCTTAACATGGAGGAGGACTGATTCATCAGCTGTGGGAGGACAGTCGGTGGTAATCAGCAGGAGATTTCCTTGCCCATGTTTGACCTGGTGCCATGAGATTTCATGGGGTCCGGAGTCAATGTTGAGGACTCCCTGGGCCATTCCCTCCTGACTGTATATCACTGTACCGCCACCTCTGGTCGGTCTGTTCTGCCAGTGGGACAGGACATACCCAGGGATGGTGATGGAAGCGTCTGGCTGATAGGTATAATTCTGTGAGTATGGCTATGTCAAGCTGTTGCTTGACTAGTCTGTGGGACAGCTCTCCCAATTTTGGCACAAGTCCCCAGATGTTAGTGAGGAGGACTTTGCAGAAAGAAATTAAAATGAGCAACAACATTTGTTCAAGATCAGCTAACACTGGAGATGTAACCATATCTAAATATTTCTCAAACAGGCTGTTTCTTTAGGTTGACAGATTTTGGAACTCATGGGTATTACCTTGCATGTGTGTAATATTTAAGAAACTTTGCCTGGATTTTTTTCTGTGGTCATATCATGGGTAAAAGGGTGGTGGAGCAGGACTTTGGCCCACCTAACTACATATTTTCTAGACTCAGCTTAGCTCAAACAATAAAGGCAGAGTCCTGTCCAGGCACAGTGGGAGGAGGTCGTCATGAAAGCCTCAACGATTCCATGCATATCAGTTCAGTGTTACAAGAAGTATAATGGCCTTACCAAATCAGGTAAGGTAACTGTATTCAGCCACACCTTCCGAGAATAAAATGTCCTTAGCATGTTTGCCACTTACAGCATCCCCTCACTGTATGGAAGTACTTCAAGCACTTACTGTTAATGCCCAGGGGGTAGAGTGGAGCCCTTTACATTCCCAGCCTTCACCAGCAAGAGCCCCTTCCCACAGAGTCTTATATGCATGGACCCCAGTCAAAGCCTAAATTGTTATGTAATTGCTTGTTTCATGGACCTGTCATCCTCACACCTGAGTTGGACTGCATCTCATGACAACTGGAGCGCATTTTTACTTTTACATTCATTCTAAAGGATAGGACAGCCAATAACGAGAGAGAAGTTGGCCACAGGTGGTGATGGACCCTAACCCTAACCCCTAGCCTCTCATCCCTATGAGGAGACAGTTTTGGTGTTTCTGGGGAGATGGACAGAAGAGTCTGTTGGAGATGGAGAAGGCATAGGGCAATTTGCCAGCTACAAGTTCATCGTGGCATTCTGTTTCCTTTTCAGCAAGCTACATCATAAAATCTTAATTAACTACTTCTACTGAAAGTCACAAGTGAACTCAGCTCCTCAGCAACACATTCTACCCTCTCACCTTCTTCCTATAGATGTCACAGAACAAGAAGTAGTAGTGGAAGAAGACGTACTAGGCCTTTCTTCTTCTGACCCTTCAGCACTGCCATTCATCCTCTCCCTGCTAAGCTCCAGTCCAGAGACATCCTCCTGAGTGGCATTAGATAGTGAGCCAAAGGGGTGAATGCGTGGGGTGATGCACAATGCACAAGTGGCTATGAGGAGCTGGGGCTGGAACATAAGGGGGCAGATGTCATTGACTGGAGGAGACATGCATTTAAGCGAAAAGTCTTTGGGCTGAGACCTCATGGGTCCTGCTTTTTTTAAAAAAAAGTATACTTAGAGTATCAAATCTTTGTGCAGGTACCGGGGATGTGCTGCGGATGGTGGGTCAATTGGAGGAGTTGGGTAACTTTCCACCTTGGAGTATGCTGCTGCAACAAGCCAATTTGCAGTGGACACCCCTACTACAGAGGCCCTAAAGTCTGTTGTCACAGAGGCCTGGTGTGCCAGGTTGCAGAGGATTGTCTCTTATGGCTTTGAAGAGTTACAGATAGATTTTTCTCAGGGCTTCATAGATCTGTTTGGTACTATTAGATCCTTGCCATGCTCAGTTGTGGCAGAAATATGCTAACATGATGACGCTGTGTCTCAGGTCCAGCAGCACATATGTGGCCTCCCACCAGCCCTCTCAGATGCCTGCACATGTAGCAGAAAGGAGACAAGGCCAGGATACCCATGCAGTCTATAACAGGTCCATCTTAGCTATTGTGAGATGAGGGGCATGTCAGTCCCAAGAGGCTTCTTTTAAAACACAATAGCCAGGCACCTCATGCACCCCTGCCACTCAGGTAGCACCTAGAAAAGAACCAAGATAGGTCTAAGAAGGCACACATCACACAGTTGCACCGCAGAAAGCACAGAGGGGATAAAGTAATAAGCACACGTAGAGTGTATTTTATGATTAAAATTTTAATTGCAATAAAATTAATGTGCATGTTGTTTTTCGCGAAGTTTAGAAGCGCTTTTCATGAGGTGGCATGAATGGGAATTGGTGCACACTCGAGAATTGTCTGTAGATGATAAAATCTTTGTGGTGGGAAGGGCAAAGATGTAGATGTTCATGCAGTGAGCAGATGTAGTAGTCAAGGGAGAGACTGCCAGATTGTCATGAATATGCCTTGCAGCCAGTAAGGGGTTGTGCTCTGCGTTCTCATCATGCTGCTGATTCTTGTCTGCCAATCCATCATTTGTCCTTCCAGGCTTCATTGAGGAGGCATCTTTGTAAAACAAAGTTGTGCAGCATGCAGCTTACCACTACTATCTTTGAGCCTCTCGGCAGATTATATTGTAGAGCATTTACTAAACGATCCAAGCATTGAAGCATTCCTTCATAATTCCAATAGTGCGCTCTATGATGAGCCTGATGGCATAATGGACCTCATTATAGCGGTGGTCAGCTGGTGTCCTGGGAAAATACACAACTGTCATCAGACACGAATGTAGGGAGTAACCTTGATCTTCCAGAAACCACATAGGCACAGAAACCCAGAATGCAAAAGGCCCGATTTTAAAACCCCTCCCCGCACCATACCCAACAAGAACGGAGTGTTTCTTTTTCAGGTTTGGGCCTCATTTGAAATTAACCATTGAGCTGCAGGCACCAAATGGATGCTCTGCTGCCTTCATAGAATTTCGCAGAATTTACAGCACAGGAACAGGCCATTCGGCCCAACAGGTCTCTGCCTGTGCTTATGCTCCCACCCTATTTCTTCTAGCCCTATTTGCATATCCATTCACCAGCTTTGGAAGGAAAAAAAATTGGCTGGCTTCTGCATCATGGAGCTGGCTGGTAGGGCGGGCCCGTGGTGGTGGGGGGGGGGGGGGGTCACTCCTGTTCCACTGAGCCACACAAAAATTGCCACCCAAATTTGCCAGGCCACTTTTTGAATGGCCTCCAGCAGTCTTTTTTAAGGATTACTAGTTAGGCCGCTCAATGCCTGGTACAATTGGGCCTAGCATGCACAGTGCACACTCCAAACATTTGTACATGAAAATGATAATTGGAGACCTGCAACCGGTCGCCAACATGGTTGACTGTTAACTGCCCTCTGATGTGGCCTAGCAAGCCACTCAGTTGTATCAAACCGCTATTCAGGGCCACTCGGGATGGGCAGTAAATGCCTGGCCTTGCCTCTGATGCCCACATCCCAAGAATTACTTTTTTTTTTTAAATGTGATTTGCATATTTAAACCACCTCCTGCCTGTTTTGGGTGGAAATACTGAGTGCCCATATAAAGACTTGCCTGAAAATTGAAGCAGGCAGGCCTTGGGCATCAAAGAGGTGTATGGGGTGCCCACCCAATTTCCCTCTGCTGGTCACTCAATTTTCTGGCAAGAAACGGATGAGTGGCAGTTGAAAATCATCCCTGGTATGTCTGGAGCATGAGATCAAGCTCATCGTAAAGTTGAAAGTGTACAGCACTGTTGTCATCACCAACTTCCAAATGGATGAGATTCCTGGACATTTTACTGGTCTCACTTTCGGCAGCTTGACAAGTTCCACCTCCAATACCTGAGCTCCATTGTGTGCATCAAGTAGCAGGAAATTATCAACTGTGAGATCCTCCTCCAGTGTGCCAAGACTACTGGCATTGAGGCCATGATAATAAGAGCACAGGTTCACTGGTCAGAACATGTCCATATGGAAGACTCTGAAATGCCAGGCTCCAGTAGAGCGCTTTGGAGCAGGCCAAGTGGAAACAATGTGGGCAGTGAGAGAGACATAAGGACACACTCAAGCGCAACCTCAAGTTGTGTCATGCCAATGTCAACAGCTGGGAAAATCTCACAGCTGATCGCACAAGCTGGAGAGCAGCTATACATGCTGGTGTCAGCCGGTGTGAGCATGTTGATCTCCCAAAGAAGAAATGGTAATAGCAGAAACATGAGCAGCAACAGCCTGCTGACCCCAGATGGGCTGTTTGGATCTGAGCAATGTGCTGGAAAGCTTCCCCTCCTTGTACTGCGTTTGTGACTTAATAGTCACAAATGCAGACACCAAGACTGAATCTCTCTCCACCAAGGCTTATCACCTTCAAGTACAAGGGATTACCACCACCAAACCACAAATGCTTCTGTTAAGAATGAACCGTGCTGAATTTGAAAATGAGGTTGCCTTCACAAAAGTGGGACACGTTTAAGTCTAATCAGGCAGTTTATCAATGCTTTCAAAAAGTTATTTTAGACAAAAGAGTTAATGGAACCTTGAAAGTCATGTTCTTCAACATAAATTATGCATTGCTTCCATCAGAAAAGTGTATACATTAACACTCATGAAAGAATTTAAGCTGCATATTATATAGGACAAAAACTGGAAAGTCACCCTCAATCACCAGTGGTGCATTGTTGCTGAAAGCAGAATGTTTACACACTAAACATGTTTTTTTTTCCAAGCGGCCCTCGTAAATCAATCACTCATGAATGATTCAAACTCAGACAAGTGTCAGGTGTATTAATAGCCCTTTTCTGAAAGGTATCAACTGACATGCAGCATCAGTACTCAAATTTCTAAAAAGCATTAATTTACATAAGAGTACAAAAATGAGAATAAGCCCTTCAGGCTATCTTTTTTCATCTGCCCTCTCCTTTTTCAGTCCCCTATCTGACCACTTGTTATCATTTGCTTACTCCAATACCTATATGACTCTGTTCAATTAAAGAGACAAGATGTAATATTTTGAAAATTTTGTAGCATGCTACAGTAATCGACTGCATATTGTCAGACTCCATGAAGTAACCACATTGAGACTTAACCTAAAAACATTGATGGTTGAAAAATTCCTGCAAAATCCAATGAAAGTGCTGATATTTCTTAACAGCTTGACTATAAGGAGTGTAACCAGTGATGCTTCCACAACTCGTGATCTTGTTGCTATATGTTTCCAAATGTGCTGCTGGTTATGAATGAAATAATAGTGCCGATTTTGCAGTTCAGGATAAGTTTAGGCTTTTTTGCTTAACTGTTGCTGTACAACTAGCCGGTGTCACGGGGGAGATTAGACACTTCAGAGAGGATTTTCCCCTTAAGTTACGTGGGGTAGATTTTCATCTTTACTGCTTGGCATTAAGCATCATCTGGACAGAGAGCCAATTCTTAACCAATGGAAGGGAAATCAGGCGGGTTCTGTTACTGGCGTGTGATCCTCTCTGCCATATTTTCCTTTCTGCTCTCCATCCAGATGACAATTAATGCCCAGGTGGTAAAGACTGGTTTTCCAGCATAAATTTGGATGAGGACTCAGCTCAACTGGTCTCCACCATTTCTGACCCTGTAACAATCTTCTGGTATCACACCCATCAAAATGGGTGGGTGTATTTGAGTAAGTTAGTAATGACAGTGACTTCATACCACAGGTTGTGTCGTTGCCATTTTAATAATACTACACACCAGTAACGTCAGCATTGTACAGGCATCCAGTGTTGCTATGGTGGGTGGTACGAATTCTAAACTTTAAATTCCACCCCCTGTCCTCATGAGGGGATTTGGGATTCTTACAGACAGCCTCTGACATTTCTTCTTTAGAAGCCCCTCACTGCATGATTTTCTGGCGGCTTCAGACACCTTTAAGCTCCTGAAGGCACTCAAGTTCCACAGTAGCAAGGATTTTCTGGCCATCCCCTAATGGCGGGATCCCAGCCAAAACATTTTTAATCAGGCTGACCGTAGCAAATTTTGCCAGGTCAGCAGTGCATCTCCTACCAGCGGTATGATTTTGTCAAATGGGTCTTTATTTGTAATAGGATGGCGAAACCTCCGTACATAACTTTGCACAAAAATCAAACTGAGACAAAATTCTACCAGAAAATATTTATCAGATACACAAATGTTTTTCAATAATTTCAATCCATTATAGTTTTCTTCCCATTTATACATGTAAAAAGATGCAGACTACTAATATGTGGTTTCTGCTTCTATTTTTGATTATTTATAAATATTTATTATCTTGAGTTAAAATAATTTTCAATAGAACAGGTGATAATATATTGAAAACACTTTCCTCTTGCATGAACACGTTTAATAAATAATAGTTAATTAAGGCAAATAGGTGCAGAAGCAAAGTGCATGTCAACATCTTTTTAAAAACGTGGTGGCACAAATAATATTAATTACCTATATAGATTTATTGGAATTGTTTGTAAGATGAGTATAACATTCTGTTTTAAATTTTCAGACAAATAAAATTTGCAATTCTTACAGTTTCTTAAACAGCTCCATATGTGATTTAATCTGATTTAATTTGAAATTGGAAAATTGATTTCTGATAACCTGGTAATAAACAATCTTGCTGTTGTAATCTATCTCCTGAGGTCACCTCTTTGTTAGCTCATGGACTCCACATAGTAATTGTTTAATGGTAAAATCATGATTATTAATGTAGATTTGGAGTAACAACGACATGTGCAGCAGACAGTTGAATTTTCTGTAATTGCTAAGAAGTATAATTTGGTATAACTAATTGATATAGTCATACCCATTTATTTGTAATTCGCTTAATTGCAATTCCCGTTTTAACACAACCATTTCTATAGTCCCGTTTTTTCCTCGATACTTCCTATTGTGAAAGGTTTGTTTTATTGCAATTTTATTTATTGCAATTTCCACTTACATGCAAGTGTGGTGCACAGAAATCCTTATTTAACGAGACGCTTCACCTTTGAACCTGAAGCTTTCACCTTTCAATCTAATTGGGTTCATACATTAATGTGCCTAAAAAGTCATTCGACCTGGCTTCCAGTCGTCTTTAATGTATGTTAGTGTTGTGTGGAAGATGGCTCAACAAAGAAAGTGCCATGACTTGTCGTTGTGGAGTAGGTGGATGTTTTAAACAGTATGAAAGAATTGAAGATTCAAAAGCTAATTGCACGAAAGCACAACATTTCTGAATCTTTCTGAATCTCAGGTTTCTAGAATTTTGAAAGAAAAAAGCAGACGTCTTGAAGGATTGGGAAAATAAGATGGCTAATGTTGATTAAGTGCTGCTTCGGTAGTTTAATCACAAAAGAGCTCGGAAAATTCCGCTTGACGGATACCCATTGAAAACCAAGGCTAATAAATTTGCCAAAGAACTAGGCATGGAAAGCTTTGAAGCATTAAATAGATTCCTTTGCCACCGCAAAGTGAGACACAACCTTGTTTACAAAAAGCTGTGCAGTGAAAAAGCAGACAGTGACAAATCCGTTACTGATTCGTGGGCTGACGAAGTGTTGCCAGGTTTGTTAGTGGAATAACCACCTTAACTGCATTTGAAATTGTGAAGAGACTGTATTTTTCTATTGTGCCCTGCATGATCAAATCTATGCCAAAAAACGAGAGAATGTGAGTGGTGACAAAATGAGAAAAGAACACCTTACATTATTATTGGGGGCTAATCAAATGGGCTTGGACAAGGTGAAACCGTTTGTGATCGGGAAAACCAAGAACTCTCATTGATTTAAAAAATCAGAAACTTTTTCAACTGATTGTGAAAGTAGCGCTGATGCTTGGATGACGCAAACAATTTTCTCCAAGTGGCTGCAGTCTTTCAATGTCAGGATGAGAAAGCGGCGCAAGTAGGTAGTGCTTCTGACGGATAATATTTGATGATAATTGATGATATAGTTCTTAATGTTACACACTAATAGTGGGAAGGAGATAGAGGAGCAACTTTGCAGGCAAATTACAGAAAATGTAAAAACAATAGAGTCGTGATAATGGGGTACTTCAATTATCCTAATATAGACTGGGAAAAACAACAGTATAAAGGGCAAAGAGGGGGTGGAATTCCTGAAATGTGTACAAGAGAACTTCCTTGATCAGTATGTTTCCAGCCCAACAAGGAAGGAAGCAGAGCTGATTCTAGTTCTGGGGAATGAAGTGTGGCAAATGGAGCATGTTTCAGTGAGAGAGCATTTGGGAAACAGTGGTCACAACATCATTAGGTTTAGAGTAGTTATGGAAAAAGACAAGGAATAATCAAAGGTGAAAATACTCAACTGGAGGAGGGCTAGTTTCAGTGAGTTAAAAAGGGATCTGGCCCTGGTGGATTGGAAACAAAGATTAGCAGGTAAAACAGTAATTGAACTATGGGAGGCTTTCAAAGAGGAGATAGTTCACATACAGACAAGATATATTCCCCTGAGGGGGAAAGGAGGGGCATCCAAAGTTAGAATTCCCTGGATGACTAAAGAAATAGAGGTTAAAATGAAACAGAAAAAGGAGGCTTATGATAAATGTCAGGTTTATAATACAGTTGAGAATCAAGCTGAATACACAGTGTAGAGGAGAACTGAAAAAGGAAATGAGAGGGGCAAAGACAATGTTTGAGGATAGATTAGCGGGTAACATAAAAGGGAACACTAAAGTCTTTTATAAACATATAAAGAGTAAAAGGAGAGTTAAAGGAGAGGTGGGGCCGATTTCTATGATTAAGGACCAAAAGCAAATCTTCTTGTGGAGGCAGAGGGCATAGCTGAGGTACTAAATGAGTACTTTACATCTGTCTTCACAAAACAAGACAATGCTCCCAATGTTATGGGAAAGGAGGAGGTGATAGAGATATTGGATAGGATAAAAGTAGATAAAGAGGTGGTACTAAAATTGTTGGTAACGCTCAATGTAGAAAAGTCATCGGTCCAGAGGGCATGCATCCTATGTTTCTGACGGAAGTAAGGATGGAAATAGCAGAGCCTCTGGCCACAATCTTACAATGCCCATTGGATATGGGGGTGGTGCTAGAGGATTGGAGGATTGCAAATGTTACACCTCTGTTCAAAAAGGGGAGAAAGATAAACCCAGCAATTATAGGCCAGTCAGTCTAACATCGGTGGTGGGGAAACTTCTAGAGACAATAATCCAAGACTAAATTAATTGACACTTGGAAGAGCATGGATTAATAAACAATAGCCAACGCAGATTTGTTTAAAGGCAAATCGTGTCTGACTAACTTGATTGAGTTCTTCGATGAAGTAGAGGGGAGGGTTGATGAAGGTAGTGCAATTGATATTGTGTATATGGACTTTCAGAAGGTGTTTGGTAATGTCCGACATAATAGCAATATGAAAGCCCATAGGTTAAAGGGGCAATGACAGCGTAGTATGAAATTGGCTGAAAGACAGAAAGCAGAGAGTAGTCGTGAACGGTTGTTTTTCAGACTGGAAGGAAGTATACAGTGGTGTTCGTCAAGGGTCGGTATTAGGACCACTGCTCTTTTTGATATATGACCTGGACTTGGGTATATAGGGTATAATTTCAAAGTATGCGGATGTCACAAAACGTGGAAATGTAGTAAAGAGTGAGGAGGATAGCAGCAGACTTCAGGAGGACATAGACAGACTGGTAAAATGGACAGAAACATGGTGGATGAAACTTAATGCAGAGAAGTGTGAAGTGATACATTTTGGAAGTAAAAATTAATATAGGTAGTATAAACTAAATGGTAAAATTTTAAAGGGGTGCAGGAACAGAGAGACCTAGTGATTCACATATAGAAATCTTTGAAGGTGGCAGGACAAGTGGGTAATGCAGTTAAAAAAGCATACAAGATCCTTGGCTTTATAAATAGAGGCATAGAGTACAAAAGCAAGGAAATTATGCTAAACCTTTATAAAACATTGGTTAGGCCTCAGCTAGATGTCTAATTCTGGGCACCGCCCTTTAGGAAGGATGACAAGGCCTTGGAGAGAATGCAGAGGAGATTTACTAAAATGGTACCAGGGATGAGGGAATTCAGTTATGTGAAGAGACTAGAGAAGCTGGGGCTGTCTTCCTTAGAGCAAAGGAGGTTAAGAGGAGATTTTAATAGAGTTGCTCAAAATTATGAGGGGTTTTGATAGAGTACACAGGGGGAAACTGTTTCCACTGACAGGAGGGTCAGTGACCAGAGGGCACAGATTTAAAGTAATTGGCAAAAAAGCCAGGGGGGAGATGAGAAGAAATGTTTTTACGCAGCAAGGTGTTCTGATCTGGAATTCACTGCCTGAAAGGGTGGTGAAAGCAAATTGAATAATACCTTTCAAAAGTGAATTGGATGTATGCTTGAAAAGGAAAAAATTACAGGGGAAAGAGCAGGGGAGTAGGACTAATTAGTGGCTCTTTCAGAGAGCCAGCACAGGCACGATGGGTGGAATGGCCTCCTTCTGTGCTGTATTATTTTATGATTCTACACGAGCATCCAATTTTTACAATCTAATACCACTTCCATCATACAGCCCCTGGACTAGGGCATCATTCACAGCATGAAGCAACACTAAAAGAAATAATTCCTGTGAAAGGTGGCTTCTGTTTTAGATTCCATTGAGGAAACTGTCATTTCACTGGTTATGAATAAAAATGTAGCATGTTGGATACTATGTCCTTATCCAGTAGACTTGGAATGCAGTGACTCCCAGCTGCATCAGTGACTGCTGTAGAAACTGCAGTTTGGTTTCTATTGGTGAAAACAATGACCTAGGTGAAGTTGATGAAGAGATTCCCGGCAGTTTGAGTGAGGCGCTGTTCGATCTTTTTGTTTCGATTGATGATGACTTTGACATTTGCTGAGAGATGACTGTTGCAGAAAGCACATCTTCTCAAAAAGACACGGGAACAGAGGCTGCAGAGAACGTAAATGAATGGGCGGAAAGTGGAGTTGAGGTAGAAGATCATCCAAGATCTAATTGAATGGTGGAGCAGGCTCAAAGGGCCGTATGGCCTACTCCTGCTTCTATTTCTTATGTTCTTATGTGCTAGAACTGGAAATTCCCAAAGTTAGACAGATAGATTCTGCACTGTGCGTTCCGTGTCGATTCATCGAGTCAAAAGAAAGTGGGGGTTATATTGGATAACCCCCAAACCGGGCGCAGGGGTCATGGGGTGCGATTAACCCATACCTGGTATTTGAGAAGCAGGCAGCACGTAACATTCATGCTGCTTGGTGATTTACCTGGTTGCTGCATCCAGCCAGCACTATCTGTGCAGTTGAGTGGCTGCTCACCAGCAGGAGGCCCAGATATCGCGAGTGGCTAGCACTCCTTAAAGGCAGCCTGCACCTCTTAAAGGGAAGGTGCATTGTGGCTGCAGGAAGTGGTGGAAGTCAATTGGGAAGTGAATCTGTGCTGCAATATAGTGCTGCATGGTGATGACGGGACTTCTTGAATTTTTAATGAGCAACAACTAGGCTGCTCAACGTTTGCGGGACTCTGATATTTGCAAAATATAAGATACGGGTCTGCACGGAGTCAGATATCGCACAAGTAAAACACAGTTGCAGGTCCCATCCTATGTTTACAAACTGTTGAGTTACTTTAAAACATTGAATAAAGGTTGCGCACTACTAAATCCCACATCCTCCAATCTGCACGCCAGACCTCACCAATCTGCCGACCTGAGTTTGTGAGATATAGCATGCACCAAGGTTCTCTGATGATGCACTAGAGGCTTTGGTGCAAGAGGTGGACAGATGGAGGGGCATCCTATATCTGCAGAGGGACAAGAGGCCCTCCAGAGATATGTTCCCAAGGCAATGGGAGGCAGTAGGGGAAAAAGTCAATGCTAGGCGCATAGCACCACGAACATAGGAACATAAGAACAGGAGTAGGCCATTCAGCCCCTCGTGCCTGATCCGCCATTTGATAAGATCATGGCTGATCTGTGACCTAACTCCATATACCCGCCTTTGGTCCATATCCCTTAATACCTTTGGTTGCAGTTCAGGAAGAAATTCAATGCTTTGGCACAAGCGGTCAAGGTGAGTGAGGTCAACTGCCAAGTGGCATCTCCTACCAACTGCACCATGCACTAAACCCATCATCACTCACCACCAACAAACTCTTTCAATCAGTACTCAACTCTTCCAATCAGACGCTTCCTCTCACCCTCACAAATTACCACTGTTACAAGCCGCACACCTACAACTCACAGGTCACACACACTGGCAGCTATTCAACTATGACAGCCACATCACCCAAACATCTTGCAGGACACTCACAGACACACGTCCCGTTTTCTTGCAGGAGAAGGTGGCACATAACAGGAGACAGCAAGTGGCAGTGGCTCCATGGAACATGAACCTGCTGTCCTCTCTCCTGTCCCACCCCTGCCACACTGCCAATGCCCTTGCTGTAGTCTGTCAGCTAGCCAGCCCACTCCCTGTAGAGTAGTGAAACTTTATTATAGGAACATAGGAAGATAGGAACAGGAGTAGGCCATTTAGCCCCTCGATCCTGTTCCGCCATTCAATGAGATCATGGTTAAACTGTGACCTAACTCCACATATTCGCCAAATTCCTTCATACCATAATGAAAACAGAAAATGCTGGAAATACTCAGCAAGTCAGGCAGCATCTGTGGAGAAAGAAACAAAGTTAACGTTTCAGGTCGATGACCCTTCGTCAAAGCTTTCTGTGGGGCCTCACTAAGACCTGACACAATTTTAACACAGATTTCAATAACTTCAGATCATAAACACTGCTCCCATTTTTGCGGACAGCAGGTGCTGGTAATGGTTCTGCTGTTGCCATTTACAGCTCCTCTAGACCCATCTTTTGTTTCTTTACTTGTCCCATTACCACCCACCTTGCCTTGCACCATCATCCCTTTTGTCATTTAATCACTCCTGCCCTCCGCCCTATTACAGACCTTTCCTTTTGTTCTTTCCTCTCCTCCGCACCCCACCTCCCCCACCGCCACCCTTGCCTGCCTCTGTACTTGCTTAAAAACTTTATTTAAATCTTTAACTTCTTCCAGTTCTAATGAAAAGTCATCGACCTGAAACGTTAACTCTGTTTCTTTCTCCACAGATGTTGCCTGACTTGCTGAGGATTTCCAGCATTTTCTGTTTTCATTTGAGATTTCCAGCATCCGCAGTATTTTGCTTTTGTTTAACATTACTCTCTTAGACTTATAAATTACACCAACAGCTAAACATCCCAACATTTTATTTGTTTTCTTCATCGCCTGTGAATGCTAAACCAACGGTTTTAAACATCATCCACCAAAACCACAGATCTCTTTCCTGCTCTGTTATATGAGCAACTACTTCTCAAGTTATTTCAATTAACTTTTATTCTGTTTAGCTTAATAATTTTGAACTACTTCAATAACAGTTTCAATGGCTAATGTAAACAATTTTACAACACCAAGTTATAGTCCAGCAATTTTATTTTAAATTCACAAGCTTTCGGAGGCTTCCTCCTTCCTCAGGTAAATGTTCAGGAGCTCCTCGAAGCCTACGCATTTATACATATAGAACAATACATGGTGTTTACAGAATGCCCCTGCAACTGCCCGTTGCCTTGGCAGGGGCATTCTGTAAACACCATGTTTCAATGGCAGTTAGCAATTAAACATTGCTAGAGGCTATTTATAAGTCTAAACTGAAACTATAGGCCCTCAAGGGTAAATTGTGGGGCTTTCTTCACTTTTTGGAGTTATTTTTGGTACACAGGTGGATTACCAAGTTCTTTGTCACATATGCTGGTTAAAGGGGAAATTACCTATCTGAGAAGTTAGTGGAGCAATTTCACAGGTGCATTGTGATTGGCCAATTTCTATAATTTCTGCCAATAAATTCATCTTTCACCAGATTTCATCAAATTAACTGGAGCCAAATTAGACTCAGCCACCATTTTGATTGATGACATTAAAATGTACAAAAATAAGCTTTTTTAACATTTTCCCTTCAATATAACACCAGTTTCTTACTTAAGTATCAGAGATAAAGGTGCGTATATGAAAGGGAATAACAAGGGAGGGATGGGTAATGAGGGCAACACTTTTTACCTCATTTATATTTCAATGTGACTATTGGAAGCAGCCTTGACTTCTGTGACAGCGATGTCATATAAACAAGGTGGCACTGTTGTGTGTGTGTGTGTGTGTGTGTGTGCGCGTGCATGCGTGTGTATGTGCATGGGTGTGGGGGTGGGGGTGGAAGGAGAAGGATTTCCAAGAGTTAGTTTTATCCATGCTGCCGGAGTTGCAGTACCATTCCCAGAAAATGTGAGCAGGTTCCAACAGTGGTGAGAGTTACCTCAAGATACCATTTTTTCTGGCCACCATCGAGCTGAAAGCCAATAACACAATTTTTGCTTAGTTGCCCTGTCCAGGCTTTCACATGACACCAGGGAAGGCCTGCAGTACAAAACTACGATGATCATTGCAACTTTTCAACAGCTGTTTCCCCATTTCCACCCGTGCTTTGAATTAAACCCTTCAATCTGAAGTGAATTCAGAGTACCGGTAGCTGAAAAATACTGTGGGCCCGATTTTAGCATCGGGTTTCTGGTGCGTTCTCGGCGGGGTGGCCTCGAAAATCCCGATCTCGAGGTCCGTGACCGGATCGCACCGCGATCCCGGCCACTTCCGGGTTCCGCGCTGACGTGCGGGGCTGCGTGTGCAGCCCCCGCTGGTGGGAATCCCGCAGGCAATTAAAGCCAGCGGGATGCCACTTGAGTGTATTTACTTTGCTTGTTCAGGTCATTAAATGACCTGATTGAGCTGTCTTATTCGGAAGTGTGGGATTTTACCTTCAACCCAGACTGTTTCACATACTGGGGGAAACAGTCTCACTCCAAACGGACGTGTTGCAGCCAGCAGCCTGTGGCAGCTGCCAAGGTGCACACCACAGTGGGGGGGGGGGGGGAGACCCTTCACCAACGCAGGAGGCCACTCCGTCATATAGGGCAACGCCTGCCCTCCACCACCCCCCTCCAAGCAAGAAGATTCACCGACGTGGAACCGCAACCCCGGTGCGAGGACACACTTACCGACCGTGCACAACCCCTCAGACCAACACCTTCCAGATGGGGGCCGCTTCGACATCCTCGGAGGACGAACAGGATGACCAGCCCCAGCAGCCTCGCAGTCCACGCCGTCCGCCTCATCGACGTGGAGCCCCCCAACACGGTGCTGTGGCACATCCACCTGCACAGCAGGAGGGAGGGCAACCGCAGAGAGAGATGCGTCGCAGGAGGCACTACCCTCCGCACAGGGTCTACAGACCGAGGCTCAGCTTCATGGACCTCTCCGAGGAGCAGTGCATACGGAGGCTCAGAGTCAATCGCCAGGTTGTCACCGACATCTGCAGCCTCCTTAATGACGAGCTGCTCCCGGATGGACCAAGCAGCATCTTCCTACCCGTCGCCGTCAAAGTCACCACTGCCCTCAACTTCTTCGCATCAAGGATCCAAGGATCCTTCCAGGGTGCCACCGGGGACATCACCGGGGTCTGTCAGTCCTCTGCACACAAGTGCATAAGGCAGGTTACCGATGGTTTGTTCCACAGGGCCTCGCACGACATCAACTTCGCCATGGACGAGCGCAGCCAGACGGAGAGGGCGGTTGGATTCCATGCCATAGCTGGCTTCCCACGGGTGCAGGGTGTAATCGACTGCACCCACATCGCAATACGGGCACCTCCGCATGAGCCAGGGCTGTTCATCAACAGGAAGGGGTATCACTCCATGAACGCCCAGCTCATCTGTGACCACCGCCAGAGATTCCTACACGTGTGCGCCAGATTCCCTGGCAGCTGCCACGATGCCTTCGTCCTCAGGGAGTCCGCCGTCCCGCCCATCCTGCAGGCACCCAACACCGGCAACGGCTGGCTCCTCGGCGACAAGGGATATCCCCTCCACACGTGGCTCATGACACCTCTGAGGAACCCCATCACCGAGCCGCAGCGTCGATATAATGACAGCCACATTGCTACCAGGTCTACAATTGAGCAGGCTATAGGGCTGCTCAAGATGCGCTTCAGGTGCCTCGATCGTTCTGGGGGAGCACTCCAATACACGCCATTCAGAGTGGGACGAATCATAGTTGTCTACTGTGCCCTGCACAACATGGCTCAACAGAGAGGGGTGCCGCTGGAGGAGGCCCCATCCACACCCGCCACCCACACCGAGGACGACAATGAGGAGGAGGAGGAGGTGGAGGAGGTGGAGGAGGGGGAGGAGGAGGAGGCCGCGCGAGAGGATGATGGACGACCCATGCGCCGAACACCGGCTCACCGGGATGCTCGTCGGGCCAGGGAGGCACTCATATGTCAACGGTTCTCCTAGAGTCAGACAGTCTGAGGCGTTCACATCTCATCACGTGCACATACAAGGGGCCATACCAGCCCCCTCCACAGAAGAGTGTCGCCAGTAATCCTGCACCCACAGCAGTGTGCCCAATGGGCGGCACCAGGTGTTCGCCGTCATGATGGGCTGCACGGAACGCACCTATTGCACAGGCCGCGGAAGAATGGACGAGAGGTGGCAGGAGTGGTGAGAACGATTGTGTTTAATATGTACATGGTGAACGACTATAAACAAAAAGTGTATAAATGAACCGACACCCTGGTGCATTCCCTTTGTGCTTATAACGCCCTAGGCTATCGTTTCCGGGTACCCCTACGTGGTGCTACCCCTGTGGCTCCAGCAGAGGTAGTGGCAGGTTGCTCGTGTTCTCGCCTTGACCGGGTAGATGCTTTGGGCGGACGGCCCCTGGGTTTCGGTGCCCGTGAGGGCACCTCCACAGACTGCTCCTCCTGCACCTGTGCAGGGGCAGACTCGGCCACCTGGAGAGGAGGCACCATTGCGGGTACTGGTTGAGAGGGGGGCAACGAGTGGGACGTGGGGGCACCTTGAGTAGCGTCCCCGCTTCCATGTCCCCGTTCACCATCATCCCTCTCGTGGCCTCGGCCCACATCATCCCTTCCACCTTGCTGGACGACAGTTTGGATGGCATGTGTGAGGCCTTGCAAGGCCACCCCTAGTGTATCCGTCAGCCTGTTTATGGCGGCGGAATGTTGCTCACCCTGGATCCGTACAGCCGTTGTCAGGGCCTGCACGGACTCGATGTGGAGCTGTGCGTGATGCTCGAGGGAGGCCAGCCTGTCCTCCACCGCAGACATTCCCGCACCTACCCGCGACACTGTGTCGCCGGTACCCTCCTGTGCCTGCGCCACCAATGCCCGCATGCAGGAGTTGGACTCCTCCATCACCTGCACGATCGTGGACAATGCGGGTGGCACCTCTCCCAGTACCTCGGCAATGTGCTGGTGCCCCTCGACGACTCTCCTTTTCACTGGTGGCCCCCTGGGTTCAGCATCTGGGTCCGGCTGAGCAGAGCCTGGTGATGAGTGCTCCCACCGACGCGGACCCTCCGCGGCTGCCCCTGCCACCAGGGTCTGCTCATGCTCACACGTGCGCGGTGAATCACCATGTGCAACCCCAACTAGTTGGCAAGTAGGACCCACCGAGGTGCGTGTCTCTGCGCTGGTGGATGGTTGGCTCATATGTGACGATGCACCTTCAGAGACCGGCATGTCCTCTGAGAAATCGCCCTCCTCACACACAGCGCTCGCAGACGGCCCTGCAAGAGAACAGAGGGCAATATCAGGCATGTGCACAAACTTTGCGGTGCGCCAGATGCCAGGTGATGATACGGTCACTCGCGATCATGAGTGTTGAGTGTCAGCTTTCCCTTACCGGCCGTTTCGGCAGCGCCAGACTCGCCATCCGCCACGGAGAGGCAATGTTGCGTTCCGCTGATGTCGAGCGCCTCCACCTCTGCATCCGTAAGTACCAGCACGTGCGGCGGGCCCCCTCCGGTGCGGGCCCTTTCTCGGTCGTTCTTGCATCTCTTCTCCTGTCAAGGCAAAACACAGATGTGTGAGTGGGTGCGTATTGCATAGTGAGACGCATCGAGCATCGGTGTGGGTGGGTTGAGCGTGGGGCAGATGGATGGGAGGATGCGTGTGCCACATGCCCATCCCATTGCATGGGGATTGGGGTGTGTGGTAGTGTTCGGGTGGGGACAGGGACGGTGGGTACTTGCGTGCACGGCGATGATGGTGAGTGAGTGGCTGTGAGGATTGCTGCGGGAGCGCTGTGGTGGCTCTGCAGGAGGGGTTGTGATCTGTTTGGCGTGATGTTGTAGACGGGTTGTGGGAGGGTGCGTTGGTGTACTCACTTTGCCAGACCTAGTGCGGTCATTGAATCGCTTTCGGCACTGCTCCCAAGTCCTTGGGGTGTTGGCCCTGCTGCTGACCTCCGCCACCACCTCTGCCCATGCCTTCCTGGTGACGGAGCCAGGGCACTTGCGTCCGTCCGTCGGGAACAGCGTGTCCCTCCTCCTCCTCACACCCTCCAGAAGCAGCTGCAGCGCGAAGTCGGAGAACCGTGGCGCGGCCTTGCCCCTGGGGTGCGCCATGCTGTGATGCCTCTTGCTTGCATCAGGAGGGGCTTTGGGGGACTGCCCCTTTAAGTGGAGCTCCTCCATCGCGATAACGTTAATGCGCATGCGCAGCCCGCCGGCGCGCAGCTGGGGAGCGGAGAACCCGTAACCACGGCTTAATGGGATCAATTATCCCGCGATCGCGTGGGGGGCGCACTCATTTAGCCGTCCGCGTTTTCCACGCTCCCGAAGGACCACCCGCTGGGAACCCGCAGGCCTGCTAAAATCGGGCCCTGTGTATCTGCTACAAGTTGAAGCAGACCCACAATATAAACATCGAATAGAGACAAAAGTCAAAACTGGGTCAAAATCCTGGAACTCCCTTTCTAACAGCACTGTGGGAGAACCTTCACCACACGGACTGCAGTGGTTCAAGAAGGCGGCTCACCACCACCTTCTCAAGGGCAATTACAGATGGGCAATAAATGCTGACCTTGCCAGCGATGCCCATATCCAATGAACAAATAAAACAAAAACAAAGGGACAAGGGGTGGGTTGTGGTGAGGGGAGAGGAGAAAGTAAGACGTGCATTCTTCCACCATCTGCAGCACATGAATCAGAAAAGATTGTGGGATGAGGCGTTGTAGGAAGCGAGAATGAGGATTAGGTAGGCAGAGACCCTCATCATCGATCCCTCCAGAACCGCCAGTGGCCACGGTCTCAGCCACAGCCCATCCAATGATGGACAGCACTTTCTCCTCCATGGGTGAGGACGTGTAGGCGTGCCTGCCCTCAGTCCGTTCTTTCCTGCTGCCTGCTGTTATGCGCCACCTTCTCCTGCAAGAAAGAGGGGAGTGTGGCAATAAGTGTCCTGCATTGTTTGGGTGATGTGGTTGTCATGGTTAAATAGCTGCCAGTGTCTGTGACCTGTGAGTTGTGGGAATGTGGCTTGCCAGAGTGGTAATGTGTGAGTGTGAGATGCAGCATATGATTTGAAGCGTTGAGTAGTGATTGAAAGAGTTTATTGGTATTTGGGTGATGGGGGGTGTAGTGTGCGGAACAGTGGGTGAGACTAGTGGTGCAGTTGGTAGGCTTTGCCACTTGAAACTTGAACTCACTCACCTTGACCGCTCATATCAAATCATTGAACTTCTTCCTGCGACACTCCTGGCATTGACCTCGTCCGCCACAGCCTCCCACTGCCTCTTGAGCATATGTCTGCCCCACTGTGGATATAGGATGGTCCTCCGTAGAATCATAGAATCATAGAAAGGTTACAGCACAGAAGGAGGCCATTCAGCCCATCGAGTCCATTCCGGCTCTATGCAAAAGCAATCCAGCTAGTTCCACTCCCCTGCCCTATCCCCATAGCCCTGCAATTTTTTTAAATAGAAATATAGGGCGTCATTTTAGCACCCGCTATCAGGTGCGTTCCTGGCGGGAGGGGCTCCGAAAATCGTGAAATCCCGGAGCGGGACCGGAGCCCGCCTCGATCCCGCGCACTTCCGGGTTCCCCGCTGACGCGCCGGCGTGCGCGCGCAGCCCCCGCTGGTGCGAATCCCGCAGGCAATTAAAGCCAGCGGGATGTCACTTGAAAGTATTTATTTAGGTATTTCAGGTCATTAACTGACCTGATTAAGGGATTATGTGAGGAGGGGTAGGATTTTAGAGCAAACTGGGACTGTTTCCCACACTGGGGGAAACACTCCCAGGTCAAATGGACGTGTGGCAGCTGTCAGCCTGTGGCAGCTGCAAAGGTCCATTTGACAGGTGAGGGGGGGGGGGGGGAGACCCTCACTCATTTCAGGAGGCCACTCTGTCACTTAGGACAAAGTTTGGCCTCCACCACCCTCCTCCTGACAATCAAAGTCACCAACTTGCACACTTACCCCGGGGTCCAGAGACGTGTACCTACCTTGCGGATCCCCTCAGATGTACATCTTGTGGATGGGGGCCGCCGTAGCTGCAGTCATGACCTCCTCAGAGGGCGAACAGCCTCACCAGCCTCACCAGCCTTGCCATCCACGCCGTCCACCTCTGACACGTGGAGCTCCACAAGAGAGTGCTGTGACACATCCACCTGTACAGCAGGAGGGAGGGCTACCGCAGAGAGAGATGCATCGCAGAGGGCACTACCCTCGCCACAGGGTCCACAGACTGAGGATCAGCCTCCTGGACCTCTCTGAGCAGCAGTGCACACGGAGGCTCAGAGTCACTCGACATCTAGTCGTGGACATCTGCAGCCTCTTTCATGCCGAGCTGCTCCTGGCTGGCCCAAGCACCATCTTCTTACCTGTCGCTGTCAAAGTCACCACTGCCCTCAACAACTTCTCCTCCGCATCCTTCCAGGGTGCAACTGGGGACATCGCCGATGTCTCTCAGTTGTCTGCGCAAAAGAGCCCTGCAAATACACCTACACCCACTCTGCAGTGACACAATGGGTGGCATCAGTTGTGGGTCCTCATAGTGATCCTCAGGAGAGGGCATTATTGCACAAACCAGACAGGATTCGCGAAGACATGGCAATAGTGGTGCCAATATAATATGTAATGTGAGTTGGTCAGAAATTCAATATAAGTAACACCCATGACAAACCCTCAAACACCCTTGTGCATCCCCTTCATGCTCACGACACGTTTGCCTTACGCTTCCTACTGCACATATGTGATGCATGCCCTGTGGCTGCAGCACAGGTAGTGGCAGGTTGAGTGAGGCTGGCCGTGAAAGAGATGTACGAGAGGGTGAGTATGAGATAGAGCCATGAGATTGTATGAGGATTGGGTTGAGTGGTAGTGGCGGGATGAGTACTGGCGAGGTGAGTAGGTGCAGGTAATATGAGGATGAGATTTGAGTGGGTATGAGGGGTGATGTGACAGAGTAGTGTTGGCAGTGCTGAAGGAGATGTAGGGTGGGGGCAGTGATGTGGCAGACGGAGTGTAGGGGAAAGACTACGTGTACTCACTTTGGCTGACCGACTGAGGTCATTGGAGCGCCTCCTGCACTGTATGCAGGTGGGCGATATGTTGGTTGCGCTGGTGACCTCCTCTGCCACCTCGAGCCAGGCCTTCCTGGTGGCAGAGGCAGGCCGCTTCCTCCCGCACGCCGGGAGGAGGATCTCTGTCCTCCCCCTCCTCCTCACCCCATGTATTGATACCTGGAGTGAGGCATCATTAAACTGAGAGCAGCCTTCCCCCTGGGCTGCTCCATGCTGTAATTTTTTCTATTTGTTGCAGCATCTGTCAGTGGAGGACTGCCCCTTTAAATAGAGCTCCTCCAGCTGACAGATCTTACTGCGCATGCGCAGCCCGCCCGACACGCAGATCAGCAGTGGGGAACCCGGAGGAGCAGGTAAGTGGATCCAATTAGTGGATTGGATCCTACAATCGCGCGGGAAGCTGACTAATTTCACCGGGCGCGTTACCCATGCGCCCGATAGCCCCCCCGCCGAGAACCCGCAGCCCTGCTAACATCGGGCCCATAGCCTTAGTTTTATAGTCTGTCCACCTCTTCCACGAAGGCCTCTCATGCACCATCCGAGAACCTTGGTGCTTGCTCTCTCGCCGGCACAGTCATTCTTCAGTATATTCCACCACAGATTCACTTCCTAAAGCACTTCCTGCAGCCACAGTGCACCTCCCCTTTAAGAGGTGCAGGCTAGCCACTCCCGATATCGGGGTACCCTGCTGGTGCGTGAAGCCAATCAACAGCACAGGTAGTTGTAACGTGCTGCCTGCATCACAATGAACGGGCACAGGTTAATCCCACCCCGTGATCCCAGTGCCCAATTTAACCCCCGTAGTGTTTGTACATTAAAAATTGGTGTTTGCAATTGTAGGCTAGCAAAGAAAATGTCAGTTCAGAGACTATTTTGCTTTGTGCGATTGTAGACTGGAAAGAAGAAATTTCACAGCTGTCATTTCAGTTGCCAGTTTATCTGACAGGAGCTTTACTTTTCTCCTATTAAATCATAAAATCTTGGATAATCTAAAATGTCATAGAACTCTTAAATCCCACACTTAACTCTATAGCTGGAAAGTCAGTATTATTTCATAAGATTTATATTTTTGATGTTAGTAACTATGCATGAGAGATTGCATGTTTAACTGCGACAGTATGATCATATTGAACTATGGTCCCCATATTGGATGAGGCATCAGTTTACAAGCCATTGGGAACTGCTGGTATCATCAACTTTAGTGGATTTTCACATTATGGAAAGCAACTTTTGCAAACCATTAAAAACCATTGACTGTGCCCATGTTTAACCATCATGCTGAAATACAATTCAGCAGGCTTATCAATGTTTAGCCTATTAAAAGGCCATTGCCCTACGTATGCTATATTAAAAACAATGTATTCATTTATAATGGCTTAGATGAAATGTAAATGCTAAGACTGTAAGAAACAGGGCACTTCAAAATAGCAAAGAGGTGTTCAAACTAATTATCAGGAAATGAGAACATTAGCTTTCTTGAGTGTGACTATTAAAAATAGTCCATATACCGATAAGGAAATGTCAGGGAGTACAGTTTGATGCCATTATACTGTAGGCTGGCAACTCTTGACTTCCTCTCCATTGCCATGGTGATAGACTTTATGAGGAGATATGTGGGAGGAAACCATCTTTGTAGAAGTCATCCTGACAGCGTTTGACTGGCAACTTGCAATATAGACCTAGAGTTTAATAGCACTGAAGCTGGAAAACCACTTTTTCATCTGGCTCAGAACGACCCTCTCACTGTCTCCACGTTTAGCTAGCTCACTCACACTCTTTCTGACTCTCTAGCTGCTTCCAGGTACTAGGAGTATATTTATTGTTCAGTCATGTGTAGATCTGTAACATATAGTTATGTGCATAAAACAGAAGCAATGAATCTTACTTCAATGCAACTCGTTTGTAGATAAATCTCAATTGTGTACAAAGTTGCTGAAATTCCAGGCCAATCACAACCTATAATTCAATTTGCTCCTTTATGTGCAAGTTAATTACATGCAAAATGCATTTGTATATGTATAAAATCTGGCTACACTCTATGTCTTTGCTTTGTTCCCCTCAATGCCTGGATGCTAATGCCGGTTGCTGTTACTAGGACTCAGCAGTTCTGTTCTCTTTCATTCTAACAAAAGGATACAAACAAAGACTATTAGGAGGCAGAGCTATCCCATCATTCATAGAGTTAGTGATTAAACCATACTAAGACTATAATAGGGCTTTGTCACTCACATATTAAATATAGGTAGGCCAGATCAGCTCCTAATACAACTTGCTTTGGTGCACAGTTAAAGGGAGAAGAAACACTTAAATGTGATGGACAGGATAGGCCGAATGGCCTCCTTCTGTGCCATAAATTTTCTATGATTCTATGATTAAAAAGTAAATTAGTGCAGATGCTGGAAATCCGAGTAATAAAGAGAAAATACTGGAAACGCATAGCTTTTTTGGTCTCGGTTTAACATCCCATCTTAAATACAGCACCTCTGACACTGCAGTACTCCCTCAGTACTTCACTGAAGTGTCAGCCTTGATTACATGCTCAAATCTTGGCGTGGAGCTTGACCCTACAATCTTCTGACTCAGCAGCCAGTGTGCTACTACTGAGCAAAGGCTGACACCTATACGACGGATCATCTCAGTTAAGAGAAGAAGCTGTGCTGAATCCCTGCATTTGTGACTGGCATCAGTGGTCGAGTGGCATCTGGAATGAAGTTCAGGCACAGATAGCAGGAAAAAGATTGGAACAGAGATATCCCACATTTTTGGAGTTCTGCTTGTATGCAATTATTTGCCTAGTAAAATGAACTTGCATTCAATTGAGTTGAGTTAAATTGCTCTGCTGTAAGTAGAGTCTGCTGAAATATATCTAATTGTCAAGCATTTCCACCATGATGTGTAGCCGCCTTTACTAATTCATAATTTTGTTTTCTGCATTTCAATAAACTCTTCTTGTTTTATCCAGTTGTGTTCAGCATTCTACCTAAAGTTGGTAATTGATAGGAACATACCTGAGGATCCAAAGGAAATGTGTTGGGCCCATAATCCAGAACTCAATGGATCAAAATCATTCTCTGTTATTTCAGCATTTGAGCTTGATTACATTTGCTAAGCCTTTGCTTGGCTCTGTAGTGCACTGGTTATCATGTTTACTTAAAATGCAAAAAGTCTTGGGTTCGATACAAGGCTGGAGGTATGAAGTTAACAGCATGCATTTTGAACAGCTGTGATGGCTGAGAGGTTAAGGCATTGGATTTAAATTCCGATGGGGTTTCCCCGCACAGGTTTGAACCCTCTGAGTGGATTTGTCAGGTGCTGGGCTGATTCAAGCATACCCAATGCACCTTTACACATAGCTCTTTATTTTGAAAGGTTTTTTTTTTCTGTCAGTGAGTTCCTTATATGTGCCAGAAATGTTATGTAAGTTTATCTCAACATTTATGATATATTGATTTGACAGATTTCAGGTTCATTTAACTTTTGTAAGAAAAATCGACAGCTATAAAAGGCGAAACTTTTTATCAACTGAATAAAGATCAGGGAGTACAACCTGCCCTCTATGTCTTGGCTGTTTAAAATGCACGCAGGCAACCTTTATAAAATGTAACATAATAGAAACTTAAATAAGGTTTCATTAATCTTCACCAAAACTATTGGAAAAATTATAGTGCATTGCAGCTTTAATTAAATGGCGACTTTATCATATGCACAAAGCACATTCATATTACTATATAGCCTTAGTGGTGGGATTAAATTACTATATTACATTTCTGTCATAAATATTGAACTCTTAACTGCTTCTATGAACATAAGAACATAAGAAATAGGAGCAGGAGTAGGCCATACGGCCCCTCGAGCCTGCTCCACCATTCAATAAGATCATGGCTGATCTTAGAACTCAATTCCACTTTCCCGCACAATTCTCATATCTCTTGATTCCCCTAGAGTCCAAAAATCTAACCATCTCAGCCTTGAATATATTCAATGACTCAGCATCCACAGCCCTCTGGGGTAGAGAATTCCAATGATTCACAACACTCTGCATGAAGACATTTCTCCTCATCTCAGTCTTAAATAGCCGACCCCGTATCCTGCGATTATGTCCCCTAGTTCTAGACTCTCTAGCCAGGGGAAACAGCCTCTCAGCATCTACCTTGTCAAGCCCCATCATAATGTTATATGTTTCAATGAGATCACCTCTCATTCTTCTAAACTCCAGCGAGTATAGGCCCATTCTACTCAATCTCTCTTCATAGGACATCTCTCTCATCCCATGAATTAATCTAGTGAACCTTCGTTGCACCACTTCTAAGGCAAGTATATCCTTCCTTAGATAAGGAGACCAAAACTGTACACAGTACTCCAGGCGTGGTCTCAGCAATGCCCTGTACAACTGTTGTAAACAATTTTACAACACCAAGTTATAGTCCAGCAATTTTATTTTAAATTCACAAGCTTTCGGAGATTTTCTCCTTCCTCAGGTAAATGTTTCAAGATCTCCTTGAAGCCTACGCATTTAGTGTTGTAAAATTGTTTCAAGATCTCCTTGAAGCCTACGCACTTGGTGTTGTAAAATTGTTTACAATTGTACTTGGTGTTGTAAAATTGTTTACAATTGTCAACCCCAGTCCATCACCGGCATCTCCACATCATGACTGTACAACTGTAGTAAGACTTCCATACTCTTGTACTCCAACCCCCTTGCAATAAGGGCCAACATGCCATTTGCCTTCCTAATTGCTTGCTGTACCTGCATACTAACTTTTTGTGTTTCTTGTACGAGGACACCCAAGTCGCTCTGAACACTAACATTTAATAGTTTCTCACCATTTAAAAAATACTGTTTTTCTATTCTTCCTACCAAAGTGAATAACCTTACATTTCCCCACATTATACTCCATCTGGCACCTTCTTACCCACTCATTTAACCATCCCTTTACAGACTATTTGAGCTTGATTTTAAAAGTAAGGAAAGGGTGGGTTGGGGGCGGGGGAACAATGAAAATTGCCACTATTTCAGATCCGCCTCCAACACGCCCATTTCTGGTTTTCACGGGGCGGGACGAGGAGCGGGCGGCCAACTTGCTCCCAGGAGGCGGGTCGGGCCTTAAAACCTTTCAAGGAGGCGTCAGGGCTCCATTTTTCATTAATTCCCAATTTCAACCCCGGGGGCCGGGATTCCTGTGAAAGGAGGTGAAATGGCCCGAAACTAACAGGTAAGTGCCTAGAAAGGCACAACTTGTGGGCCCGGAGAAGCAGGAGTGCTTCCCCCAGACCCAACAAGCTTACCTGCACCAACCCACCCGCCGCCCCCCCCCCCCCAACCCCCGACTGATCAAGGAACCCCGACCCCGGTCCCCTGACACCGACCCCCCAATCCCTATCCTCCGACCCCAACCCCAATCCTCCCCCACAACGATCGCGGACCCCCATGACTGACCCCCGATCCCATCCACCATGATTCGTGACCCCCGTGCCCACCTATGCCCACCCATGCCCCTTGCCCCCCCTGCCCCCTCCCATGCATACAAACAAAGACCTTCCTGCAGAGTTACCTGAAGACATCCTCTCCCTGTCTGGTCTCCTGTCTGACTGAGTCCAGCCTGTCAATCAGCTGGTCATTCGGACGGGAAACCGACAAAAAAAAAGACGTCCTTACGTCAAAATTGACAAATTAGTATGGGTTTCACGACCTCAAATTGACCCCCCTCCCCCTTCCCGGCTCCATTTTAAAATTGAGCCCTTTGTGTCCTCCTCACAGCTTACTTTCCCACCTAGCTTTGTATCGTCAACAAATTTGGATACACTACACTCGGTCCCTTTATCTAAGCCCTTAATACAGATTGTAAATAGCTGAGACCCAAGCACTGATCCTTGCGGCACCCCACTAGTTACAGCCTGCCAACTTGAGAATGACCCGTTTATCCCTACTCTCTGTTTTCTATCCTTTAAGCGATCCCCTATCCATGCTAATATATTACCCCCAAATCCATGAGCCCTTATCTTGTGTAACAACCTTTTATGTGGCACCTTATCAAATGCCTTTTGAAAATCCAAATATACAAATGCAAATATTACACCCTTGTCCAAAAAGGGTGTAAGGATAAACCCAGCAACTATAGGCCAGTTTAACCTTGGTGGTGAGGAAACTTTTGGAAATGATAATCCGGGACAGAATTAACAGTCACTTGGACGATTGTGGATTGATTAGGGAAAGCCAGCATGGATTTGTTAAAGGCAAATCGTGTTTAACTAACCTGATAGAGTTTTTTGATGAGGTAACAGGGAGGGTAGATGTGGACAATGCAGTTGATGTGGTGTATATGGACTTTCAAAAGGCATTTGATAAAGTGCCGCACGATAGGCTTGTCATCAAGATTGAGGCCCATTGAATAAAGGGGACAATAGCAGCATAGATACAAAATTGGCTAAGTGACAGGAAACAGAAAGTAGGGGTGAACGGTTGTCTTTTGGACGAGAGGGAGTGTACAGTGATGTTTCTCAGTGGTCGGCGCTGGGACCACTGCTTTTCTTGATATATATTAATGACTTGGACTTGGGTGTACAGGGCACAGTTTCAAAATTTGCAGATGACACAAGACTTGGAAGGGTAGTGAACAGTGAGGAGGATAGTGATAGACTTCAAAAGGATATAGCCAGATTGGTGGCATGGGAGGACACGTGCCAGAAAAATGCAAGGTGATGCATTTCGGTACGAAAAATTAGGAGAGGCAATATAACCTAAAGGGCACAATTCTAAAAGGGGTAAAGGAACAGAGAGATCTGGGGGTATGTGTGTACAAATCGTTGAAGGTGGCAGGGCAGGTTGTGAAAAGCTTTAAAAAAGCATACGGGATCCTGGGCTTTATAAATAAAGGCATAGAGTACAAAAGTTAGGTAGTCATGATGAATTTGGGTTCCACCAGGACCACTCGGCTCCAGACCTCCTTACAGCCTTGGTGCAAATATGGACAAAAGAGCTGAATTTCAGAGGTGAGGTGAGAGTGACTGCCCTTGACATCAAGGCAGCATTTGACTGAGTGTGGCACCAAGGAGTCCTAGTAAAATTGAAGTCAATGGGAATCAGGGGGAAAACTCTCCAGTGGCTGGAGTCATACCTAGCACAAAGGAAGATGGTAGTGGTTGTTGGAGGCCAATCATCTCAGCCCCAGGATATTGCTGCAGGGGTTCTTCAGGGCAGTGTCCTAGGCCCAACCATCTTCAGCTGCTTCATCAATGTCCTTCCCTCCATCATAAGGTCAGAAATGGGGATGTTCGCTGATGATTGCACAGTGTTGAGTTCCATTCGCAACCCCTCAGATAATGAAGCAGTCCGAGCCCGCATGCAGCAAGACCTGGACAACATCCAGGCTTGGGCTGATAAGTGGCAAGTAACATTTGCGCCAGACAAGTGCCAGGCAATGACCATCTCCAACAAGAGAGAGTCTAACCACCTCCCCTTGACATTCAACGGCATTACCATCGCCGAAACCTCCACCATCAACATCCTGGGGGTCACCATTGATCAGAAACTTAACTGGACCAGCCATATAAATACTGTGGCTACAAGAGCACGTCAGAGGCTGGGTATTCTGCGGCGAGTGACTCACCTCCTGACTCCCCAAAGCCTTTTTACCATCTACAAGGCACAAGTCAGGAATGTGATGGAATACTCTCCACTTGCCTGGATGAGTGCTGCTCCAACAACACTCAAGAAGCTCGACACCATCCAGGACAAGCAGCCCGCTTGATTGGCACCCCATCCACCACCCTAAAAATTCACTCCCTTCACCACCGGCGCACTGTGGCTGCAGTGTGTACCATCCATAGGATGCACTGCAGCAACTCGCCAAGGCTTCTTCGACAGCACCTCCCAAACCCGCGACCTCTACCACCTAGAAGGACAAGAGCAGCAGGCACATGGGAACACCACCACCTGCACGTTCCCCTCCAAGTCACACACCATTCCGACTTGGAAATATATCGCCGATCCTTTATCGTCGCTGGGTCAAAATTCTGGAACTCCCTTCCTAACAGCACTGTGGGAGAACCTTTACCACATGGACTGCAGCGGTTCAATAAGGCGGCTCACCACCACCTTCTCAAGGGCAATTAGGGATGGGCAATAAATGCTGGCCTCGCCAGCGACGCCCACATCCCATGAACGAATAAAAAAAAATGACCTTTATAAAACATTGGTTCGTCCACATCTGGAGTATTGTGTCCAGTTCTGGGCACCACACTTTAGTAAAGATGTGAAGGCCTTGGAGAGAGTGCAGAAGAGATTTACTGGATTGATTCCAGGGATGAGGGACTTTAGTTATGTGGATAGACTGGAGAAGCTGGGGTTGTTCTCCTTGGAACAGAGAAGGTTGTGAGCAGATTTGATAGAGGTATTCAAAATCATGAAGGATCTAGATAGAGAGAAACTGTTTCCATTGGCAGAAGGGTCAAGAACCAGAGGGCATAGTTATAACATGATTGGCAAAAGAACCAAAGGTGACATGAGGAAAAACTTTTTTACACAGTGAGTGGTTAGTATCTGGAATGCATTCCCCAAGTGGGTGGTGGAGGCAGATTCAATCATGGCCTTTAAAAAGGAACTGGTTAAGTACTTGAAAGGAAAAAATTTGCAGGATAGGGCAGGGGAGTGGGACTAGCTGGATTACTCTTGCATAGAGCGGCACGGACTCGATGGGCCGAATGGCCTCCTTCTGTGCAGTAGCCTTTCTATGATTCTATTATACCCACTGGTTCTCCTTTATCTACCCTGCTAGTTACATTCTCAAAAAACTCTAATAACTTTGTCAAACACGATTTCCCTTTCATAAAACCATGAACCGTTGCAACCACAAGCTTAAAAACCTTTAGCCTCAAAATGAATTGTAAAGGTCATGTGGTTATCTGTAATATGGGATTTAGATTTATAACAAATTAATCTTCTTCCATTGTTGTCTCATTAAACAACAATGTGTACCTGCCCTATGTGCCACTGAGACTATGGGGACAGATCTAAAGAATGTGTAAATGATATGTGAAATGTCAGTCAAGATGTTGTTTGCTGATCCACCCACCCTCTAAGTAGTGCTACCTTGAGCGTATTGTGAGGCTTTTCATTTGCTTCATTGACATATACAGGGTACGACAGACCTCAGATGGGAATTCCAGCCTTAGGGATGGTGTCTTAGAGAAAAATATGAATGTTGAATTAGTTGAGGGAAAAGAATCACAAACTACCACCAATTTCACAAAGGATTTCTGTTTCCACCTCAGGTAAAAATGAAGATGGTAGAAAGACCTAAGGTCATATAGCTTTACTTCAAATGTTATCTGCCTGTAATTGGAACCAACATTTGGAAATGACTGCAAAAAATTGGTGTCTCTATCATTTATTATTAAAAATAAATTCAACAGAACTATTCAGAAAAGTAACAGACATTTATGCTTCAAAGTGTATAATTGTAAAATGATCACTTTACTTTAATTTTTCATTATATTTAGAGAACATTTTTAACAATAATAGTCTTTGTTATTTATTAAAGGTTTATATGGAAGTGTGTTTGCCATAAACCATTTTATTCCAGAATACAAAACAATTTAAATTCATACTAGCATTGTTACTGATCTGACAGCCAGATTAACTGAGGACGACCCCATGCCCACTCCACTCAGAGTCCCTTCCTGACCTTCAGCAGGGGCACAAAATAGGCAGAAGTGGATTGGCCACTAGTTACACCCCAATTTTCCTTTCCAATGGGTGGCGTGTATAACAGGTGGCCGATCCGTTGCTGCCTGCTTTGCGCCCCTGCCGAAGCTGAATTTCACCCGCAGTATTTTAAAGCAAGTTATCGTCTGAACTGTAATCCAGTGATAATTTATTATCATCCTGAAAAATGTGGAAAATATAAAAGGGTGAAGTTGGTCTTAGGCAGTAGCGCAAAATTGTCGATAGCGAATCGGCCGCGCATTTCACACTCTGCTCAATTTCCTTTTCCGTGGAAAACAGGCGGCACATTCGATATCGCCTGTTTTGCACGACTGCCCAGGATCAATCTCACTCCCTAAGTGTACACCAGCCTGTATACCCTTCTGGATGTAAAAATATAACCCTATGCCTAAAAAAACATGAGATACATACTTATGTCGGTGACAGGATTTAAACTTACACATCATCATAATAAAACTATAAACATCCCTATTAGCTATTAAGGAAATCAAAAGGTAGTGGTGGGGGATGTTTCTTGCATATTTTGCCACCTATTGGTTTAGAAGTAAGAACCCCGATATTTATGGGAAGGCGGGGGTGGGTGCGGTCACAGTCGTAGCGGCCAGGAAACCCAGAAATGCATGTTATGTAGAGGTCCTGCTGAATTTAATGGCAGGACCGCGTTCAAATTTTTGCCTCCGCTTCCTGGCCGGCAGCCAGCCAGATTGAGAGGCTGGCTGGCTGTCGGGCGTGAGGGCCTGCGCTGGTAGGCCGCAGGCGGGGATTGGAGAGGAGGGAAAGAGAGAGAGATTGTGGGTCGGGGAGGAGATCTTAAAGGTCAAGGGGGAAATTGCAGAGGGTGGGGGAGTGATCGTGGCGTTCACGGGGAGATTGTGGGTTGAGGTGGTTGGCGGATCGGGGGGATGATTGCCCAATTGCGGAGAGGGAAGCAGGTTTGCTTGGGGGGCTGGGGGGAAGCACTCCTGCTCCTCCTGGCCCACAAACAGTGCTCGAAAGATACTTACCTGCTGTATCCAGCCGTTCTTGCCTCCCTCCAGCTGCCAGGTTTCACGAGCCCTGGGAAACCCGGCCCACAGGTGTTAAAAGTAAAACGCTGGTAAAATTTGAGGCATGCAGCCTCATTAACACATTTAAATAACTGACCCGCCCCCTGAGAGCAGGTTAGTCCCTGCTCCCCAACCAACCTCCATTAAAACCGGAAGTGGGTCCACTGAAGGAGGTTTGGGGTCGGATTTCCAATTTTTGATATTTTAACCCCCCCCCCCACCAACCCAACCTGCAGGGTTAAAATTCTCCCCATAGTTTCTGTACCAGCATTTGTTTGATTGAAAATGTCTCATCTGAGTATTTTCAAAGCAGGTCAAAGTTTAAAGAAACCAGCTCCAGAAGAAAACACTCTAAAATCCAAAATATAAACTGCTAGAAATGCACTGCAAGTCCATCACCACCTAATCAGAAAAAAAGGGGACAATTTTAAACCTTCCTCCATGATGGAAACTGGGCAGGTGGGCACTTAAAATTGCTCAGCATACTTACAGGTCACAGATCCTGGCGACCGTGACTTTTACTAAGCTGCCCACTGAAGTCCCGATTGGAATTTTAACTCAGGCTTGATTGGGGGAGCCGCTGTGGCTTTTCCGTCAGGCTGAAGAGAATCAGGACATACAGGGAAGATGAAGAGGTTCAAACAGGTACGTTTTTTACTTTTTCTTGTGGAACTGGGAGGAGAAAGAGGGCTCCTCTGGGTCCCACAGTGAAAGTCACGGCTTCCGCTGCCCCAGACTCCCCCACCTTCATTCCTGTGAGAAACTCCAAAAACCACCTTGCCACAGTTTCCAGAGACCGGCAGTTGCTTCCTGCCCAGAACAGGTGGGAATTGGATAAGCCACATGTTAATGAAGCCCATGAGTTACAATAGCCCGGGCTTGATTACAGCAGCACTGGGTGAGTTTCTAACTCATCTTGCCACCACCCATTCAAAACATGCCTGGAATTAAAATTGGGGCCTAGATCAATTTATTCAGGTAAAGATCCTTCCTCAAAACTGGGAAAGGAAGGTAAATGAGTTCCTTTATAGGACCAACCAAAACAAAAAAAAGGAAGAAAGAGCAAAAGATAAAGGATGTTGATCAAATATGCTAAACAGTCGTACAGGGAAGCAGCCACTTAGTTTATTAGCCCAGGAATGGATCCTTTGAAAAAAGTTGGAAAGAGGTGAAAAGTGTCTCTTGCACAGAACTCTTTGTGCTGTTAGATTGAATCAGATTTTTCTTGTATATCTTTTTCCTTAATATTTTTCTGTATACAATGCAAATACACTAAGGAAGTGTAAGAAACATTTAAAACATTTTCATCTCTCTCTCCACCCTCTACCCCGTATTGCACTTGAAAAAGGAAGTCCTATTTTGCATTTTTAAAAAAAAGCTACTGGATGTGCATGATGAATTACACACTGCTCTTTTGCCTCGTGCCTCGACCTATATTAATCATACCCAACTACGCTTAAAATCAAACCAAAGGTTCAGCAGTAAGCGTTTCTAGAAGCAAATTGTCTAACAGCAAAGGGCCTGACCTGAGCACTTCATTCACATTGACCATTTGACTCCAGTAATATCAGTAAATTTTCATTAGCTATGTAATATCAGCTGCATTTGGGGTTGAACATTCCCAAGATGCTTTTTACTTGGAAGAATGCATGTACATGTGTAGAACGCTCTTGCACTGGTAAACGAATTAGCAAGCAAAAAACACAACAACTGGCTAATATTGGCCCTGGACTTCACATCTTTACATTATCCAACCAGTGCATTGCTTAAAGAAAACTACTATAATCATTTTAGAAAATATACTAGATCTATAATTGCGTATTTTCTGTGAATCTCAAGTCATTTTAGATTAGAGTCCACGATATTACAAATCAGGAATAAACTGTAATTTTGAAGAGTACGAAACCCTCACAATTAGCTATTTTTTTCCTTGTTGCTTTCTGTGTGCTTACCATGCTGAAAGGTGTAAAATCTTGAGCAAAATCTGATGGAAGCCGTTTCCGAGTTATCTCACCCTTCTGCAGCTCACCCAAGATCCTCCCGCCCAATCGCCACTGGCCTCATTTGAAGACGTCAAACTGAAAACCAGTGGCGAGGGACCTCCGAATTTCCTGACGTTGGACCTCTGCTGCGCCCAGGGTCGGTGAGGCACAGTTCAATGAGACACAGCAGCTGACAGGATCAGCTCTTCACGGTGGAAGTGAGGAGTTCCTGAATCAGAGGAGATCTTGAAATTCAGATTACTGCAGGTAGGAAATGTTTTTTTTAGGCAGTGTATTTTTGCCATTCAGCCTACAGACACCTGTGCACTTGTTTCAAACAGCTTGTCACTGGGTCAGATCACTGGCAGATTTTTAGGGCTTCTCAGGAGAAGCCAAGGCATTCTTCTGGGCACTTATTCTCATGCTTCTTTTAGGTGCCGCCTGAAGGTCAGGATCATGAGAGGTCATTAGCTGCTCATGCGCTACAGAAGGTTCATGGGACTGAGGTGTCTTTGTCTCATGTCAACTTGTTCCTTAGCAGCTTGGTGTCGCCTCCCACATTTCACTGGTGTCGTGCTATGAAAAGGATGGCTGGAGACCTGGAATATGCTGCTGTCCTGAGAGAGATGGCAGCATCAGGCAGCTGTGACTCCTGAATGACTTGGTCCGCATCATCCTCTTCATCATCATCATCATCTTCATCTGCCTCCTGTGCCGACTGTTGCTGTGGTAGATTTGAAGGAAGGGAGGGTTGAAGCTAAGAAAGGGTGAGCATCACCCCCTTGGGATTAAGGAGAGAGAGAAAGGAATAAAAGGTTGTGTCTGTGTGGTGCTTCACAGGGATGCCAGGGCAACAGCATAGTGCTCAGTCAGTAACCTGGGGTGAGGGCTTTAAAGTTGGGGATGTCCCTCTGGTGGTCAGTCTGTGACAGGCATTGTGCACAAATTTGTCTTGCAAGAAGTGAGATTGAATGAGGGTAAGGCTAACAGTTGAGGAGTGTGTGCCAAGTGGCATAGGAGAGGTCAAGTAAAATTTGTGGGGAATAAGGGTGTTAACAGAGATGGCAGGGTTTTAGGGTTATGCATGTAAAAAAGTGCTGTGAAGGGAGCTGGGTAGACATAGTGCAAGATGCCAAGCTGGAGCCTCCCTTTACCTCTGAGCAGTGTGAATGGTTAGTTGCGCAAGTGTTGCTTTAGCAGGGTGAAGAGTGTGCTCGTGCCCAGGGTGGGCAAGAAATCAAGGGAGAGAGTGCCCAATGTGTTACATTGCCAGCCCTGCTGAAGAAGTGAAACCTTTTGCAGCACTGTTCTACAATCCTGGAGGTGATGGAGTAGGCAGTCAGTGCCTGTGCCACCTCCCTCCAGGTGACACATCTGATCATTCTGGGTGTCGCGGTGGCACCCACACCCAGGAATCTGTTCACCCTGGCTTCAGTGCCCCCCAGGAGGGCTTGTTGGTCAGAATGATTGAAGTTGTAGATTGTTTTTCTCTGGCTTGGTGCCATGGCCTTCTGCCTTTTGGGTTCAGAAGGTGTCTGCGTAGTCAGAATAACAATATTGCTAACACGTGCAGTGACGTTATTAGAGGGTGAGGTGAAAGAGCCAAGCACCGTTCCTCTTTTACCCATTTGTCCCCCAGTCTGCTGCTGAAGAGTGGAGGCTGAACTCTCTCTTTAAAATCTGCACAAAGTTTTCCCAGTAGTTCAGTTTACAGTTGAGGACTGCACAAATGTGAAGGCAAATAAGCAGACCCTGGAAACTCGTGTGTCGTTCCTTCGAGGCCACCGGCAGATGCCACAGATTTTTAAGGGCGCAACAGTGGTGTAAGTCATTTCAAGGAAATTCAAGGCCATTGTTTCTGTATGCAGACTTAACTGGAATTCTGTGTAATCTGCTAATCTCCTACAGTATAAATATTGAAGCTGTGTTCTGGCCAGGTAGATAACTGATTGTTATTAATCAAATTGAGGACTGCTAAATGTTTACAGGTGACAGATGTTTACAGTTTACAATTGTTAGCTAAATGTAGAGAATCTCAAAGGATTAGAAAGTTAAAACGTCTGACCTCTTTCAATCTTTGTATACTTCTATTGACTTGTTTGCACATATGCTTATACAGAGAAATATAGAAACAAACTGACAGAAAAATATTGAATAAATGTATAGTGTACAAGAAAAGTTCAACCATGATCTGTTGGGCACCATCCATCATGAATGAATGATTAATGAGGCAGATTATTGAGAAAAAGGATAAAGATGACCTTAGGTCATTGGAATTGGATGGTGCCCAAAATAGATATTGTAGAAGCAATACAAGTTGTCCTATCAAGTATTCAGTATTACAAAATGAATTAGGTAAAATCTGTACATGTATCAAGCATGCTCTTAAATGGAATAGACATTGCATATTTGCTAGTTCTTTATAACTTAAAAATATATTTATAAAGTTTGCTATAGCATTGTAAACCAGCTAACTTGGTCATTAGTGGATATGAAAAATGGCTCTCATAAAATCATTTACCTCTATAGTTTGTCATTCATATTTTCTGATGTTCCATTTAGTAATTTAAAAAAACCTGATCTATCATCCAGCAGTGAAGAGGTTAATAATAGTGAATGACGATATATTAGTTCAGCCCAGTCAGCAATCTGAATATGCAATTTATTGATTAGCCAATGCATCACTTGAAGTAAGCAAAAAGACTAATCAAGATTATAGCCCATGAAATGTTTACTATAGATTGAACTATGTTAACTAATGCGAGACTAAATAAAATGTGAATTAGTCACCGGATACAGATAGTTTAAATGAAGGCTTTTCTTTGAATAAACTCTGCATTGATAAAAAAAAAATATTTTGTAAAGGTACAAGCCCTTCATTTTCAAGTTATTTTATTCCTCCTTTCATTATTCCGTTCTCTTCAGACCATGCACCAACAAACAGCCCTCCAGTAAGGCTGTCCTGGCCCTTCTACTAGGGATTGTGCTAGTACAACCATTGATTCATCTCCCTCCACCAGCGTAGGGAAAGAGCTAACCTTCACCTGCTTCTCTCCCAACAATGCAACTGAGATTGGTATATCATTGGTGCGCGTACTGCAAGCATAATCCCATCACTTTATCACATGCTGTGTGTTGGTATTTCACTACACTATACCACAATACCTGCCTCCAAACATTCATTGTTAATATGATGCCTGTTTATGCACATATTCAAGCATTTTTAAATTTCTGAATTACCCTTTGAATGCAAAAAGATGGTCTATATCCTTCTTTGTCCTTTTGACAACTGATCTCTCTTGAAAGATCCTCAGCTTATTCAATATATTCACAAGCTTAAGTGCTGGTTCGATAACAGAGGATGCCAACTTGCTTTATTTCACACATGTGCAGTTTTCTGTAAGATGCCTCTATTCATTCCATGGATCATTAGAGATTTCTACAGAGCACTTCTCAGGTTTGGGGACTATGGGGAAGAAGCTGTACAACAAATGCAGTCATGCAGGACAGCCTTTCAGCACTATCCCCAAGCACTGACAAGCATCATTGTACTGTCTTTATTTCTACATGAAATGACAGAGACTGAATACTCCATTCCCCTGGGACTTCTGCAAGATATCAGTATCAGTAGGCAAAATGCATCCGGTGTGGCATTGGCATTGGGGTACAAGAATGTTATCATCTAAGAGTTCATGCCATGGAGATGGAACTCATGGTTACTGCCCTGTGTAGGGTAGATTTAGCATTAACTTTCTTCCACACCGACCTGACAGTTTTATTACTGGTCAGAGCTATGATTAAAGATTTTTCAAAAATCAATTAAAAGTAGTTATTGGAAAAGAACTAGTGTGTGAAGCTACTCCCACCAAAGCCTTATGCATTTTATTTAACACTCTAAATTGTATGAAATGTCATGTCTATTTTTGTAAAATATTTGTAAAATAGTGATGCAAATGTATGGGTTTCAAGGAGACTTTTTTTCAAGAAAGTAGCTGATATAAACGAGTGGATTTTAACTCGGTGTGAGTTTCTGGTGAGTTAATTTCATGGCCACTATGGTGATTATAATTGTTAGGCCTTATTTAATTGCTGCCGGTTCACTTTCTGCCCATACTGGATGGGAAGAGGGCTCAGAGTGGCTGCCAACAGGGAAAGATTGGGTGCCACTTCGCCGCCCGCCAAAATGTAGGTAAGTGGTGGGGAGGAGGTTTCGGGAGGTTCTTGCAGGAGGGAAGATGGGGGGGAGTCTGGGGCAGGGAAGGCTGTCACTTTCATTGTCGGGCCTGGAGGAGCACTCCTGCTTTTACACTTACCTTGGAGGGTCTTTTCTGTCTTCAGAACAGCTGCAGACCTGCTTCAGCCTGGCTGAAAAGCTGCCAGGGGCTTCCTCTGTTCAGATCCCAGTTAAAATTCAGTCGGTGTCAGTTGAACTCTAGTCTTGGGTTGAGAAGCCCATCTGTTGGAATTTCTGGCAGAATTCAATCGGCCTTACATTCTTTTGAGGGCAGGGCAAGACATGCAGCATATCTCAGGACGTGGGATGGAAGCAGGAGGCTGTGCACAGCGTTTGTCATGTTGTCACAATATCTGTTCTTGGACAATCCTGGTTGCTTGACAATGACAATAGGCCAATGTCACAACCAATAGGCATTTGTGTCTAACTGTCATTACCTTCGATATGTATTTTCATTTTCTGTTGTTGATTTAACAAGAAAAAAATGTTAAAACAAAAATTTATTCCAGCAAAGTCGGGGTAAATTTTAACCCCCAAGAACGGGTGGGTTAGGGGCGGGTTGGGGGTAAATATACTCGTTTTTCAGAGCGAGACGGCATCCCAGCTCCAAAACGCTGCCTTCTGGTTTTAAATCAGGCAGGTTTGTCTGCATGTAGAGAACCAGGAACTCCCGCCCCCACTTAAATCTGGCAGGCCGATACTTAAAAGGACAATGTAACTCATTGAGATGCTGGAGGTACTTAATATTTTGTGTATTAGAATAATAAAATGAATTTAACCTTTTCGGGTTTCCCATCGCTTCCCATTCCCGTCAGCTGAAAGCAGGCAGGAAGAGCCGGATCCATGAGATGAGTGCCTTTATTGCACTGCCTCTGGCCCCAGAGGGGCAGGAGTGCTTCATCCAGGTCGAACAAACTCACCTGACCGACAGAAGCCCTGCGATCTGCCGACCCCCACTCTCCCACAATGGGGGACCCCCCTCCCCCACTTTTGTGTGCCCCACCTACCTCCGGCTCTTCATCCGACCTCCAGCGAACTCCGATCTCTTCATCAGCCCCCAGATCTCTTCCTCAGCAACCCCCTCCCCGATCTTCTCCCCGGCCACCCCCGACCCCCGGATCTTCTCGCCCCCCCCACCCCATTTCTTCTCCCCGGCCACCCTCCCGATCTTCTTTCCGATCCCCCCGCCCCGATCTTCTCCCTGGCCTCCCCCAATCTACTCCCCGGCCTATGATCCCTCCCTCCCTCCCTCCCTCCGATCCCCGGCTGCGGCCTGTTGCAGCAGGTCTTCCCGGCTGACAGCCCGTCGATCAGGCTGGCTGCCGGGCGCAAACCCGGAAGTGAAATTGATGGGCCTCATTAAGGTCGCAATCTGTGATCACGACTCGCCCAATTACCTTCTGGGTTTCGCACCCGGAAATCTTTCCATCTGCTCCCTTCCCGGCTCTCAGTTAAAATTTACTCCAATGAGTTTGGCTGCAAATGGGAATGATCAAAATTAAACCATCTGCTAATTTTTCTGTTATAGTTTTAAGTTTTCAATAAATGATTTCTGCTTTTTCTTCACTTTCACAACTCTTTTTAGATAGGTTTTAATGAAATGGCTTGACATACTTAATGCATTGGACCATTCTTGTTGCTTTTTAATCCTAGTTATTTTGAACAAGTGCCTTTTACTAGAATCTTCTAAAAAAAAAACTCAGTATCAATGATTTATATCCTGTTTTCTTCTGAAGAATCAATTGAAGGCTTTTGCAAAAACCTCTTTTGAAAAACAACTTTACAGGGGTAATTTTCTTACTACCCACTGCTGGTAGTTCATATTGGAAATTTAGGCATGATTTTCCAACTGTTTAAATAAATGGCTTTCCGCTGGCAGTGCAAAGTTGGAAAATTACCCCTTACATTTTTCCATTAGCTGAGTGAAGGACAGATTTATGCTTCTGCAATAGTTTGCTTATGTTAACTATTTCCTTTCTTTTCTCACTCCTTGTGTAGCCTGTTGGGAGAGAGAAAAACAACAGCTAGCAGTGTGACAAAGAAGATTGAGAGTACAGCAGAGAGACATGGGGGTCATTTTAACTTTGTGCGATAATGTAAAACGGGGGCTAGCAAATCGGCAGCCTGTTTTACATCTCTCCTGATTTTTATTTTAAAACGAGCTGCCGATTCCATTAACTTCAATAGAAATAAAAATCAGGAGAGATGTAAAACCGGCTGCCGATTCGCCATCACCTGTTTTACACGATGACACAAAGTCAAAATTACCCCCATAAGGTGGACTGCAAATAAACACATGTGAAAAGGGTCAGGGAATGAACAAATATGCAGGGAAAGTCCATTAACATTCCTAATATCTCACTCTTTAGGTTAAGCAGTAGGGTTGTAGGGGCCAAAACCACCATGGTGCCTGGCAGTGACCTGCATGGTGGGGAAGCAGATTTTGCTGTTTGAATATTTTTATGATATTTTGATTTGGAAAAAAGCGAAAATGTATCCCAGGCTACTGTGTGAGGCAAAGGAGGAGATTGCGGGGGCTCTGACACATATATTCAGAACCTCTCTGGCCACAGGGGATGTGCCAGAGGACTGGAGAACCGCTAATGTAGTACCATTATTCAAGAAGGGGAGTAGGGAAAAACCGGGGAACTACAGACCAATGAGCCTAACATCAGTGGTAGGAAAATTATTGGAAAAAATTCTGAAGGACAAAATTAGTCTCCACTTGGAGAAGCAAGGATTAATCAGGAATAGTCAACATGGCTTTGTCAAGGGAAGATCATGTCTGACTAATTTGATTGAATTTTTTGAGGGGGTGACTAGGCGTGTGGATGAGGGTAACGCAGTGGATGTGGTATACATGGATTTCAGTAAGGCCTTCGATAAAGTCCCCCACAGGAGACTGGTCAAGAAGGTACGAGCCCATGGAATCCAGGGTGCCTTGGCACTTTGGATACAAAACTGGCTTAGTGGCAGAAGGCAGAGGGTGATGGTTGAAGGTTGTTTTTGTGACTGGAAGCCTGTGGCCAGTGGGGTACCACAGGGATCGGTGCTGGGTCCCTTGCTGTTCGTGGTCTACATTAATGACTTGGATATGAATGTAAAAGGTATGATCAGTAAGTTCGCTGATGATACAAAGATTGGTAGGGTGGTAAATAGTGAGGAGGATAGCCTCAGTCTGCAGGACGATATAGATGGGTTGGTCAGATGGGCGGAACAGTGGCAAATGGAATTTAACCCAGAAAAGTGCGAGGTGATGCACTTTGGAGGGACTAACAAGGCAAGGGAATACACAATGAATGGGAGGACCCTAGGCAAGACAGAGGGTCAGAGGGATCTTGGTGTGCAAGTTCACAGATCCCTGAAGGCGGCGGAACAGGTAGATAAGGTGGTAAAGAAGGCATATGGGATACTTGCCTTTATTAGCCGAGGCATAGAATATAAGAGCAAGGAGGTTATGATGGAGCTGTATAAAACACTGGTTAGGCCACAGCTGGAGTACTGTGTGCAGTTCTGGTCGCCACACTACAGGAAGGATGTGATCGCTTTGGAGAGGGTGCAGAGGAGATTCACCAGGATGTTACCAGGGCTGGAGCACTTCAGCTATGAAGAGAGACTGGGAAGATTGGGTTTGTTTTCCTTGGAGCAGAGGAGGCTGAGGGGGGACATGATTGAGGTGTACAAAATTATGAGGGGCACAGATAGGATGGATACTAAGGAGCTTTTTCCCTTCGTTGAGGGTTCTATAACAAGGGGACATAGATTCAAGGTAAAAGGCGGGAGGTTTAGAGGGGATTTGAGAAAGAACTTTTTCACCCAGAGGGTGGTTGGAGTCTGGAACTCACTGCCTGAAAGGGTTGTGGAGGCAGGAACCCTCACAACATTCAAGAAGCATTTGGATGAGCACTTGAAATGCCATAGCATACAAGGCTACGGACCAAATGCTGGAATATGGGATTAGAGTAGACAGGGCAGATGGCCGGCGCGGACACGATGGGCCGAAGGGCCTCTATCCGTGCTGTATGACTCTATGATACAACTAGAAAAACAGAATATTTATTTTTAATATATTCAAGTTTTCCTTGTGATAATATATCAGTTTGAGTTTGAGCATTAAGAGATGTTCCCTTAAAGGTCAATATTTTAATTAAAGGTAAGGCTTGCATTCACACAGCACCTAATCATGTCATGTCTTACGTCTCGCAGAAATGTTTCTAAGCACCTCAAATATATTGAGTTGCCTTGAAATGGAGTGATGCTGTTAGCTCTGAAATTCAACCGTGTTTCTACCAGTATTTTGCCAGAGTTATGGGTAGGAAACTGGGAGATCCCAAGAAGATTTCTGGGCTGTTAGGTAGGCAAACTTGGCTGCTAATTTTTTCCCACATAGGCTGACGCAAGTCCCCACAAATATCAGTGAGATGAACAACTAATTAATTATCATTTTTGGTGGTGTTTGCTGAGGGAGGAATGTTGACAAGAGTAACATTTGCTCCAGACAAGTGCCAGACAATGACCATCTCCAACAAGAGAGAGTCTAACCACCTCCCCTTGATATTCAACAGCATTACCATAGCAGAATCCCCTACCATCAACATCCTGGGGGTCACCATTGACCAGAAACTTAACTGGACCAGCCACATAAGTACTGTGGCTACAAGAGCAGGTCAGAGGCGGGGTATTCTGCAGCGAGTGTCTCACCTCCTGACTCCCCAAAGCTTTTCCACCATTTACAAGGCACAAGTCAGGAATGTGATGGAATACTCTCCACTTGCCTGGATGAGTGCAGCGCCAACAACACTCAAGAAGCTCGACACCACCCAGGACAAAGCAGCCTGCTTGAATTGATACCCCATCCACCACCCTAAACATTAACTCCCTTCACCACCGGTGCACCATGGCTGCAGTGTGTACCATCTACAGGATGCACTGCAGCAACTCGCCAAGGCTTCTTTGACAGCACCTCCCAAACCCACAACCTCTACCACCTAGAAGGACAAGGGCAACAGGCACATGAGAACAACACCACCTGCACGTTCCCCTTCAAGTCACACACCATCCCAACTTGGAAATATATCGCCGTTCCTTCATCGTCGCTGCATCAAAATCCTGGAACTTCCTACCTAACAGCACTGTGGGAGAACCTTCATCACACGGACAGCAGCAGTTCAAGAAGGTGGCTCATCACCACCATCTCAAGGGCAATTAGGGATGGGCAATAAATGCTGGCCTTGCCAGCGAAGTCCCATGAACGAATAAAAAAAAGTATCAAGAAAACGTTCTGCTCTTTTCCAAATAATATCATGGGATCTTTACTGGGCTAAACAGATACTGTCTCAGTTTACTGTCTCACACAAAGGAAACCCACCTCCAACAGTGCAGTACATTAAAAAAAATAATTATGGGGATATGGGCGTCGCTAACAATGCCAGCATTTATTGCCCATACCTGGTTGCCTATGAGAATGTGATGGTGAGTATTCTTCTTGAACCGCTGTAGTCCATGTGGTGAAGGTATTCCCACAGTGCTGATAGGTAGGGAGTTCCAGGATCTTGACCCAATGACGACATCCTCAGTATTGCACTGAAGTGTCAGCTTAGGTTATAGCCCAGAAAATCTGTTCCTTCCAGGGGTGGAGTTAAGGCTCAGGGTTGGAGGAGGCACCAGAAGTTGGGGCAGAACCAATTGATTTCCACCTCAGTCACAAAGCAGCAGCAAATTCCAATCTCTCCGTCCCCTTACATCCCAGCTACAGTTTGGAGATGTGTCTAGGCATTGCCAGGCTACCCCAGGAATTCTGCACCTCTGACAGGCCCACCTATACCAACAGAGACCAGATGTAGGCGCTGTTCTGAGCCTCATGTGGGTCCCACCATGTTATGGTTGGCAAGGTTACCATTGCCCTCATTTGTTATGTCTATGGCTCATTCCTGGCTAACTCTGCAATAACAGATATTGTGCTGCATAAGTATTGATCAAACAGATGATTAGTGCAACAGTTGCAAGTTAAGGCCAGGCTCCTTACTCTGTCAGCATGGGATTTGGGCCTCACCCAGCATTTCACGTTGCTTTTTAGGCAGGATCACTGAATCGATGCAACAGTGCTCAGAATCATACACAGATAGAAGTAATAGGTTGTTCAGATATATGGAATAACTTAACAGTAACATTTTATACCTAATCATAGTTTTCCACATGATATCAGCAAACATTACATTAAAATTACCCTCAAAAAATATATTGGGAATCATACTAAGACAAATTACAAGAAAATGTTGCTATCTGTTCTGGATGGATTATGCCTGAACTTGCTCCCCAGCTGTATTTCTTTTTTTTAAATGAGCATTTTGGGAACTAGCCATCCCATCTGTTCATCCATCTATACTAATTTGGCACCTCAATAGCTCAGAGTCCCTTTATCAAATGCAAAAATGGTATAATATGTCCATCAAACCTTTTCTTCAGCCAGATTTATTAGTGCTACACTTGAGTTTATGTGGCCTTTTCCTATTAGAATCTGTGTGCCTTCAGGAAATGAACATGTAGAATACTGCACCTTCATTCTTGCATGTTCTTGTGAACACCAACTTAGTAATACTTTCTTGAATTATTACCTAAATTAAATGCTTTAAACAGCTTATTCTGTTATACATTCTTATTTTATATGCTGCAATATTTAGAATATACATGTGTTACTCTACCAGAGGCAGAATCAATTTAGATTGAACAAGGCTTTCAGTTCTTAAATTTAGAGAGTCGATTTTAACCCTACCTGCCTAGTGGAAATGAAGTGGGTGGGCAGTTAAAAACGATAGGTTACTTCCCTGCTCATAACTCAACCTTTTCCGAATGTTGCCGATTTTAACTGCAAGGCTCTGCAGGCAGTTGAAGCGCCCGCCTAAAGCAGGCAGGGGCCTCGAGATTTCAAGCAAATCGGCGTCCTATTATGTCAAAAGGAGCCCGATTGCATTTTAATTGAGGCTTAACTGGGGAAACCGCTGGGGCTGTCCCAAGCTGAAGCAAGCCTGCAGTTGATCTGCAATGGCCCTCCAAAGTAAGTTAAAAAAACCTTCCTTTATATGGACAAAAGGAGCAGGATTGCTCCTCTCGGTCCCACAAGGAAAGTCACAGCCTCACTTGCCCCAGGTGCCCCACTCCCCTCCTGAGACATCCTGCTGCAAACCCCTGCTTCTGACTTACTTGTTCACCGTCGAGCATTCCTTTGGTACCGGCTACCCGAACCACCTGTCCCACCCTCAGGCCAGCTGCTACTTTCCAGCCATTTCAGGCAGGCAGTTGACTGGCGGCATGTAGATAAGCCTCAGGAATTTAAATACCCCGAGCTTCAAACTTGAACCAGCAGTGCATTTTGTACTCATCTCCTGCTTGCCCCAAACCTGCTGAAGATTAAAGGCTACTCTCAAGTTTTTGTTATTCACCAATTTGCAGCTTGAAATTAACTATACTTTCTTCCCACAACTGTCCTGGTGAAACGCTTTTTCATATTTCCATACTATTTAGATTGATTAAATAACACGTAGAGGACACTGCATTTTTTGGTATCAATCCATTAAGAAAAGTGAAAATGAAGTGACATTCCTGGAACCATCCTTTACGTGCTGTTATCTTGCACTATGTTACCACTGGAGGTAATGCAGCACTTAGTAATTACTGCAAGTCTGCAATTTCCATATACAATTTGCTCCAGCATTAAAAGATTAGAACATGATAAAAGACCAATGAAGCAAATTACTAGGAGGTGGATTTGATTAAGTAAACTAGACGGGTTTTTCTTTGCATGTGGGGGTGTTAATGTTTTATATTTGAAATTGGCCTTAATACCACCTCATCTGTTTCATAGATCTTTTTCCACAGGTTTCTCAGACTTTTTCTTCCAAATATGAATCTGATATTGTTCACACAGCAATAGTGTTTCACCATCCTTTAATATGACACTGTTCCCAAACTGACGATGATTATAATAACTAGACTCGAAGTTGCATTTTGTAGCTAGGAAACTAAAACTGTACCAATAGCTGAACAAGTACAACTATGACTGCAGTCGAGGGAACAGGGACTCACTTAACCTGAGAGTAAATACTCAACTCAAGGCAAACCTGTCAAGCTTAATGTAAAAATATTGTTCAGCTCGAGCCACCCTTAGAGTAAACAGGTGGGCAAAACATTGTGGGTGAATATATTCATGAAGGAGACTTCTCAGACCTGATTAGAATTCAGCAACTTGAAAAATGTGATTAATTCTATCTAAGGGTTAGTGTACATTTTCCCTTATAGTTCTACTCATAGGATAGGATTGCTGTGGATTGGACTAGATAGGGCCAAAGAACTGAGGCTCGCTTATTTTTCCCAAAATGATTGTTGCTTGGATTACCTTGGCTTTACTGGAGCAACTGTATGAATTGTTGGGCCAGAATTTGCTGTCCAAATAGCGGCAAGGCTAATGGCGCTTGCTGTTATTTATGTGTAAATGGTACAGCAACTTCAGCCGAGGAGCAGATGCGCGGTTGAGGATACATAAAGCTCTCGCTGCAACAACTAGAGCAGAGGGAGGAAGCATTCTTTTCCCTGCCATGCCCATAAGGTCTCCAAGACTGTGGGCAGTAGGGCATCGGAGCAAGTGGCAGAAAGTCTTAGTGCCAGCAACAAAGTCCAGAGAATGTGGCTGCAGTACTGGAAAAATAATTCAACAATCTTACTAGAAGGTGTAATGTATGCTGGGCCATTGTCATCTCTTACACTAATATAGTCTCTTACAACCCATGCATTCCTTCACTTTCTCCCCACCTTCTCATGGGTACTCAAAATGCTCCACTGTGCACTTTCAACCAATTTTCATACCCAGCACCCAAGGACAGCTTTGGAATGTGTGGCAGCTCCAGGGCCATCACCAGTGCTACATCTCATGGAGAAGTTGTTATTCCAGTCTTTGCATATTTTCTGAATGCTCAGCCATAGACACCTTCAGTTGCAGTATCACTTCCTCATTGGGCAGGATAGCTTGGTCAAATAAAATGAGAGATTGGTACAGGCTTCAGCAATGTCATCACTGCATGAGGTCTGCTCACCCACGGATAGATGGACACAGTGAATACAGAGGCTTCCAGCTGGCAATAGGTGATGTTACTGTCTCTTGCAATGGTAATACAGCCACACCAGTCTGAACATCCCCTTCCCTTATGACTTTACAGGACTTTTCAATTGAAAAATTCAAAACTGAGATAGTTCGATTTTTGTTAGGTAAGGGTATTAAGGGATATGGAGCAAAGTTGGGCAATTGGAGTTGAGGTACAGATCAATCATGATCTAATTGAATGGTGGAACAGGTTCGAGGGGCTGAATGACTTACTTCTGTTCCTATGAGCCAGAAATGGGCCCAGGCTGCCCTTGCACCAATAGAACTGTAGCAGTCTGAAGCAGGCTTGTCTGGGGGCCATACTCACAAAGGGTGAAAGCCACTGGATCCCAGGAGCCTCTTCCAGGCATTAGTCATGAGATTTCACTGAGGTGAAGAACCAGAAAAGCACAACATACAACTATCCGCAGGAGGGAGAAGTATCATGGTAGCAAGCATTTGAGGTTTGGTTCATCTAAACCTGTGAAGGAACTAGTCCTCTGTTAGGTTCAGAAGTCTTCACCTTCGATAACCAGTTCTTTACCCAAACACACGGAACAGCCATGGGGACCAAATTCGCACCCCAATACGCCAACATTTTCATGCACAAGTTCGAGCACGACTTCTTCACTGCACAAGACCTCCAACCAACACTATACACCAGATACATCGACGACATTTTCTTTCTATGGACCCACGGCAAGGAATCACTAAAGAGACTACACGATAACATCAACAAGTTCCATCCCACCATCAAGCTCACCATGGACTACTCCTCAGAATCAGTTTCTTTCTTGGACACACGAATCTCCATCAAAGACGGGCACCTCAGCACCTCACTCTACCGCAAGCCCACGGACAACCTCACGATGCTCCACTTTTCCAGCTTCCACCCTAACCACGTCAAAGAGGCCATCCCCTATGGACAGGCCCTGCGAATACACAGGGTCTGCTCAGACGAGGAGGAACGCGATGGACACCTACAGACGCTGAAAGACGCCCTAGTAAGAACGGGATATGACGCTCGACTCATCGATCGACAGTTCCGACGGGCCACAGCAAAAAATCGCATAGACCTCCTCAGGAGACTAACACGGGACGCAACCAACAGAGTACCCTTTGTCGTCCAGTACTTCCCCGGAGCGGAGAAACTACGCCATGTTCTCCGCAGCCTTCAACATGTCATCAATGAGGACAAACACCTCGCTATGGCCATCCCCACACCTCCACTACTCGCCTTTAAACAGCCACCCAACCTCAAACAGACCATCGTTCGCAGCAAACTACCTAGCTTTCAAGAGAACAGCGTCCACGACGCCACACAACCCTGCCACGGTAACCTCTGCAAGACATGCCAGATCATCGACACAGATACCACCATCACACGAGATGACACCACCCACCAGGTGCATGGTTCATACTCCTGTGACTCGGCCAACGTTGTCTACCTCATACGTTGCAGGAAAGGATGCCCCAGAGCATGGTACATTGGCGAGACCATGCAGACGCTGCGACAACGGATGAACGGACACCGCGCAACAATCGCCAAACAGGAGGGTTCCCTCCCAGTCGGGGAACACTTCAGCAGTCATGGACATTCATCCACCGACCTTCGGGTAAGCGTACTCCAAGGCGGCCTTCGAGACACACGACAACGCAAAATCGTCGAGCAGAAATTGATAGCCAAGTTCCGCACCCATGAGGACGGCCTCAACCGGGATCTTGGGTTCATGTCACGCTACACGTTACCCCACCAGCGAACAAATGTTATCTGTTTTTAATATAATGGGTCATTTGCTGGCTCTCTCTGCCTTCCGGATGTTTCTGCCTCTCTCTGTGTTTTTTTTCTCTGTTTTTTTTCCCTGTTTGTTTTTTTGTTGAATGTGTATTCGGGGGTTCTGCAGGTGACACCTCTCTGTCTGAACACGGTGATTGCCTTGGCAACGGGCAGTTGCAGGGGCAGTCTGTAAACACCATGTATTGTTCAATATGTATAAATGCGTAGGCTTCAAGGAGCTCTTGAAACATTTGCCTGAGGAAGGAGAAAATCTCCGAAAGCTTGTGAATTTAAAATAAAATTGCTGGACTATAACTTGGTGTTGTAAAATTGTTTACAATTGTCAACCCCAGTCCATCACCGGCATCTCCACATCAGGTTCAGAAGAGTCCTGAAGGCACAGTAGATTAGTAAAACAAGGTAACGACAGATTAACCAAGGATGTTTTCCAAGAGTTATATGACCTTCTGCAGGAGGATCTTCAGGATATGCACGGTGCTGCCATTGGCAGTTAATGTCACCACTGCCGTGAACATTTTTACCTCACAGTTTTTGCAGGGGGCCACTGACAACTTAAGTAACATCAGTCAGCAGAGCATCACTGTATTAAACAAGTGGCTTACACTCTCTTTTCAAAGAGCCAAAGAATACATCACCTTTTCCATGTCCTCCTCCTCTGTTGATGATACCTCACCTCCATCGAAAAATACTTCCTGTTCATCCTCCCCCTTGTCCTCCATAAAGCATATGTATAAGGATATGTATAAGGACCCCATTCTACTAAACAAGGTAGTAGGCATGAACAATTCCTCACCTCTCCTAAAAAATATATTGTCCACCGGGGCAACCTTGGTGCAGCAAAAAATTTCATTAATTTTGCAATGACAATGGTGCAAAAATGATTAGTGCACTCGTCAACAATTTACAGCATTACTGTTTAAATTTGACAACAAATAAAATGCAGTATTAGTTTTACTCAGTGGCCACTTTATATGAAGGTCGCAGAAATGGAGCTAAGCTGATTGCAGGTCATTATGATATCATTTGACCCCTATTTTAAGGGAAAATTAAATGCCAATGCCTCTTTGAGGCGCAACGAACCAGACCTTGATTGACCTGCGATGAGAAGTATTGTGGGCAGCAGAATTCTGACGGAGGTTTAACGTAACGGACTCTGCTTTGCACCACAACAAACACCACACTTGCAATGCAAAATAGAGGAAAATCAGCCCTAATATTTCCACAGCTACATGACCATAGAAGAATGAAGCTTGGGGCTATAAGCAGAGTCTTGAGGAGAATTAATTGGGTGACAGAATTAGAAAATAAAAGAGAAGAGAAAAGGTCACTTTAAGGGATGCGGGAAAGAAGTATATCCGTGTAAAAAAACCAGAGGAAAATGTCAAGACCTAAGTGCCTGAATAAGCAGGTGAAAATAACTTCAAGGCCAAACAGAATTGTTTTAAAATGTACAGGCAAGCCGAGAATAATGAAGACTGACAAACATATAAAAGTCAGTTGAACATAATCAAAAGGAGTCTTAGAAGATGTAAGAGGTCAGTGGAAGATGTATTCCAAAGACTAGCAGGAGAGAGTCAAAGTTTTTTTTTATAGCTATGCAAGAAACAGATTAAATGTTAAAGGGTAAATCAGTCAAAAGAACATAAAAAAATGCAATGTGACCTTTTGTCCCATCAGACTTGTTCCTTCCACAGACCATGTACAATGTGTTCTATTGCGGACTCTGTTTAAAGCTCATAGAATAGAATCATAGAATCATACAGCACAGAAGGAGAGCATTCGGCCCATCGTGTCTGCGCCAGCTCTTTGATCATAGAGTCACAGAATCATAGAACGTTATGGCACAGAAGGAGGCTATTCAGCCCATTGTGTCCGTGCCGGCCGAAAAAGAGCTATCCAGCTTAATCACACTTTCCAGCACTTGGTCCGTAGCTCTGTAGGTTACAGCACTTCAAGTGCACATCCGAGTGCTTTTTAAATGAGTTGAGGGTTTCTGCCTCTACCACCCTTTCAGGTAGTGAGTTCCAGACCCCGACCACCCTCTGGGTGAAAAAAATTCTTCTCAGCTCCCCTCTCATCCTTCTACCAATTACTTTAAATCTATGCCCTTTGGTCACTGACCCCTCTGCTGAGGGAAATAGGTCCTTCCTATCCACTCTATCTAGGCCCCTCATAATTTTATTCACCTCAATTAAATCACTCCTCAATGGGGTTCCAATGAAAACAACCCAGCCTATCCAATCATTCATCATAGCTAAAATTCTACAGTCCTGGCAACATCCTCGTAAATCTCCTCTGTACCCTCTCTCGTGCAATCACATTTTTCCTGTAATGTGCTGACCAGAACTGTACGCAGTATTCAAGCTGTGGCCTAACCAATGTTTTATACAGTTCCAGCCTAACCTCCCTGCTCTTATATTTTATGCCTCGGCTAATAAAGGAAAGTATCCTGTATGCCTTTTTAACCACCTTATCTACCTGTCCTGCTACCTTCAGGGATATGTGGATATGCACTCCAAGGTCCCTCTGTTCCTCTACACCTCTCAGTATCCTCCCATTTATTGTGTATTCCCTTGCCTTGTTTGCCCTCCCCAAATGCATCACCTCACACTTCTCCGGATTGAATTCCATTTGCCACTTTTCTGCCCACCTGACCAGTCCATTGATATCTTCCTGCAGTCGACAGCTTTCTTCCTCACTATCAACCACATAGCCATTTTTAGTATCATCTGCAAACTTCTTAATCATGCCCGTTACATTCAGGTCTAAATCATTAATATATACCACAAAAAGCAAAGGACCTAGTACTGAATCCTGTGGAACCCCATTGGAACAGCCTTCCAGTCACAAAAGCACCAGTCGACCATTACGCTTTGCTTCCTGCCACTGAGCCAATTTTGGATCAAACTTGCCACTTTCCCTTGGAACCCAAGGGCTTTTACTTTTCTGACCAGTCTGCCATGTGGGACCTTGTCAAAAGCCTTGCTACAATCCATGTAGACTACATCAAACATGTTACACTCATCGAGCCTCCTTGTTACCTCCTCAAAAAATTCAATCAAGTTATGATGTGGAGATGCCGGTGATGGACTGGGGTTGACAATTGTAAACAATTTTACAACACCAAGTTATAGTCCAGCAATTTTATTTTAAATTCACAAGCTTTCGGAGGCTTCCTCCTTCGTCAGGTGAACGATGTGAAAAAAAAAATAATAATTTTCACATCGTTCACCTGACGAAGGAGGAAGCCTCCGAAAGCTTGTGAATTTAAAATAAAATTGCTGGACTAAAGCTTGGTGTTGTAAAATTGTTTACAATCAATCAAGTTAGTCAGACACGACCTTCCCTTAACAAATCCATGCTGGCTATCCTTGATTAATCCATGGCTTTCTAAATGACGATTTATACAATCCCTCAGAATTGTTCCCAATAATTTGCCCACCACTGACTTAAGGCTGACTGGCCTGTAATTATCCTTTTCTCCTGTTTTAAACAATGGTACAACATTAGCAGTCCTCCAATCCTCCAGCACCATGCCTGTAGCCAGAGAAGATTGGAAGATTAACAGCCTGGGATACATTTCATCCAGGCCTGGCGATTTATTTACTTTCAGGTCGACTTTTTATCTACTTATCTACTTGATGAGCTATCCAATTAGATCCATTCCCCTGCTCTTAGGGTCTACAGAAAGAAAGACCAAGATTGGAAAAAGGAAGAAAAAAGAAGATTCAACCTCAAGAAACCAGGATATATTAAGAAATAATGGCACAGTCCCAATCCAGTTCCTAGTGGTTGTGGACCCACTGTATAAAATAACCTGTAATTTGGAATTAATTGGAACCAAATTGGCAATCTCACTCAGAAAGACCACAGAATGGCTGGTTTGGGAAATGGAAAAATGACACATTGTCGCAGTAAAGGATGTGGTTTTGTGATTAAGAGTGAGAAATACTGCTGGGACAGAATAGTATCATATCATATCATAGCAGGTACAGCACAAGAGGAGGCTATTCATCCCATCGTGCCTGTGCTGGCTCTTTGAAAGAGCTGTCCAGTTAGTCCCATTCCTCTGCTCTTTCCCCATAGCCCTGTAAATTTTTTCCCTTCGAGTATTTTGAAAGTTACTATTGAATCTGCTTCTACCACCCTTTTAGGCAATGCATTCCACATCATTACAACTCGCTGCGTAAAAAAATGTTTCCTCATGTCGCCTCTGACTCTTTTGCCAATCACCTTAATCTGTGTCCTCTGGTTGCTGACCCTTTGTTCATGATTTTGTACACCTCTACCCCTTAACCTTCTCTGTTTTAAGGAGAACAACCCCAGCTTCTCCAGTCTCTCCACATAACTGAAGTCTCTCATCCCTGGTACCATTCTAGTAAATTTCTTTTGCACCCTCTCCAAGGCCTTGACATCCTTCCTAAAGTGTGGTGCCCAGAATTGAACACAATACTCCAGCTGAGGCCTAACTAGTGTTTTTTTAAGGGTTTAGCATAACTTCTTTGCTTTTGTACTATTCGCCTCTATTAATAAAGCCCAGGATCCAATATGCATTTTTAACAGTCTTCTCAACTTGCCCTGCCACCTTCAAAGATCTGTGTATATACACCCCCATGTCTCTCTGTTCACGCACTCCCTTTAAAATTGTACTATTTAATTTATATTGCCTCTCCTCATTCTTCCCACCAAAATGTATCACTTCACACTTCTCTGCATTAAATTTCATCTGCCACGTGTCTGCCCATTTCACCAGTCTGTCTATGTCCTCCTGCAGTCTGTTACCATCCTCCACGTTGTTTACTACATTTCCGAGTATTGTTTCATCTGCAAACTTTGAAATTATACCCTATATACCCAAGTCCAGATCATTAATATATATCAAAAAGAGCAATGGTCCTAATACTGATCCCTGGACAACATCACTGTATACTTCCCTCCAGTCTGAAAAACAACCATTCACCACTACCCTCTGCTTTCTGTCCCTTAGCCAATTTTGTATCCACACTGCCACTGTCCCTTTAATCCGATGGGCTTTAATTTTGCTAACAAGTCTCTTATGTGGTACTTTAGCAAATGCCTTTTGAAAGTCCATGTAGTCATCAACCGCATTACCCTCATCGATCCTCTATGTTACTTCAAAGAACTCTATCAAGTTAGTCAAACATGATTTTCCTTTAACAAATCTGTGCTGCCTTTCATTTATTAGCCCAAGTGCCAATTAACTTTGTCCCGGATTTTTTTTTTTTTATTTATTCGTTCACGGGATGTGGGCGTCGCTGGCAAGGCCGGCATTTATTGCCCACCCCTAATTGCCCTCGAGAAGGTGGTGGTGAGCCGCCTTCTTGAACCGCTGCAGTCCGTGTGGTGACGGTTCTCCCACAGTGCTGTTAGGAAGGGAGTTCCAGGATTTTGACCCAGCGACAATGAAGGAACGGCGATATATTTCCAAGTCGGGATGGTGTGTGACTTGGAGGGGAACGTGCAGGTGGTGTTGTTCCCATGCGCCTGCTGCCCTTGTCCTTCTAGGTGGTAGAGGTCGCGGGTTTGGGAGGTGCTGTCGAAGAAGCCTTGGCGAGTTGCTGCAGTGCATCCTGTGGATGGTGCACACTGCAGCCACAGTGCGCCGGTGGTGAAGGGAGTGAATGTTTAGGGTGGTGGATGGGGTGCCAATCAAGCGGGCTGCTTTATCTTGGATGGTGTCGAGCTTCTTGAGTGTTGTTGGAGCTGCACTCATCCAGGCAAGTGGAGAGTATTCCATCACACTCCTGACTTGTGCCTTGTAGATGGTGGAAAGGCTTTGTGGAGTCAGGAGGTGAGTCACTCGCCGCAGAATACCCAGCCTCTGACCTGCTCTCGTAGCCACAGTATTTATATGGCTGGTCCAGTTAAGTTCCTGGTCAATGGTGACCCCCAGGATGTTGATGGTGGGGGATTCGGCGATGGTAATGCCGTTGAATGTCAAGGGGAGGTGGTTAGACTCTCTCTTGTTGGAGATGGTCATTGCCTGGCACTTATCTGGCGCAAATGTTACTTGCCACTTATCAGCCCAAGCCTGGATGTTGTCCAGGTCTTGCTGCATGCAGGCTCGGACTGCTTCATTATCTGAGGGGTTGCGAATGGAAATGAACACTGTGCAGTCAGGATTATTGTCTCTAAAAGTTTCCCCACCACGAATGTTAGGCTGACTGGCTGTAATTGCCTGGTTTATCCCTCTCCCCTTTTTTAAACAGGGGTGTAACATTTGCAATCCTCCAGTCCTCCGGCACCATCCCCATATCTAAGGAGGATTGGAAGATTGTGGCCTGAGCCTCCGCAATTTCCACCCTTACTTCCCTCAGTAACCTAGGATGCATCCCATCTGGACCGGGTGACTTTTCTACTTTGAGTACTGCCAATCTTTTAAGTACCTCCTCTTTACCTATTTTTATCCTATCCAATATTGCTACTACCTCCTCCTTTACTGCTACAATGGCAGCATCCTCTTCTCCAGTGAAGACCGATGCAAAGTATTCATTTAATACCTCAGCCATGCCCTCTGCCTCCAAAAGAAGATCTCCTTTTTTGTCTCTAATCCGTCCCACCCTTTGACCACCCTTTTACTATTTATATGTTTATAAAAGACGTTTGGGTTCCCTTTTATGTTAGCCGGTAATCTAATGTCATACTCTCTCTTTGCTTCTCTTGTTTCCTTTATTGGATCTCCTCTACACTTTCTGTATTCAGCTTGGTTCTCTACAGTATTATAAACCTTACACTTGTCATAAACTTCCTTTTTCTGTTCCATTTTAATCTCTATATCTATCGTCATCTCTAGCTTTGGATGCCCTTCCTTTCCCCCTCTTGGGAATGTGTCTACTCTGTACCCAGACCATCTCCTCTTTGAAGGCCTCCCATTGTTCAATTACTGTTTTGCTTACCAATTTTTGATTCCAATCCACCTGGGCAAGATCCCTTTTTAAATCACTGAAATTAGCCCTTCTCCAGTTAAGCATTTTCACATTTGATTGTTCAAATAGAGAGAAGTGTATTCTACATGTAATCCTTGTAAATATGATTGGAAGTGCTTGATGCTGACACTGGGTACCTGAAATGTAAAGTGTTCCATTCCACAGCACTAACATTTCTCACAAGATTAGCACAAGATTCACAAAAACATTAAAAATTGTTTGTCAGATGAATGAAGCAAACAATGTGCTTCAGCATTTTGATTAAAATGGCTTCAATTGGATACAGTTAACATAACTGCCACAACACTCTGAGGTAGAAAAAAAAACTTTTGTCAGTTTACTTCCAATATAGGTTCCCAATTTATAAATGTTCAGCAAGTTATCTTCTACTCCTTAGCTCGGTTTCATAAAGAAAAAGTAAAATGCAGGGATTTGTAATGGTGTGTGCAAGAACTATTCATCACTGCATGGCTTTTTCTTTCTTAAATTCTGATCTCAAGATACATGCAAGATGTGAGACAGTCTGTGTCATGCCATGAAGTTGCTACTTTTCAGCAGTCATGTCTCATTTAGGTATAGAATAATATGAATACACACATTACAAAATGTCTCACTCCAATGCCAAATGTACAGCATTTCCTATTGGTGTTGACCACAACCCCTCCCTCTGCTAAATTAAAGGAGAACTGAAAGACATATTTGTCTTATTTTAGACTCTTTTGGAAGAAAAGTTTCATCCAACATCTTGTGTAATGCCCACCGTGAGGATACTAACAGTTCTGCCAGTGGAGGTAAATGTCACTGGTGAAGAATTAGGAAATCCAATCAGAAGTCAGTAGTGTATATTCCACATTGATGACCAAATAAAAACTACTCGACCGCCACAATTAATTTTTCCCCACTCTACACAGGCAGAAAATGGCATGTGGCAGAAACTAAGATTCTCCCGACCAACTCTAAAATACATATCAAACAATTACAGAATTTGAAATCCTACACCATGAAAATATCCTGTCATATAAGTTTATTGACATGGTCGGCAAATGATTAAAAAAAAGTGAACAAAATCTCTATAGTCATTTATTCAGCTAACCACTGTCAAATGTGCATGAACAATCTGTGATATGTAACTGGATAAAAAATGATTACAATAAAAGAATAACAATCAAAAAACTTTAATGAACTGAAAGAAAAAAATAAGTAGTTCTAAACTTTAAGAAAGGGACTCGATGCTTCCTGCAAACTGCATTCCAGTGAGTATTGCATTGTTTCATCAAATTGTGTTCTAGCTCTTCAAAGGCAATGCTCATTGTCGCCATTCAGACCTGGGCCAGGTACGATTCCTATTCTCTGCTAATTAGCTAATCTGAGCTGAGGCATCAATTGGCCTTAGTGTCCCAGTGTCCCAGGCTAGGGTGGGTGAAAGCTTCCATGGTTCCAGTTCCGGATCCCTATCCAGTCACTCCTGCAGGGAATGTCTGCTTGTGTGGATGTCGGATGAGAACAGATTCAGGTTTGAATTTGATACCCTCCCTGCCAACATTCACTGTCTATGCTTATTGATCTATGTTGGCTACTTGGGTGAGGTACTGGAGAGCTGCTGGCACCCATGGAACTATAGAAGTTAAATATAGTATTAGATTAAAAGAAGAGGTTTATAATGTTGCCAAGAAGAGTAGTAAGCCAGAGGATTGGGAAAGTTTTTGAAAGCAGCAACGGATGACCAAAAAATTGATAAAGAGGGAAAAAATAGACTATCAGAGTAAACTAGCAACAAATATAAAAACAGATTGTAAGAGCTTCTACAAGTATGCAAAAAGGAAGAGATTAGCGAAAGTAAGCGTGGGACCCTTAGAGGCAGAGACAGGAGAAATTATAATGGGGAATAAGGAAATAGCAGAGACGTTAAACAAGTATTTTGTATCTGTCTTCACAGCAGAAGACACAAAAAATATCAGAAATACTGGGGAACCAAGGGTCTAATGAGAGTGAGGAACTTAAAGCAATTAATATTAGTAATGGAAAAATACTGGAGAAATTAATGGGACTAAAAGCCGACAAATCCCCTGGACCAGATGGCCTACATCCTATGGTTCTAAAAGAGGTGGCTGCAGAGATAGTGGATGTATTCGTTGTGCTCTTCCAAAATTTCCTAGATTCTAGAACGGTCCCAGTGGATTGGAAGTTGGCAAATGTAACACCACTATTCAGGGAAGGAGGGAGAAAGAAAACAGGGAACTACAGGCCAGTTAGCCTGACAACAATAGTCGGCAAAATGCTGGAATCTATTATTGAGGACATGGTGACAAGGCGCTTAGGAAATCATAACATGATTAGGCAGAGTCAACATGGTTTTATAAAAGGAGAATTGTGTTCGACAAATCTACTGGGGTTTTTTGAGGATGTAACTAGCAGGGTAGATAAAGGAGAACCAGTGGATGTAGTATATTTGGATTTTCAAAAGGCATTTGATAAGCTGCCACACAAAAGGTTGTTACACAAGATAAGGGCTCATGGGGTTGGCTCATGGTTATATTAGCATGGGTAGAGGATTGGTTAAAGGACAGAAAACAGAGAGTAGGAATAAACGGGTCATTTTCAGGTTGGCAGGCTATAACTAGTGGGGTGCCGCAAGAATCAGTGCTTGGGCCTCAGCTATTTACTGTCTATATTAATAACTTAGATGAAGGGATCAAGTATAATGTAAAGTTTGCTGACGATACAATGCTAGGTGGGAAAGTAAGCTGTGAGGAGGACACAAAGAGTCTGCAAAGGGATATAGACAGTTTAAGTGAGTGAGCAAGAAGGTGGCAGATGGGGTATAATGTGGGGAAATGTGAAGTTATTCACTTTGGAAGAAAGAGTAGAAAAACTGAATTTTTTTAAATGATGAGAATCTATTAAATGTCGGTGTTCAGAGAGATTTGGGTGTCCTTGTCCATGAAACGGAAAAAGTTAACATGCAGGTACAGCAAACAATTAGGAAGGCAAATGGTAATTTGGCCTTTAATGCAAGGGGATTGGAGTACAAGAATAAGGAAGTCTTGCTACAATTTTAAAGGGCTTTGGTGAGACCTCACCTGGAGTACTGTGTACAGTTTGGTTTCCTTATCTAAGGAAAGATATACTTGCCTTAGAGACGGTGCAACGAAGGTTCACTAGTTTGATTCCTGGGATGAGAGGGTTGTCCTATGAGTAGAATGGGCCTATACTATCTGGAGTTTAGAAGAATGAGAGCTGATATCATTGAAATACATAAGAATCTGAGAGGGCTTGGCATGGTAGATGCTGAGAGGCTGTTTCCCCTGGCTGGAGAGTCTAGAACTAGGGGGCATAGTCTCAGGATAAGGGTTCAGACATTTAGGAGTGAGATGAGGAGGAATTTCGTCACACACATTGTTGTGAACCTTTGGAATTCTTTACCCCAGAGGGCTGTGGATGCTCAGTCGTTGAGTATATTCAAGAATGAGATCGATAGATTTTTGGACTGTAGGGGAATCAAGGGATATGAGGATCAGGCAGGAAAGTGGAGTTGAATTCGAAGATCATGATCTTATTGAATTGCGGAGCAGGCGCGAGGGGCCATATGGCCTACTCCTGCTCCTATTTCTTATGTTCTTATGTATAAACTATCTTCAGCCAGGCCTTTATGAGAGGAAGAAGGAAAAAATGTCCTAATTTTTAATATATAATAATTTTGACTATTATCATAACATACTGAGGTCCATTTTCCTGGGCCTAGTGCCCATATAGTACCTGAAAAACCTTTAGGCATTAAAAAAAATGCTAATTCTTTGCCCTCATTTTGCATTTGAAGAGTACGGCAGCAGAATTAACCCAAGATGTGAAGTAATTACCTTTGCTAATGAGGAAAAGATTTTGCTGAATTCATGTTGGATTCTGTAGAAACCGTAGACTCTATTTTAATAAGCCTTTCACAGTTTAATTTCCTATAAATTATCATATCTATATCTGTATGTTAACACTATATATTATTGAAATTCTTGCACCTTACACACACTCCCTGTTCGCCACACTTGGATTAATACAAGATATCACAATCTCAGTACAGGAGGACGTGTCAGTTGAAAGAAACTGTTATTGCTGAACAAAATGGCAGGCCCATGGCCTATAAATTTGGCTGCGCAGCTCCCGTTTTTCGGGCATTAACCAGCCTAGAAAGGCCCCAGTATGGCAGACAGGAAGCATGCACACATTTCCGTCCATAAGTGCCCCGCCTGCAACATTGGGAAGGAGAAAAAATCGTTATGCAGTACCCATGCCTGAAACAGGTATCAGGCCCTCTGCATATGCAAATATACTTACCTGAATGGAGTGGTCCTTCCCACCCCACGTTTAAAGAACGTGACCATCTGCCCCCGATCGCCACCATTCCCTCCAATCACTGCAGCGCCGGCAATCACTGCCAAACCTCGATCCATCTAGCCTCTGATCTCCCTGACCCCCTAGGCCTCCAAACTCTCTGAACCCCCCCACCCCCGGCCTTCCATCTCTGCTGTAACATAAGAACAGGAGTAGGCCATTCATCCCTTCGAGCTTGTTCCGCCATTCAGTTAGATCATGGCTGATCTGTACCTCAACTTCATTTACCAGCAGTAGCTCCATATCCTTTGATATAACATAATGCTTCTACAATGCCTGTCCTATACAGTCTAATCTATGCAAAGGTGGCAATGACGTATTTTTGGTAATTACCACAAAGCGGCATTTCCAGGATGCAATTTAGCCAGCTGTTATGGCTAAATATAAAATCTGAAGCAAGAAAATGACATTTGGGGAATCAAGCCCGCTCCATCCAGAGCCCATGTAAAATTATTCGTTCTGTAGGTAATCTAGTTATGAGAGGGTCAACCTGCCAAAAAAAGTCCAACTAATAGTTTCCAGGCTTTTTTAAGGAACTGAGCACATGCACTGTAGGTCATGTTTAAAGACTTTTTTAATACCTTTAATTATACTGTTTTACCAAAACCATGGGGCTGATTTTGGTTTCGGTACTGCTCCGTTTTTGATGGGAACGGGGTGGTGGCGAGACCAAAATCACATTTGCCATCTAATTCTCGGTGAAATCCGCCCCACCGTGATTTTTGAGCCTGAAACAGATGGGAGCCTCATTAAGTTATGAAAATCAGGGCCCAATGATGTTCAGAGGACCCCAATGGAATTTTCATGATGCAACGCACTGCGCAAATCCCACCCAGTGGGACTGAAGTTAAAGCGACCAAACCAATAATCCTCAAAGGGACTGCTGGAAGCTGCTTGGAAAATGCTCCAGCTAAGTTTTTTGAATGACTTTTGGGAGGCCAGGAGGAGCATGAATGCTCCTCCTGGCCTCCCAAAAGTCATTCAGAGGAGGAGCATGAATGCTCCTCCTCTCCCCACAAAAATCTTCCCGCCTGCTGCCAGACGGCTGCCCCCATCTGTTATTGCTTAGTCCTCATCTTTAACACCAATCTCCCAGCTTGGCTCTGAAGAGCTGCCGATATTGTGCAAATTAGACGTAACCATGAAAGTAGCTGGGTCCTCTAGTAAAACTCACTCAAAAATTGCTCCCCATATATTTCCTGTTAAATACAAATCTGCTGTAAGTCGATAACTATATGATTCCATTCCTCTTCTTTCCCTGCATTCTAGATTTTATTTCCCTCCTTAGATATAATAATGAGCTCTTACTACATTTCAGAAATATAGGTGAATCACCTTGATAAATGTGACTAATAATTACGAGTAAATGATTTGTTTCATCTGAGGGTAGGGAAATAATTTTTGACGCTATTGCAGTATAATGGTCGGCAAATGTGATTCCACCTATTTTGCATCCCCGGCCATGTCCAATTTACCCCCATGCCTTCGCTTCCTATGTGTGATGCCGTGGGAGGTTAACTAGTAATATATCAAAAATCTTATTGCACCTACTTCCAGTATTATGATCATCATACCTAGATGTCACTCATGGGAGTCATGCTTGGATATAACGCCTGGATAGTACTCTTTACTGTGTGTGTTTATGATTGTACTTACCTCTCAGTCCTCCCAACACTAGGTGGGGCCACTACTCCACCAAACTCCATCTACCAAATCCGTTCCTCTTGGATAGGGCGGCAGGTAAGTTTTCTTAAAGAAAAGGAAAGAGTTTGCATTTATATAGTATCTTTCACATCCTCGATGTCCATAATATAATTTAGCACCAATGGATCACTTTTGAAATGCAGTCACTGTTGTTTTGTAGGCAAATGCAGCAGCCAATTTGTGAAAAGCAAAATCCCATAAACAGCAACTCCCATCTCTTCAAATAGTACCATGGTATCTTTCACATCGACCTAAACAGGAAGATAGGTCTTGGTTTTACAAAGACAGGACCTACAGAAGTTTACAACACAGAAGGAGGCCATTTGACACATTTGACAACACAGAACTCTCCAGTATTGTGCTGAACCTTAAGCCTAGATTATGTGCTTAAGCCCTCAAGTGGGGTTTGAAACGATAGCTTTCTAACTCAAAAGTGAGAGCACTACCAAGTGAACCAAGCCTATTTTCTATTGAGATTTGACCTATTTAGCCAAGCTGAACTTAATTCTTTATTTTTCTTTACAGCATTGTATTCCCTGCAGGTAAGTTTTATTTTTATTTCTCTAGCTTTTCACTTATTTTAACTTACTTTTCAACTTTTATTTCAACCCTCCTAGATTTCTTTTGGTACCTACCCACCCACAGGGCTCCTGCTCCATGTCTGGGCCCACTACCTTGTCTTCCCAAACTTTTTGCTGCTGATCTCAGCCTGCTACCACTGCCCTAGGTTGTACTCTATACCCCCACAGACCTCCTGTTGTATTCCTCTGCGCTCCTTCTTTACTTACATCATCCCGTGGACTTCTCTTGCCATTCCTGAGTCTTTCACCAATGCTTCCTGACAAATTGCTGCCTTCTGATTCCCCAGCCTGCTTTATCAACGTTAAAGGCTTCCCGCAATGACGGCCCATAGTACCGAGAGTGAGCTCCTTCAGGCAGGTTCAGAGCTTGACTTTGGGCGTTCCTCCTCCAGTTGCCAGTCTCTCCCATCTGTTATTTTCTTGCAAATCATGAAGTGATTGGGGAAGCACTGACTGTTTAATAAGCCTTACTATTACTATGCAATTTTCCACCGTGCCGCCCACAATAAGAGTGCACGAACATGCATTATGCAACTGGATATTGGGGGAGTCTTTAATGTCCTGTACACGATCAATGAGAGGTTTCCTAGGAATGTGAAAAATGTATCATTCATGTAAATGGGTTGCTTTACGATAATGTTAGAGAGACAAAATGGTCCCATTAAGATAAAGAAGCATCGTATGTGACAATCCAACACATTGAGATGAAAGCTTGTGTTGCTGAACGTATGTGTGCTGTACTATAGCAGAACACTGTAAACAGATAACGTCAGCACACACTTACCTTGGAAATTTCTTCAAGGTATTGAACTTTTTGCTCACCTGGGACACTGCATTCATCTGTCCCCTACTTCTTCTCACACAGCCCTGATGAATGCCTTTTGAGGAGGGTACTTCTCGCAGCCAGAAATGGTTACCCTCCTTATCATCACCTCCCTGAGATTAAACTTCCAGGGCTCTGTAAGAAAACAAAGCTGGCCTCCTTCAACCCCGAAACAGCTATGCTCCATCCAGCAGGGAGATCTGCAAATTTCCTCATGAACCAGGACTGCATATACTATGGTTCAGAAAGTCACTACTAGGCTTAGTTTCTTGGTCACTAGCTTATTCCATCAATTTGCTGTCCATTCTTGCGTAAAGCAAGTAACTAATGCCCTGTTTTCCAAAGCAGCTCAGTTCATTACTTTTGATGTAGGATCAAGACAAATCAGTGAGCATGCCATGGATTTTTATCAGAGTGCTGGATTGCCACAAGTCCTTGGATCTACAGATTGCACTAATGTGGCCATAATGACCCCTAGTGTCAACCTACATCATGAACCCACTCTTCTAATGTTCATTTAGTCTGTGACTACAAGCGCACATTTCTGCATGCCAATGCCAAGTATGCAGCAGGGAGCTGCCATGATTCACTCATCCCTGTACTCTTTCAGGATCAAGGGCAAAGTGTCTGGCTTCTTGGAGACAAGTGGTATCCAATACTACCCTGGCCTCTAATGTCAGGGTCTGATAACTCCTTAGACTTTGCTCAGGAATGTCCTTTTCCACTTCCACTGACTCTTCCTTTGGCTTTCCTATGTGTCATACAGCACTCCATGTCCACTTGTCACCTGTGATATCTATGGTACTTGCATATTGTTAACTGAACACCAGATGGCCTCCTGATGGGACTAGGCACATTGTAGGTATATTGTTTTGTTATATCTTTGGGAAGAATGCTCTGGAGGGTCTGGAGATGAAAGCAGCTAATTATTGCCACACCCATTTGAGTATTTCTTCAGATATATCTGTCTAAACTATCTATATCACCTTGAGTAAGTCTATCTGGGATGGTGAGTACAACTGACAGGGTGAATGATGCTGCTCACAAGTTTTTGCTCACAGTTCCTGTTGTTGAAAGCCCTAGCATAGCATCCATTTCCCTGTCTGCTTCTATTTTTTTGATTCCAGCTGCAGTGGAGAGAAGAAGACAGAGAGGGTGATATTCATTTCCACCCTATTTATGCCTAAAAATGTGGTGGTAGCGAGGCAAAAATTGCATGGAGAACAGAAGCACCAACTAACTGCTGGTTGCCCGCCCATTACAATTTTCGGGCAGACCTTGATATAAGTGGCCAGAGCTCCCCCCAGAAACATAGATAGGCTTTGTTAGTATATGCAAATCAAGGTCAAATGAGGATGTTAAAAACCCCGACGTCATTTTTGTCTCTGCCCACATTTCTACCACCAGCTCTTAATCCCACCCACAAACCATGGGCAGTGCAAGTCAGGAGGGATCCATTTCTAGCGATATTTATAGAGATCCTCAGCTGCTCGTAGATAAAACGGTGGAAACTTTTGGGAGGCATCTAGGTTGTATTACATTGTGTTTTTGGCTACATTGACCATTTCAAAGTGTTTGTGGTGGCTCGACCTTTTTGCAACTTTTAACACAGTCGACCACAGCATCATCCTCCAATGCTTCTCCTTGCATGGTTCCACGCTTACCTAGCCACTTGTAGCCAGAGAATCTCCAGCAATGGCATTTCTTCCCACTCCTGCACTGTTACCTCTGGAGTCCCCCAAGGATCTATCCTTGACCCCCTCCTATTTCTCATCTACATGCTACCCCTCAGCGACATCATCCGAAAACACAACGACAGGTTCCACTTGTAGGCTGACGACACCCAGCTGTACCTCTCCATCATCTCTCTCGGCCCCACCTCTGTGCTGTCAGCCTGCTTATCTAACATCCAGCCTTGGATGGGCCATAATTTCCTCCACTTAAACATTGGAAAGACCGAAGCAGTCATCTTCGTCGCCCCCATCCTACCGGGTTCAGTGCACATTTCCCTCCCATCATCTCCACTTACAGCTGCCTCCCGAGATCACTACTACCCTCCACTGCTTCCTGGAGGGTAGAAGTGCCCTCTAGGAAGCAGTGGCAATGGCCCTGTATTCGCATAATGGAGGGAGAGGACTTTGTGGAGGCAACCTCTCCCTCCAATCCAGCTCCAACTTTGTAGGTCTTGCTTTGTAAGCTTTGTAGGCCTTGGTTTCTGCTGAGTCCCACAAGACAGTCGATCTTTGCATCTTTGGGGTGCTTTTACCCCTTTAACAGCCTTGATTGCTTCTTTCGGATCAGCAGTAGCAGTAACACTGAAGCAATGCTGAGATTTCGCGGTCAGACAATGTCGGGCTCCCTCTAAGCAGCAAGATTCCTGCTGGGAGCCCTTTGTGCATATGGGATGAACCCTGGCCCAGAAAACTGGATTGGGATTCTGATGATATTGAAGAGGCAGGCGGAGCACCACATCTGCAGTCTGAGTTTCAGAAAATTAAAAGCTTTTTTTAATCTTGGAATATTAACATTTATTCTGCCCAAACGAAATATGGGTGTAGTAACTCCTCCATCTCCTTCCCCTGTTGCCTCAGCTAAGTGAGATTCCAATATCTCCATGGGCTCTTTTGCCTGCTGGATTGACCAATGGACTTTTCTCCTCCTATAGCTTGTCATTCATGTGAATTATGTACACTTTTTTTCCTGCGTGAGAATAGGATGCTTGTTACTTTCAGGCACAGACAGATTTCTATGACAGCTATTGGAGATCCTTTATCACTTCTCTTATGGAGCTCGCATAGAGAAAATGAATCTTCAAAGGGCATACATGCATTTCTGGATTCTATAGCCATATAATTTACTTCTTCCATGTGAACTATTCTGTACAATTCATTTATTCACAGGGCTATAACCTTATGTTTGTTACTACACTTTAAGGGTTAATATCGGTCCCTAGTCTGTAACATTTAAAATATAGATGAATGACCACTTTCTGGCTTCACAATTACCTTTGCTGACCTTGGGAGATCATTAAACAACTTCTTGCATTGGAGAGGGATCCTGGAGATTAGGGAGTTGTCACTCACTGCCTGTGCCTCTTCCTTCCAGGCCTCTTGCTACACACATCCATTATTCCGTTCTCCTGCACCTATTTCAGTATTAGAGTATTTATATCTCTCTCTGCGAAGTTGGCTGCTCTCCTTTTAGTTGTTCCTTTTGGAGCCATTTCTTCAACTGTTGATTCTGCCTTAAGTGCAATTCAGCTTTGAAATCCTGCTTCTCTGGCATCAGAAGGATTTCCCCGCACCCCTCCCCCATGAATTTTCCAAGCCTCTCAGGCGCAATGCTGGCAGAACTCTTGCTTTTGTCCCATCCAGCAATGTTCGAATGAGCTGACACTGTAATTTCTGGTGGGGTCATCGTCAGGGTCTTTGGGCGGGTGGAAGTCCTGATCTGCCATACGTTCAGTGGAGTTCCGCAGGGCTCAGTACTACGTCACTTGCTTTTTGTGGTATGTATTAATAATTTGGATTTGAATGTGGGGGGCCTGATCAAGAAGTTTGCAGATGATACAAAAATTGGTCACGTGGTTGATAGTGAGGAGGAAAGCTGTAGATCGCAGGAAGATATCAGGTGGGCAGAAAAGTAGCAAATGGAATTCAATACGGAGAAGTGTGAGGTAATGCATTTGGGGAGGGAAAACAAGGCAAGGGAATAGAGGGACCTTGGAGTGCATGTCCACAGATCCCTGAAGGTAGCAGGATAGGTTGATAAGGTGGTTAAGAAGGCATACGAGATATTTTCCTTTATTAGCCAAGGCATAGAATATAAGAGCTGGGAGGTTATGCTACAACTGTATAAAACATAAGTTAGGCCACAGCTTGAGTGCTACATACAGTTCTGGCCACCATATTACAGGAAGGATGTGATTCCTCTCAAAAGGGTACAGAGGAGATTTAGGAGGATGTTGCCAGGACTGGAGAATTTTAGCTATGAGAAAAGATTGGATAGGCTGGGGTTGTTTTCTTTGGAACAGAGGAGGCTGATGGGAGATTTAATTGAAGTGTATAAAATTATGAGGGGCCGAGATAGAGTGGATAGGGAGGACCTATTTCCCTTAGCAGAGGGGTCAGTGACCGGGGGGTATAGATTTAAAGTAATTGGTAGAAGGATGAGAGGGGAGCTGAAGAGAATTATTTTCACCCAGAGGGTGGTGGGGGTCTGGAACTCACTGCCTGAAAGGGTGGTAGAGGCAGAAACCCTCAACTCATTTTTAAAAATTTGTTCATTGGATGTGGGCGTCACTGGCAAGGCCAGCATTTATTGCCCATCCTTAATTGTCCTTGAGAAGGTGGTGGTGAGCCGCCTTCTTGAACCGCTGCAGTCCGTGTGGTGAAGGTTCTCCCACAGTGCTGTTAGGTAGGGAGTTCCAGGATTTTGATCCAGCGACGATGAAGGAACGGCACTATATTTTCAAGTCGGGATGGTGTGTGACTTGAAGGGGAACGTGCAGGTGGTGTTGTTCCCATGCGCCTTGTCCTTCTAGGTGGTAGAGGTCGCGGGTTTGGGAGGTGCTTGGCGAGTTGCTGCAGTGCATCCTGTAGACGGTACACACTGCAGCCACAGTGCGCCGGTGGTGAAGGGAGTGAATGTGGTGTATGGGTGCCAATCAAGCGGGCTGCTTTGTCCTGGATGGTGTCGAGCTTCTTGAGTGTTGTTGAAGCTGCACTCATCCAGGCAATTGGGGGAATTCCATCACAATCCTGACTTGTGCCTTGTAGATGGTGGAAAGGCTTTGGGGAGTCAGGAGGTGAGACACTCACCACAGAATACCCAGTCTCTGACCTGCTCTTGTAGCCACAGTATTTATATGGCTGGTCCAGTTAGGTTTCTGGTCAATGGTGACCCCCAGGATGTTAATGGTGGGGGATTTGGTGATGCTAATGCCGTTGAATGTCAAGGGGAAGTGGTTAGGCTCTCTCTTGTTGGAGATGGTCATTGCCTGGCACTTGTCTGGCGCGAATGTTACTTGTTTAAAAAGTACTTGAATGTGCACTTGAAGGGCAGTAACATCCAGGACTACAGACCAAGTGCTGGATAGTGGGATTAAGCTGGATAGCTTTTTTTCGGCCGCCACGGACACGATGGGCTGATTGGCTTCCTTCTCTGCCATAACTTTCTATGATTCTATGATTGTATGACTCAGAACTTTCATAAGTGTTTACATTCAAAACTTAAATATTTATCCTGCAACACGCAAGAGTGCTTGGATTATATCTCCTGCTGATTAACAGTGCTTTGGATTTTAACTTAGCTTTAACCTCTTTTGAAAGATTGCTACAGTGCATTTGTATCTTTAAAAGATTGGTAACCAATACAAAGCGTAATACTAGTAATACGCTTTGAAATGAGATCAATTCATTACCCGCACAGGGTTGAGGGGATATTTTCTGTCTCTTTCTTGTCACATTTGTGCTCAGAAATGAGGCAGTGGTAGGTGGAAAATAAAATGTCTGTTTGTTCCCCCACACTTACTGCTGCTTTTACAGCTGCTTAGAATTTCCAGGGTACATCATTGCTGACAGTCTGAGACCGTCTGAAACAGGTGGGAGCCTTATGAACAAAATCAAATTGGGGTCAAATTATGTAATTACGACGCTGACGCTATTTTCTGACCTCACTGTTTAACTAATGCCGCCTCTTGCTCCTGCCCAGCAACTGAGGCGACCATTTCATGACATAAACCAAAATCACTTCAAGGTCAAATAGGTAAAAATCTTGAAACAGGTGTTCTGCCTCATGTCCTTTTCATTTATTTGATTATTTTCCTTTCCAAAATAAAACCCCTATGGCTCAATAAATAGGTAACAGTGAGTGGTGCGGTTCTAAGCCATACAAATCACAAAAGTCTCAGATTCAGTTCCTGGTGTGTGCTAAGCTAGCTGAACTCTGAATTGTGACAGCGATGAGGGTTCTACAATGGTATTTAGCGTCCCTGGACTAGAGAGGAGGAAAACATTAACGTGGGTACAACTTGCTATCCAATGAACACTGCTGGAAACAGTGTTGTGGCCTGGTGGCCACAACAGGATTAGACCTAAACCAAATGATTAAGCTCAAACTAAGAAAAATGCCCAGTTGTGCAAGATACAGAAGACTACGAACCTCCACTGAATCATACTCTAGCATGACTCACTACCATCAGGAGAGGAGAGAAGAATAGAAAAAAAAGTCTCTGTCAGCAAGAGCCATGATTGTAGTTAAACGTGGTAAAAGAAGTGCAGATGAGGACCAAGATCCATTCATTCACAAAAGGTCATCAATGTTTCATTAAACACTTATTAAATATCAATATAGCTCAAAGATTTCACCTTATCTTGAAAAAATCTTTATTGTCAGTAGTGTCCGAGCCAACATTTATCCATCAACCAGCATTATTAAAAAAACAGATTATTTTGGTCATTCATCTGATTGTGGGACCTTGGGACAAATTGGCTGGCATGCTTCCCCACAACAGTGACGACAGCTCAAAAAGTACTTCATTGGCTGTGAAGTGCCTTGGGACATCCTGAGATCAATGGGTTATATAAATACAAATTCTTCCTTTCTTAGCTGACACTCCTGTCTTATCAAGCTGTTCCCCCCCATGAAAAACATAAGTATTTGTTTTGTTTTATTATCTGCCATAGCCTACATCAGAGGAAAAATTTCCCCACAAGTCTTAACAAACCATGTTGAGAAACTTGCATCATTTAATACTGGCTTCAGAGAACCCGAAGACGGATAGTACAACCTATCGGAAATTTAATGGACAAAGTGGGAGATAGGGATTGCATCCATCATATTGGTCATCCATTATTTCTGTCATATGTTGGCTATATTACTTTGAAAGGATTCCGCAAAACAAGTCCCAGTCGTGAATGGTGGTGGACAAATAAACAACTAACGGGAGAAGGAGGCTCTGTAAACATCCCCATCCTCAATGATGGCGGAGTCCAGCACGTGAGTGCAAAAGATAAGGCTGAAGCGTTTGCAGCCATCTTCAGCCAGAAGTGTGGAATGGACGATCCATCTCGGCCTCCTCCCGATACCCCCACCATCGCAGAAGCCAGTCGTCAGCCAATTCGATTCACTCTACATGATATCAAGAAACGGCTGAGTGCACAGGATACAGCAAAGGCTATGGGCCCTGACAACATCCCGGCTATAGTGCTGAAGGCTTGTGCTCCAGAACTAGCTGCGCCTTTAGCCAAGCTGCCCCAGTACAGCTACAACACTGGCATCTATCCGATAATGTGGAAAATTGCCCAGGTATGTCCTGTCCACAAAAAGCAGGACAAATCCAATCTGGCCAATTACCGCCCCATCAGTCTACTCTCAATCATCAGCAAAATGATGGAAGGTGTCATCGACAGTGCTATCAAGCGGCACTTACTCACCAATAACCTGCTCACCGATGTTCAGTTTGGGTTCCGCCAAGACCACTCGGCTCCAGCCCTCATTACAGCCTTGGTCGAAACATGGACAAAAGAGCTAAATTCCAGAGGTGAGGTGAGAGTGACTGCCCTTGACATCAAGGCAGCATTTGACCGAGTGTGGCACCACGGAGCCCTAGTAAAATGGAAGTCAATGGGAATCAAGGGGAAAACTCTCCAGTAGCTGGAGTCATACCTAGCACAAAGGAAGATGGTAGTGGTTGTTGGAGGCCAATCACCTCAGCTCCAGGACATTGCTGCAGGAGTTCCTCAGGGCAGTGTCCTAGGCCCAACCATCTTCAGCAGCTTCATCAATGACCTTCCCTCCATCATAAGGTCAGAAATGGGGATGTTCGCTGATGATTGCACAGTGTTCAGTTCCATTCGCAACCCCTCAAATAATGAAGCAGTCCGAGCCCGCATGCAGCAAAACCTAGACAACATCCAGGCTTGGGCTGATAAGTGGCAAGTAACATTTGCGCCAGATAAGTGCCAAGCAATGACCATCTCCAACAAGAGAGAGTCTAACCACCTCCCCTTGACATTCAATGGCATTACCATCGCCGAATCCCCCACCATCAACATCCTGGTGGTCACCATTGACCAGAAACTTAACTGGACCAGCCATATAAATACTGTGGCTACAAGAGCAGGTCAGAGGCTGGGTATTCTGCGGCAGTATCTCACCTCCTCACTCCCCAAAGCCTTTCCACCATCTACAAGGCACAAGTCAGGAGTGTGATGGAATACTCTCCACTTGCCTGGATGAGTGCAGCTCCAACAACACTCAAGAAGCTCGACACCATCCAGGACAGAGCAGCCCGCTTGATTGGCATCCCATCCACCACCCTAAACATTCACTCCCTTCACCACTGGCGCACAGTGGCTGCAGTGTGTACCATCCACAGGATGCACTGCAGCAACTCGCCAAGGCTTCTTCGACAGCACCTCCCAGACCCGCGACCTCTACCACCTAGAAGGACAAGAGCAGCAGGCACATGGAAACACCACTACCTGCACATTCCCCTCAAAGTCACACACCATCCTGACTTGGAAATATATCGCCGTTCCTTCATTGTCGCTGTGTCAAAATCCTGGAACTCCCTTCCTAACAGCGCTGTGGGAGAACCTTCACCACACGGACTGCAGCGGTTCAAGAAGGCGGCTCACCACCACCTTCTCAAGGGCAATTAGGGATGGGCAATATATGATGGCCTCGCCAGCGACGCCCACATCCCATGAACGAATAAAAAAAAACTGATTCACTAATTGAACAGTAGCCTGCTGAATCAGTGTTTTTTTTGCACTGGACTGGTACAATAGTGGAAATATCAATCAGTCACACAGCACATTTGACACCTCCTGTGACAGTTTATTCCCTTTTCTGCTATTCCTGCTATCTGGAGAGTCTCAGTGTGCCAGCTCCAGATGTTGTCTGAGGGAGCATAAGTGCATCTTAACTCTTGCTCTAGTACTTTTACAGATCATTTACCTAGTGAACCTTATTCAGGCTCACTGTCACCTTTATAAACATCTGAAGCAGTTTTATTTGCTGTTTAGAATCCTGATATAAGCTTCACATCACTTCCTTATAAAAAGGGTAGCCACACTATTACCTATCCAACCACTGGTGCTATTAGTTATCACCTGTTACCCTGACTGGTGCAATGCTGCATATGTTACAAAGCACCAATTCCTTTTGTCTATCTCAGGGGAGATATTTAATACCTAGAACAAAAACTAACCGAGCAGCATCTGTCATCTGGCATCATTTTACAGTTTATCCAGAGGATGAACTCTAGGCTGTCGACATTAATTGCAAGGTTAGTATTAACAGGGGCAAACAAAAGAGACCTGTGGGGATAACTATGCTAATGAACACATCTTTTAAAAGTTTGCATGCAATCGAATCATTCCTTGTAAAGCTGTTTTCCTGAATCAAGTGTTAGTGGTTTTACTCTCTCTGGTAACAGTGGCATTCTTGCTTTCAAACAAGGTCAATTTTCTCAATGAATACAATGGTGCTTGAATTGAAACCTCCCAGCATCGCAGACAAGACATTTTGTTCAACTGAAACCGCCTACCTATACTACCAACAGTATATCTCATCCTATGGACTTTCTCAACTTGGTTACGCAAAAGCAGCATCACAGGAACAATCACTAGCCATTATTTCTCTGCAATAAGATCAAAATATAGTAATTAATTGGCTGAAAAATTGAAATGCTAGCTTACTGCTTATGGTTCTGGATCAGTAACCTAGAGGTTATGAGCTTAAATGTTATCCCCCCCCCCCACCCCAATAAGTCTGGTAATTTGTGAGCCGATACCAGGGAGTGACCATGAAAGCTGCTTTTTGTTACAGAAACCCAACTGGTTCACTAATGTCCTTCAGGGAAGGGGCTTTCCACCCTTACCTGGTCTGGCCTACATGTGATTCTGGTCCCACACTACATGGTTGATTGTTAAAATGTCCTCAGGGTAACTTGGGATGGGCAATAAATACTCCTTTGCCAGTATCACACAAATCCCAAAACAAGGAGGTGCTGATTTCAACCAAGGAGCATTATTTTTATACCTTGGTCCCTGCTTCTTGAAAATTGAAGCAAATAATTCTGCGGTCTGCTAAGACAGAGAGATTCAACAGATTTTCCATTTTAGTTGGCAAAGGAAATAGAAAGAAGCAGAAAAAGTGAAAAGAAGAAAGAGATCACACAAACAGGGAGAGCGAGAGGCAATGCAGAGATAACTTGTTTAAAATTGTTTAAGTTCCACTAATATATTGATGTTGGAGTAAAAAAATTAATCCTAACATCACAGTGGCATTGTTCCCATAATATATTACGAAGCATGAGGATTAATTATCTGAAATTAAATCTTCAAAACTGTTCAACTGATTACAAAGCATTTTAAACATAATATTAAGAACTAAATATGGAACTGCACTGCAGACACTCACCAAACATACTTTGACAGCATCCCCCAGTCCCACAACCTGTGCCACCAAGAAAGACGAGAGCAGTGTGATCATGGGAACATCTTCCAAGTCACACACCATTCCTTCTTGTTGCTGGGTCAAAATCCTGGAATTCCCTACCTGACAAAGGGCTGTAGTGGTTCAAGGAGAAAAACCACCACCACTTTCTCGGCCCAAGTAGGGATGGGCAATAAATATTGCCTTGCCCATATCCTGAGGATCAATTTTATAAGCAAGTGGGTAAACTCAGTGATGGTGATGCAGTTGAAGGTTTGGGGGAGGTGGTTGGGATTTTTCTCGCCATTATCTTGTGGTGCAAATGTTACCGGCCACTTATTAGCCCAAACCAGCATGTTATCCAGGCTCACAAGGGCTGCTTCATTATTGAAGGAGTTCTGAGTGGATGTGAATATTGTAAAATCATCATCGAACAGCCCCACTCTTGACCCTATGATGGAGGGAAGGATATTGATGAAGCAGCTGAAGATGATTGGGCTGGGGACATTTCCTTGGGGGACTTCTGCAGTGATGTCCCTGTGATCATTGATGTCCCAGAACCACAACCATCTTCCTATGTATCAGGTATGACTTCGCTACTGATGTGTTTACCCCTTGATAACCAGTGACCTCTGTTTTCCTAGGGCTTCATGGTGTTATACTCAGCCGAATGCTAACTTGGCTTCTCTTCTGACATTCAGCTCTTGCGTCCATGTCTGGTTCAAGGCTGTGATGATGTCTGGAGCTAAGTGCAAAAACTGTGCATTTTTTCACATTGTTGGATAAGTGCCATATCTCAACTGCACTGGAATTGTTTGGCCAGGAAAGCGGCAAGATCTGTTGCACATGTCTTTAACACTACTACAGGATGTTGTCAGAGCTCATAACATTCGCTGCTTCATAATATCTCGTAAGGTGAACCAAATTGGCTGAACTCTGGTACCTATGATGATGGGGACTTCAGTAGGGAGCCTAGTGAGATCATCCACTTGTCACTTTTGGCTGAAGAGATCTGCAACACTTCAGATCTGTCTCTTGCACTCATGCCAGGATCTGAAATAGGTGCTGATGAGGATATTGATGGAGCCTCCTCCTCCTGTTAGTTGCCTGGTTGTCCACCACTACTCTTGACTGAATATGGGAGGGCCATAGAGCTTTGCTCTCATCCATTGGTTGCGGGCACGCTTAGCCCTGTCTATAATCTGCTGTTTTTGGTGTTTAGTATGCAGGTAGTCTAGTGCTACACATCCCATTGAACAAGGGATGGTCTTTTGACTTGATGGTGCCCACGGAGTGTGGGACGTGCGAGGTCTTGAGGTTACAGAATGTGATGGTATACAATTCTTATTGATAGATCGTAGCACTTCATGTGTGCCCAGTTTTGTGCTGCTAGTTCTGTCCTTAGTATATCCCATGTAGCACAGTGGTTGTAGCAAAATATATGAAAAAGTGTGTCCTCACTGTGAGTATGAGACAGGAGCTCCGAGGCAGGAATCGAATGTGCCAGAAGCCAAGAAACCTCGTGAGGTCCAGAATTAATATTGAGGAGCTCAAGGCCAAGCCCACCTCCACTAAATATCACTGTATCCCCACCTCTGGTGGGTCTATCTTGCCAGTGGGGTAGGACATATAGGATAATGAGGGAGGAGCCAGGACTGTTGGCTGATAAATATGATTCTGTGAATACAATTATATCAGGCTGTTGCTTGACTAGGCTGTTGGGACAGCTCTCCCAACTTGGATATCAACTCCCAGAAGTTAGTGAGGAGGAGTTTCCGGTGCAGATTGACTCTTGTCCTCATCTGATACCTTGGCCATTGCCGACAGGTCTGTCCAATATGGACACACAACAGTACCATGTCCCTAGGGCAAGCAACAGGGAAATTGCAGAAACTTCTTTATTATTTGAACTAATCCATGCTCTAATATCACTTCAGCTAGTAACACCTGCTAGCAAGCATTCAATTTTATTTGTTTCTTACCCTCACCCCTCCCCATTACTGAGAACAATGATATATCCTGCCAAGGTGGAAAGATTAATGACCCATGTGTTATGATCGGTGGATTGTCTCTATATGGTTAACATTTTAATTGGTTCCTATAGCAATCTCTAAGGGTCAATCTAAGAATGCCTAAGTTTCAGGGAAGACTGCAGGTTGAAATAGAACACTTGACTCACTATTGCTTACACTGCAAGAGGTTTGATAGCCTGAGGAAAGATTTATTAGAGTTCTGTATCAAGCAAGAAATTTACCAGATAATCTGATAGCTCTGAAAGTAATATTCACCTAGGAAGGAAGTTGGATCAATAACTTATCCATCTCTGCTCTTTTTTTTTGGCAGCTGAGCTAAACGCTATGGCTACTCTCCAAATGCCCTCCACAAAAGTAGTGCTGCCTGAATTAAATGAAAGCAATAAAAAATTATGCAGTTTTGAGATAATGGACGATTTAGGATGACTGGATGGCTGGTTACCTTGGACTTGTGATGTATCACACCAGAGCCTGAAACAAAGGTGGAGGGGGAACATATAATATTTATTGCCTGAGGCTGTGGCCCCAAAATTCCCAGGGCCAGGGAGGGTGGCTGCATGGTAGACTGCCAGCAGGGGACCAGAATTTGGGGTGGAGCCCGAATTCACCACGATTCTGCCCCTTTTTGGCTGCATTGGAAATCCTGGCAGTTTCAGGGTGAGCCCATATATTTCCCTTTTGTGCTCTTAGCAACACTGGGTGGCAGCAAATTTCTGTGAGCTCCTGGCACCTAGCATTTCGAGGGCCACACAGGGTGGCGGGGAGGTTGCGATTTGGAAGTCCAGTTTTCCAATGCAATTGAGAGTATGGTAGCGTAGCTGGTATGATACTTAACTAGCAGCCCAGAGCTCATGAGTTCAAATCCCACCATGTAAAGCTATGATATTGAATTCAATAATCTGGTAATTTCTGGGCCAGCACCAGGAAAAAAGACTGGATCATCTTAAGAATCCAATTGGATCATTAATGTCCTTCAGGGAAGGGGACCTGACATCTTTATAAAGTCAGATCAAGATGTGGCTCCAGTCCCACACTATCTGGTTGACTCAGTGCCCTGTCAATAAATGAGGCCTTGATCCTGAGAGCCTGGACAGGGCACTGACCTTGCTTTCACTGTTCTCCTTTCTTGGCATATGGAATGATGTATCAGGTTGAGGAAAGTCAGGATGTAGGCCACGTTTACATTGTGTGTTCAATTTTGAATTTTAGGTAATTACACATACTCAGTGATTGTAACTCAGATACTCAGTCTGTGACTTCTGGATATTTATAAAATGGACTATTATGTTGCCTGCAGAGTTCTTGTTCTCATTTCATGAACACAGCTTTAATAGAGTTTGGTCCATTATATATTACTTCAAACACACATGTAGTTTGGTCATACAAACTTGTAGAATGTAGATTCACAATTAAAATTTCTCACATGGAGTTCAGGACCATTGCTGGGCCATACAAAGGGAAAAGACAAAGACGAGGACCAGTCTCACCGTCTGCCTGTGATCAATGCATTAGCAGAGTTCATGGGGTCATAGGGAGGGGCCTCCAGGAATGGCACTTCGGCAGTTTGGGGGAGCATCTGTGGCACCTGTTCCCCCACTGAACATACCGGAAGCACTGGTGGAAGCTAATTAGCCAGACTGAATTCCCCCCCGCCCCCCCAGCAGGCTGCTTAATGTGGCCCAGGCGGCACCCTGTGTCAGGAAAGGTGCAATTTAATCATTTCAACAAAATGATTCTCTCCTCTCCTGGACCCCCATATAAGTCCCACTTGTGCCAGCATTGGTCAGTTGAGACAAGGCACACCTGCGCCAATACTACATTGGTTGTCAACTGAAGAAAGAAAATCGGGTGGGTGTCTTTACAGGTATGTGCTCTCACCTGCCCAATTTTCTGATAGTCGCTGCACCCAGGCAATCCAGGATGCCTGTACCCAGAAATATCTCTTCTATAACTGTTAGACAGAAGCTATTCACACTGGTCCAGAAACTGAGATTGCAGAATACAATACAGCAAACTTGAAGTTGGGGTTATACTAAAAGCACATGAACATAGAAATTATTGTTGCCAAAATTATTGGACAATCTCATAAAATAGAAGAATGCCATATGAATGTGTTAACAGTGACATTTAACCCAGTTAAAATAAATGATATATTCCTTCCATTAAAATAACAGGCAGAAGAATGTCATACAAATGTGTTAAGAATTTTTATATTAATATCACAAGTCATTTCTAGGCTATTGTTGGAGCACACTTTGATTTGTCTGACCTGAGAGTGCTTGATGCTGACACTGGATGAAGAAATGGAAAAGAATTCCATTCCTTAGTGTTAACATTCCTCATCTTGAAAATTCACCTGAAAACTAGAAACAAAACAAATAGTGGTGCTACAACAAACAGATGTGCACAATAATGATCCTCAAAAAGCAGTGAGAAAGGTCAAGCTCATTATTGGCTGTTTGATACTCCTTACTGCATATGGAAGCATCTCAGCAATGATAAATACAACATCTGATTTTTAAGGTTTCAAGTTACACTTTTTAATGATGGTTTGCATTTTTTGCGAAAAATCATAGCAGGTTTCTTGTCAAAGTTAAAATATATTGAATACGAAGAAATTCAAATTAACATTTGAATAGGGTATGTGTAGGCTGATAGAAAGGGATTCTGTATCTTTATCAAGATATATTATAATATTTTTCTTCTGCAATGGATTTTCTTTGAAGGTCACTCATTTATTTTGCTTTTTATTAACTACTAAACATCTGCCAACCTAGTCATCTCTTCTCCAAAACACAGCAAGAGGAAATAATGAACTTGTAGTAACTGATTTTATTATTTTGCACGCAGCAAAACTACCAGTTTCCTGCCCATTCATTATTAATCAGGAGGTTGACAAGATTTTCAGTAATAAGATGCTTTTTTTTTCACTAAATGGCATGCTACTTTACTTCTTGAATAGTTAATTAAGAAAGCAAAACCAGAATTGATATATGAGAACTGCCTGGAAACATGGCATTTGACCTTTGAGGTTTATTAGCTCAAGACATTTTCTTATAGTTTCATTTTACTCACAGAATCCATTTAAAGAGTCTCCAGTTACCACACCACATATGTCCTAAGTATTCAACAATAAAATGGAGATACAGAAGCTGTGCCCTTTGACTCATAACCACTACGATGTCACTACCCCAAAGTATATCAACATGTAAGTTTGGGAACATATGCTATCAAAATGGAAGTGACTTGATTTGAAATATCACAGCTCCCCCAATGGATTAGTGAGTAAATGCAGTGTGTTACCGAGCTGTGCAGATCACTATCCAGTGGTCCATGTGTGAACACCAGGTGGCTCCACAGTCCAATAGCATGCTGATGCTTATTATCTAACTCCATACAGAACGAATGGCTGCTTGGAGTCGGTCTGGAGGGCAGCTGTGGATGTGTACTCCAGTAAAAGTCATCGCTTTTGAGAGAGGAGTGGAGAAAATTGGTGAAGTAAGAAAAGATTCAGTAGCCAGTGGTGTTCCGCAGGGGTCGGTGCTGGGTCCCCAACTCTTTACGATCTATATTAATGATTTGGAGGAGGGGACCGAGTGCAACATATCGAAGTTTGCAGATGATACAAAGATGGGAGGGAAAGTAGAGAGTGAGGAGGACATAAAAAACCTGCAGGGGGATATAGACAGGCTGGGTGAGTGGGCGGAGATTTGGCAGATGAAATACAATATTGGAAAATGTGAGGTTATGCACTTTGCCAGGAACAATCAGAGAGCAAGTTATTATCTTAATGGCAAGAAACTGGAAAGTACTGCAGTACAAAGGGATCTGGGGTCCTAGTGCAAGAAAATCAAAAAGTTAGTATGCAGGTGCAACAGGTGATCAAGAAGGCCAACGGAATGTTGGCGTTTATCGCTAGGGGGATAGAATATAAAAACAGGGAGGTATTGCTGCAGTTATATAAGGTATTGATGAGACCGCACCTGGAATACTGCATACAGTTTTGGTCTCCATTCTTAAGAAAAGACATACTTGCTCTTGAGGCAGTACAAAGAAGGTTCACTCGGTTAATCCCGGGGATGAGGGGGCGGACATATGAGGAGAGGTTGAGTAGATTGGGACTCTACTCATTGGAGTTCAGAAGAATGAGAGGCGATCTTATTGAAACATATAAGATTGTGAAGGGGCTTGATCGGGTGGATGCGGTGAGGATGTTCCCAAGGTTGGGTGAAACTAGAACTAGGGGGCATAATCTTAGAATAAGGGGTTGCTCCTTCAAAACTGAGATGAGGGGAAACTTCTTCACTCAGAGGGTGGTAGGTCGGTGGAATTTGCTGCCCCAGGAAGCTATGGAAGCTACATCATTAAATAAATTTAAAACAGAAATAGACAGTTTCCTAGAAGTAAAGGGAATTAGGGGTTACGGGGAGCGGGCAGGAAATTGGACATGAATTTAGATTTGAGGTTAGGATCAGATCAGCCATGATCTTATTAAATGGCGGAGCAGGCTCGAGGGGCCGATTGGCCTACTCCTGCTCCTATTTCTTATGTTCTTATGTTCTTATGTAATGTGCAAACTAAGTTTCAGGTACTCCACAGGAATCTTATGTAAACATTAATGGGATAAAGGGAAACTACCCCATGTAAAAGATGAAAATGTTCAATGGTTTATTCTCAAACACAATGGGAGAGAAATTCGAGTAGAACCATTTCCGCCGCAAAATGAACAGTGCAATGCCAACTCGGGCCTGAAGTTGTTGCCTGAGGCCTAATCAGAATTGGGCCTCAAATGTATGAAAATGGCCAGCTGCAGATGCCAGTTAGGATTCTCGATGTAGCTTGCCGGTCGGTGCCTCAGGAATTTAGGTTGGTTCCGACACCAAGCCGGCTTGCAAATAGTTCCTGGGGTTGGTGAGGATGGGGCGCAGGGGTCGAGGCAAACCAGAGAGGGGCAAGCCTGGGCAAACAGCACCCACTCCTCCAGGCTCCACAGATATGAAACTGTAAAAAATGTTATCTAATGTTTGTGGACGGCATCCTGTATTCTTTTAAGGATCATTGGTTAGGCCACTGAAACCGGTATAAGGACAATGATTTGCATTTTTAAGGCAGCTAATGGCTGTATCAAGTGGACGTCCTGCACGCTTGAAAGTTGATTGAGGGATGGTCGGGCGCAAAAGATTGCGGCTCAAAATGGTCTCCCCAACGGTAATATTTTGTTCAAAAAACAGGAGCAACCATGTCAAATTTCACCCTCAATATTGTACTTAGAGTTCAGAATGGTGTGCTGCTGTATTGAGATTTGTCTAGCTTCTCAGAGAGATCTGGGGGTATACGTGCCCAAATTGTTGAAGGTGGCAGGGCAGGTTAAGAAAGTGGTTAAAAAAGCATACGGGATCCTGGGCTTTATAAAGGGAGGCATAGAGTACAAAAGCAAGGAGGTTATGGTGAACCTTTATAAAACACTGGTTCGGCCACTACTGGATTATTGTGTCCAGTTCTGGGCACCGTATTTTAGGAAGGATGTGAAGGCCTTAGAGAGGATGCAGAAGAGATTTACTTGAATGATTCTAGGGATGAGGGATTTCAGTTATGTGGATAGACAGGAGAAGCTGGGGTTGTTCTCCTTAGAGCAGAGAAGGTTGAGAGGAGATTTGATAGAAGTGTTCAAAATCATGAAGGGTCTGGACAGAGTAGATAGAGAGAAACTGTTCCCATTGGTGGAGGGGTCAAGAACCAGAGGACATAGATTTAAGGTGATTGGCTAAAGAACCAAAGGCAACATGAGAAAAAACTTTTTTACACAGCGAATGGTTGTGATCTGGAATGTGCTGCTTGAGGAGATGGTGGAAGCAGATTCAATCGTGGCTTTCAAAAGAGAATTGGATAAGTACTTGAAGGGAAAAAATTTGCAGGGCTACAGGGATAGGGCGGGGGAGTGGGACTAGCTGGATTGCTCTTGTCGAGAGCTGGCACGGACTCGATGGGCCGATAGGCCCCCTTCCTTGCTGTACCCTTTCCATGATTCTTAGATTGAACCTAGGGGATTCCATTCCTGCTTCCAATGAATTCTGAGTAATATTAAGAGGTGTGCCATGGTTCCATGCACTCTGTAGATTTCCTGCAGGATTTTCACAGGACTTCAGCTCAAACAAAATAAACCAAAGTGTTACAAATCAAAGTATTAAACATTTTCCATCGGTATTATTTATGTATAGAACTTTTACATAACAAAAATGAAGCTTCTTTTTGATATACTGCTCTCTTTAGACACAAACAGTACACTTAAGAATAAACAATAGCTAATTTTGTATCTGTCTAACTGTTGTTTACAGGAAAATAAGATTTGCAGAATCTGCATGTAGAAAATGTAATGCGGCAAACTCATTGGAGACGTAATTCACTGCTGACTATTTATTTCTTCATTCTGTTATAGTGGCTTATAAGTGTAGCTGTTACAATGAGATTTATAATTGGTGTTTAGCAATAGAGGTAAGTTTAAAAAAAGATAATCGGTGCTCTGTTATGGTATGGCTGTTAATGCGTGTGCTGTTATGGTATAGTGTGCTGGTTTACCGATGAGGCGTACCAAAGATAAACTGTGCCAACGAGTGATAGGATTCAGATTTGTGGCCACCATTCCTAAAACAGCAAATTTTCTAACATATCTCTAACATCGGGTGATTTCTCCGTAGGAAGGGTGATGAAAAAAGTTGAAATTGTATGAATCCCAAAAGTGCAATTCTGCCGTAATTCCAGTGGGGTGGGGGAGCAATAGTCAACTGATCAGCAAACAACTCCATTATCGTTGCATCATGTGATTACCAGGATGGTAGAAGGCAAACTAGATGGATCTTGGTCTTTTTTCACCCCAGTGGGCCCCTTCTCCTTTGACCCTGCAGGATTTGTAAATGCCATTTTCCCTCTTTATCTAAATTTTAAATTATTTGCTTTGGACACCTTTGTTTAGTCTGAGCTTGTTGGTTTAGGGAATGTATTTGCTCTACATTCTCAGCAACACACCTTTAAAGGTGTCCTCTTTGTCCTCTCTACTGAAGTATTGTTGAACAACCTCTCCCAATCTATTTGCTTTAGGTATTCCTTCATTTCATTGAATTTAGTCCTTTTAAAATTATGTACCTGGCTCCTGGTCTTAGGTATTTCTGACTACCAGATTGTGTTAAACTTTATCATTCCGTGATCACTATTTCACAGGGTTCTATGATTTCCATTCCTGTACATTTTCTGGGCCATTTATGAATACCAGATCAAGATGATCATTGCCTCTCTTGACTCCCTTGACGCACTAAGTCAAGAAGCAGTATTGCACTACAACTCTGACTCTAAAGAACTTGGATTTTCCCAGTTTATATTTGGCTGATTGAAGTCTTCCATTAAAATATCTTTCCTGTTTTCACATACCCTTCCTATCTCTTTATAGAGCAAACTATCCTCCTTCTTATGCTGACCTGGTTATCTATAGCCTACACCTAGTATCACCTTAGATTTTCTCGCATTAGTGATGTCTGCCTAGAATAGTTCATTTGGTTGCTTTCAATCCCCCACATAATCAATTTCTTTTAACTCTCAGGTGTCCCTGACATTTGGACTACACTATCTCCTTTTTTGTGTCCACAATGTAATTTCTAAACACTCTCTACTCCTGAATATTATATTTATTTCTATCCTAAGCATTACGCCATGTCTGATATTCCAACTACATTGTAGTCCCCTACTGCTGCAACAGCCCCCATTTCTGGCATCTTATTTCTAATGCTTCTAACTTTTATGTATATACATCTCAGAATAGATTTGCCTCCTCTCGTGTTCCCCATTAAGTTATTTTGCATCAAACCAAGAAAACTGCTGCAGGACAAGTTCTCTTGTCTGGACCATCAGCGGTCCAGTCCTGCCCAGATAAAATGAGGCCTTGTGGGGCAGGAAGGTTAATTTATCAGCAAGGTCATTGGAGAAGAATAATAAGTAACTGAGTAAGTGAAGACCCTGACCCCTGTAAATAATTGTGTGAATACAGACCTGATCAGAAAATAGCACATCTTTAATAATTTTTTTTAAACTCCAGAAAGTGCAGATTCACCAAGCAAAAAGGTAAATCTGTGGTGAAACAAGTCTGGTGAAACTAAACTGGCTGGTGTACACAGGAGTGAAACCACTCAACCTGAAAACTTGGTAGGATGCTGCCGGTCATTGTACAAAGTTTCCAAAAAGAAAGGGCATCAGGTGGAGGTGATGGCAGTATTCATTTTCTATACCATCAACACTTTTAGATCCCTTTCACAATAACTAAAAGCATCAAACAGCATTTTTCCAAATGACTGCAACTTGGCTCTAGTGAACACCATTCTGTACCTGTATCACAAATTGCCCACAGCACAGAGAATGAAACAGGTGCTCTTTATCATTGCTGATTTTCTTAATGTCTTGGAAATTGGCTGTAGTCACCTACCGATCCATGTACCTGTGAAAATGCTCATGACTACGTTAGGAAAAAATGCTTCCGTTTGATGAATGAGCCAGTCTTGTGTGATGTCAAGAATATCAGGGATGTGTGTGCCGGTTGTGCTGGTGGCCCTCATGATTCATTTATCCTTGCCAATTCTGACCGAGGCAGGTTCCTTCAAGGAAATTGACTGGTAGGTAATGCATTATTTCAGGATTATCAGTCAATGGAATTTATAACAGGACCAGCAGCTGACAGCAGAGTGGGGATAAAAGGAACAGGAGCGGAGGAATGAGAGCAAAAGGAGCGGGACCAGTGACCGAGAGCAGAGGGGGGATAAAAGGAGCAGGACCTGTCACCAAGAGCAGGGCGGGGATATAAAGGAGTGGGACCAGTCACCTAGAGCAGGATGGGGATATAAAGGAATGGGACCAGTGACCGAGAGCATGGCGGGGATATAAAGGAGTGGGACCAGTGACCGAGAGCAGGGCGGGGATATAAAGGAATGGGACCAGTGACCGAGAGCAGGGCGGGGATATAAAGGAATGGGACCAGTCACCGAGAGCAGGATGGGGATATAAAGGAATGGGACCAGTGACCGAGAGCATGGCGGGGATATAAAGGAGTGGGACCAGTGACCGAGAGCAGGGCGGGGATATAAAGGAGTGGGACCAGTGACCGAGAGCAGGGCGGGGATATAAAGGAATGGGACCAGTGACCGAGAGCAGGGCGGGGATATAAAGGAATGGGACCAGTGACCGAGAGCAGGGCGGGGATATAAAGGAATGGGACCAGTGACCGAGAGCAGGGCGGGGATATAAAGGAATGGGACCAGTGACCGAGAGCAGGGCGGGGATATAAAGGAATGGGACCAGTGACCGAGAGCAGGGCGGGGATATAAAGGAATGGGACCAGTGACCGAGAGCAGGGCGGGGATATAAAGGAATGGGACCAGTGACTGAGAGCAGGGCGGGGATATAAAGGAATGGGACCAGTGACCGAGAGCAGGGCGGGGATATAAAGGAATGGGACCAGTGACTGAGAGCAGGGCGGGGATATAAAGCTGAGACCAATTCAAACACAGGCAGAAATTTGCAAGAGTGACAACAGAGGACAGTAATTTGTGACTGGTGAGTTTTACATTTTTTTGCTCTAAGCTAAGGAAGTGGTTTAAACTAGGAACCTATAACTTGCTAATAATTTATTAAATTAATATCTTAAAGTAGAAAAATTAATTTGATTAAAAAATAACTAAAAATAAACCAAGTGAATTAATTACATAAAAAGTTTAATTCAGTAAATAAATAAAACATGATCAGATAGAGCTGGCAATGCAGGTGGTGTGCTATAACTGCAGCATGTGGGAGTTTGTGGAGAGCAGCGTGATCCCAGGCAACCACATCTGCAGTAAGTGTCTGCAACTCGAGGAACTTCAGCTCAGAGTTGTTGAGTTGGAGTCTGAGCTGCAGACATTGCGATGCATCAGGGAGGGGGAGAGTTACCTGAATACTTTGAGCCAGGAGGCAGTCACACCCCTTAGGTTAGGTAGTGATTTAGATTTAGTTAGTGATCAGGGACAGGAGGATGTGACTGCGAGTCAGGCAGGTAAGGGGACCCCAGATGCAGTGATGGAAGAGCATCAGCCTTTGTCCTTGTCCAACAGGTACGAGGTACTTGCTACCTGTGTGGATGAGAACAAAGACTGCAGGGAGGATGGGCAAATTGACCACGGCACCATGGTACAAACGGCCATTCAAGTTGGGGGAGCGAAAAGGAATGTGGTAACGTTAGGGGATAGTACTGTTCTGTGCAGCCACGACCGGGAGTCCCAAAGGCTGTGCTGCCTGCCCCGTGCCAGGGTTAAGGGTATCTCCTCGTGGCTGGAGAAGAACTTGGAGGAGAGGGGGTAGGATCCAATTGTCGTGGTCCATGTAGGGACCAACAACATAGGTAGAACTCGGAATGAGGTTCTGCTAAGGGAGTTTGAGTACAAATTAAAAGGAAGAACCTCAAAGGTAATAAACTCTGGATTACTGCCTGGGACACGTGCAAATTGACATAAGGACAAACAGATTAGATGGTTGAATGTGTGGCTGAAAGAGTGGTGTGAGAAGCAGGGGTTTCAATTCATGGGGCACTGGCACCAGTACTGGGGAAAGAGGAGCTGTTCCGTTGGGATGGGATCCACTTAAACTGGGCTGGAACCAGTGTCCTGGCAAATCAAATAACTAGAGCGGTAGATAGGACTTTAAACTAATAAGGTTGGGGGTGGGGGGGGCGAATGAGTTCAGGTAAGGGTAAATTTATAAGTCTAAAAAGAAAAGTTAAGGATGTAGAGCAAAGTAGTGATATGGGTAAAAACAAGCATTGTGTATCAGGAAGTGACAGAGAGTTTAACAAACGTAATAGGGCATTAGTGACTAAGGTCACATCAGGGGAAAAAAGTAAAATGTTTAAAATTAAAGGTGTTATATCTGAATGCACAAAACATTCGTAACAAGATAGATGAATTAATGGCACAAATAGGAATAAATGGGTTTGATCTAGTAGCCATTAGTGAGACATGGTTGCAGGGTGACCAAGGTTGGGAACTAATTATTGCAGGGTACTTGACTTTTAGAAAAGATAGACAAAATGGGAAAGGAAGGGGTGGGGGTAGCCCTGATAATAAAGGAAGAGATGAAGACAGTAGTGAGAAAGGATCTTAGCTCAGAAAACCAGGATGTAGAATCAGTATGGGTAGAGCTAAGAAATAACAAGGGGCAGAAAACACTGGTGGGAGTAGTTTACAGCTCCCGTAACAGTAGTTATAGTGTTGGACAGAGTATAAATCAGGAAATTAGAGGAGCATGTGCTAAGGGTAATGTAATAATCATGAGGGACTTCAATTTTTATATAGACTGGGCAAAGCAAATTTGCACAATTAGTTTGGAGGATGAGTTCACAGAATGCATCTGAGACGATTTTCTAGAAGAATATGTCGAGGAACCAATTAGGAAACAGGCTATTTTCGATCGAGTATTGTGTAATGAGACAGGGTTAATTAGTAATCTTATAATAAAAGATCCTCTGGGGAAGAGTGATCATAATATGATAGAATTTCATCTTGAGTGAGAGTGATGTAGTCAAGTCTTAAGCAGCTTAAATCTCAGGAAACTTCAGTGCAGCAGTGACACAGCCTCTGTCTTCATAACAGCACTTGGGGATAGCAAGGGAAGACTGTAGAGATAATTTCCTTGACCCGTTTGCATTTTATCCACTCGGCATCTCCCAGCCTTATCTGAAGTGCCTCTTGCCAGATCCATGAGCAGTCACAGGCCAGCAGTGCCTACATAATACCATAACAGGGCAGCATCTCACCAAAGGGCTATGAATTTTTCACAGGACAACCTTCAAATCCTCGTGGAAAAGGTGTAAGACAGGAGGGTCAGACTCCTGGGTGTGCCAGGTAGCAAGACATCCAGAAATGTCAGCCTTGCCACCTGGAGTGAAGCAGGTCTGGTACTCACTGCCAATTCCCTCACCAGGGACTACACAATAATGCTGGAAGAAGTTCAGTGGCTTTAGCAGGGCAGGCAAGGTCAGGCCCAAAGTACTTTTGTCCCTTTCTTCCTTGTCCAACTTGGGCATCACCCTGACCACTCCCTTGTTGATCTCGCACAGATCCCCAGTGGCACCTTGAAGTAACCTGACACCAAAACAGTTCAGGTCGTGGTCATTTTAATTGTGACATGCAGAGTCTTTCTGGCAGTGGAGAGAAGCTGAAGATCTTCACAAAGAAGTCACACAGATGTGCAATGGCAGCATTGGATAATTGTACCCTTCAAGCACAGAGCTGCTGTGAGAGGTTCTTGAAGGATCTGTGCTGATAGACATTCTGTGGAGAGTAGTAGCCGGTGGGCTGGTATCTTCTGCTATGCTGCCTTATTCTCCTTATGTCTACGTGATGCTGTTCCTTCTCCTCCTCCATAAAGATGACATACCTTTTCCAGAGTTGTTCTCTGTATGTGTGTGTGTGTGGGGGAGGGGGGAAGAGGTCAAAAAACTGTGGGCATGAGGTGAGGTTGTAGCACTGAGGGGATCAAGAGCAAGTATCAGTGAGCAAAACTGCACATGAAAAGAGTTGAAAAAAATATCTGTGAAGCCAGAAGTCAGCAAGCAAAGTAGGGCAATCTTCAAAGCTCTCAAACTCTTCACTTCCGCCTGAATCAGGTGTCTGGGGAGCAGCTGCGCCTGTTTTATACGGGTGTAAGCTGACAGCGGCTGTCAGCAGTGCTGTGGAGCCGGGAGGAGCATTGCTTCTGCTCCTGGCTCCTCAGGTAAGTTTTATAAATTTCTTTTTTTCAAAAATTTATCTTAAGTTAGCAACCACAGAAGAATCCTGGTACTCATCGCAGACCAATTTCTATGAGGGGACATTATTTACATTTGTAGGGACCCTATGGCCTGTTTCATGTCGGGTGCTTTTCAGGTGTCCTTGGGGCGCAAGGTGTTGGCCCCAGAAATTAAGCCTCATTGCGCCCATTTTATGCCCTTAACACGGGCATAACAAGGTCTAATTTCTACCCCTCAGTCTTGAAAGAGAAAATGTCAATTAAAATATTTTCATTGTGGAGGGAATCATCTGAATACAATTCATGCTGTTTTATTGTAAAATACATTTTAAATTTTAAAAATGATTTCATGTACATGAGTATGCAGTTTTCATCTCAATAGGTAAGTTAAGGGATCAGGTCAAATATTAGCATAAAATAACATTAAAATCCTCCCTTTAAACTTAACTGTCTTAAATTGATTCTCATAAAGTCAAAAGGAGCACTTTGAAAATTGTTTTATCCAAGATAACAACCAATCTGCTTTCTCTCATTGAAGGTGTGCACTTTTCTCATATAAAGTGCTGATTTTTCTCTGTGTCATTAGTAACTGGATAACTAACAAATTATCAGTGATAAAAAAGTAATTTTGAAAGAAAGTTTCCTACCTGCTGTAGTGTCTTTTTGTTTAAAGCAGGTAACCATCTATAGGCAAACCAATCATATTGATTTTTGTCTGATGAAAAAATTACAGAAAGTAAAATTCCCTAAAGGATTAATTATTTTCAATTCAACATCAATCTTGTCATCTAATAATGCACTACTGACTGATAGCCAAAAAAAATAAGTAGCAGCACTGACTTTTCTCTTTGAAAATCTCATTTTATTTTTTTTTGAAATGGTGAAGTATTGTCCCTTTGTGGTCAGAGTTAAACAAACAAGGCACAGAATCCTGAATATAATCTCTCTATTTTTGGACACATTATTTAGTAAATGAATCAAATGATGAGTGCTACAGCACTCAGGGAAAAATGAAAAAGACATACATGGACTTAATACTAAAACCTTACAAGAAGTTATTTCCTATAATGTACCAAAGCTATTTTTTTTTTTGCTGTTTCAACAGCTCAAATACTGGATATGGAGGTGGTTGTCTATATTTGCACCATAGCACCAGCTATATTCAATTCAGTGGAAATGTATAGAGCTCTTGAAATTATGGTGTGCAAATTCATTTTCAACAGAAGGAATAACTTCTCTGTTAAAATAAGGGGACATATAATTTCAGACAGATGTTTTAAGCATTTATATGCTAACATTTGCACAACATAATTTCGAGGGCAAAGTGTCTATGTGTATGTGGTTGATGTTGGTGTGTTATGAGTAATGTGTTATGAAATTGTACACTGCATTTCTTCACTAGAACCATTATCAAATGCACTGCCTTTTTAAGCAATATTGAAACAACAAATGTTCAGTTATGTTTATGGTTTTGTGGTGTTTTTAACTTGTAATGTTAATAATGTCCCCACTCATGCTGCCCCACTTTATCATAAGCACATTACTAAGAACTTTAAAAAAAAAATACAGTTTTAGAACACAGGTAGAATATTTTACAGAAAATTATTGATCCGGTTCTGTATGCTTTGTCAAGGTCATCAGGCTTCAGTCATTTTATGCTATTACACTCGTGTATTAGAGGATGATATGAAATCAAAGGTTCAGTTACAATTGATTTGTGCTAAAGGTTACTTACATTCATGAATTTTCTGCTTATCAAGGTGAAATACGGCAATGCTGGGAATGAAACATTTTCCTTCAGTGAAGGTCAGATGCAATGTAGTGCTCCCCCTATTGCCTCAGCAGCACACCTTGCAGAAACCTCAGAAGAAATTCCCCTGCTGCGCTGGTGCAACTTTCAATTTCCCACATCATCTGTTCTGATAGCCTCTTTGAGTGAGGTCGCCCAATTAGTTCCTGGTTGTAATTAGTGCCAAATTATATGTAGTTTCATGCTGGAGATTTGCATGCACTGGGAATTGAATTGATGCTAGCCAAATTTAATTTATCTTAACATCAAAGAAGAGGAATTGTATCCTATTTGTCTGAGTTGGTTTCAAATAAGGTGCTGAAAGAATGATTTTCTTACTAGTTCCCTTTTCTTTCCTGGTTTCTCTGTTTTATGTACGTTAGTGCTCATTGATTCATTACAGGGAAATTAGTACTAAAAGAAAGGCTTTGGGGTCGATTTAACCCTACCTGCCCAACGGAAACTGAGTAGGTCACTTACTCACTCGGCACTCGACATTTCTGATTTTAACCTGATTTTAGCCAATAGAAGAGGCCCTCCAAGGTAAGTGTAAAACTTTTATTTGTGAGGCTAGGAGGAGTGGGAGTACTCAACGGGCTCCACAAGGAATGCTGCAGCCTTCCCAGCACCAGATTTCCTCCTTCTCCCCCATGAGACCATCCCAAATCCCCATCCCTGCCACTTATGTGCAAGACAATGGGTGATGCCCGATCTTTCCATGCAGGCTGCCGGTCTACACCATCTTCCTATCTGGAATGGGTGGAAAGTGGACTGACACCATTCAAATTAGGCTTGGCAGTTAAAATACCCCAGGCCTGAAACTCAATCTAGCAATTGTGTTTCGTACTCAAAGGTACTCCGTGTTAAAATTGGCCCCTTGGACATATATAGCATCTTATCACATCTCTCTTCACATACAATGGATTTCTTTGTGTCTGCAGTTATGTAGGTAAACACAGGAGCCATTTTGCACACAGTAAAATCCTACAAATAGCAATGATTTGAACGGCCAGTTAATCTGCAAAAATTCTTCAAATACCAGGTAATATTAAAGGGGTCTCATACTGTAGTACAAAACACTTAACAAGATAGAATAAGTGAAGACATTTCACCACATCAAGCCTGCTTCATATAATAAAAGAACCGCAATAAACAGAAGATTACTTGCAGTTGCATAGCGCCTTATGAGGTTGCAATGTCTCAAAGGATTTCATGCAATGAATTAGCTTTTCGAGTGCGATGACCACTGTTACAATTTGCAGTGTTATGGTCTCTCCATAACTGAGTCTCCCGAGGGAAGCAAATAACTAAAGGCAAAATTCCAGAGAGAGACATAAGCTGCCACTATAGTTAATTTAAATTTGAATTCACTATTAATAGAAAAACTGACTCCAGAGGTTTCAGCTGCCACACATACTGCAGCAGTAACAATGCAGACTTATACCGGAGACCAATATGGAAGGCTTTAAGTATTTTTTCAATATGGCCTACACCAGATTGTTTTTTTTTTATTCGTTCACGGGATGTGGGCATCGCTGGTGAGGCCAGCATTTATTGCCCATCCCTAATTGCCCTCGAGAAGGTGGTGGTGAGCCGCCTTCTTGAACCGCTGCAGTCCGTGTGGTGACGGTTCTCCCACAGTGCTGTTAGGAAGGGAGTTCCAGGATTTTGACCCAGCGACAATGAAGGAACGGCGATATATTTCCAAGTCGGGATGGTGTGTGACTTGGAGGGGAACGTGCAGGTGGTGTTGTTCCCATGTGCCTGCTGCTCTTGTCCTTCTAGGTGGTAGTGGTCGCGGGTTTGGGAGGTGCTGTCGGAGAAGCCTTGGCGAGTTGCTGCAGTGCATCCTGTGGATAGTGCACACTGCAGCCACAGTGTGCCGGTGGTAAAGGGAGTGAATGTTCAGGGTGGTGGATGGGGTGCCAATCAAGCGGGCTGCTTTATCTTGGATGGTGTCGAGCTTCTTGAGTGTTGTTGGAGCTGACTCATCCAGGCAAGTGGGGAGTATTCCATCACACTCCTGACTTGTGCCTTGTAGATGGTGGAAAGGCTTTGGGGAGTCAGGAGGTGAGTCACTCGCCGAAGTACTTCCCCGGAGCGGAGAAACTACGCCATGTTCTCCGCAGCCTTCAACATGTCATCAATGACGACGAACACCTCGCTATGGCCATCCCCACACCTCCACGACTCGCCTTTAAACAGCCACCCAACCTCAAACAGACCATCGTTCGCAGCAAATTACCTAGCTTTCAAGAGAACAGCGTCCACGACACCACACAACCCTGCCACGGTAACCTCTGCAAGACATGCCAGATCATCGACACAGATACCACCATCACACGAGAGGACACCACCCACCAGGTGCATGGTTCATACTCCTGTGACTCGGCCAACGTTGTCTACCTCATACGTTGCAGGAAAGGATGCCCCAGAGCATGGTACATTGGCAAGACCATGCAGACGCTGCGACAACGGATGAACGGACACCGCGCAACAATCGCAAAACAGGAGGGTTCCCTCCCAGTCGGGGAACACTTCAGCAGTCAAGGACATTCAGCCACCGACCTTCGGGTAAGCGTACTCCAAGGCGGCCTTCGAGACACACGACAACGCAAAATCGCCGAGCAGAAATTGATAGCCAATTTCCGCACCCATGAGGACGGCCTCAACCGGGATCTTGGGTTCATGTCACGCTACACGTTACCCCACCAGTGAACAAATGTTATCTGTTTTTAATATAACGGGTCAGTTGCTGTCTTTTCTATGTTTCTACCTCACTATCTCTGTTTTTTTGTTTGGTTTTTTTGGTGATTTGTATATTCTGAGAGCTTGCAGGTAACACCTGTCTGTCTGCACACTGATTGCCTTGGCAACGGGCAGTTGAAAAAACTGTCTGTAATCACCAAGCATTGTTCTGTGAATTATAAATGCGACTTCATTTCGAGGATTTCATTTAGTTCACCTGAGGAAGGAGGAAGCCTCCGAAAGCTTGTGAATTTAAAATAAAATTGCTGGAATATAACTTGGTGTTGTAAAATTGTTTACAATTGTTGGAGATGGTCATTGCCTGGCACTTATCTGGTGCGAATGTTACTTGCCACTTATGAGCCCAAGCCTGGATGTTGTCCAGGTCTTGCTGCATGCGGGCTCGGACTGCTTCATTATTTGAGGGGTTGCGAATGGAACTGAACACTGTACAGTCATCAGCGAACATCCCCATTTCTGACCTTATGATGGAGGGAAGGTCATGGATGAAGCAGCTGAAGATGGTTGGGCTTAGGACACTGCCCTGAGGAACTCCTGCAGCAATGTCATGGGGCTGAGATGATTGGCCTCCAACAACCACTACCATCTTCCTTTGAGCTTGGTATGACTCCAGCCACTGGAGAGTTTTCCCCCTGATTCCCATTGACTTCAATTTTACTAGGGCTCCTTGATGCCACACTCGGTCAAATGCTGCCTTGATGTCAAGGGCAGTCACTCTCACCTCACCTCTGGAATTCAGCTCTTTTGTCCATGTTTGGACCAAGGCTGTAATGAGGTCCGGAGCCGAGTGGTCCTGGCGGAACCCAAACTGAGCATCGGTGAACAGGTTATTGGTGAGTAAGTGCCACTTGATAGCACTGTCGACGACACCTTCCATCACTTTGCTGATGATTGAGAGTAGACTGATAGGGCGGTAATTGGCCGGATTGGATTTGTCCTGCTTTTTGTGGACAGGACATACCTGGGCAATTTTCCACGTTGTCGGGTAGATGCTAGTGTTGTAGCTGTACTGGAACAGCTTGGCTAGAGGCGCAGCTAGTTCTGGAGCACAAGCCTTCAGCACTATAGCTGGGATTTTGTCGGGGCCCATAGCCTTTGCTGTATCCAGTGCACTGAGCCGTTTCTTGATATCACGTGGAGTGAATCAAATTGGCTGAAGACTGGCTTCCGTGATGGTGATGATATCAGGAGGAGGCCGAGATGGATCATCCACTCGGCAGTTCTGGCTGAAGATGGTTGCAAACGCTTCAGCCTTGTCTTTTGCACTCACGTGTTGGACTCCGCCATCATTGAGGATGGGGATGTTTGCAGAGACTCCTCCTCCCGTTAGTTGTTTAATTGTCCACCACCATTCACAACTGGATGTGGCAGGACTGCAGAGCTTTGATCTGATCCGTTGGTTGTGGAATCGCTTAGCTCTGTCTATAGCATGTTGCTTCTGCTTTTTACCATGCATGTAGTCCTGAGTTGTAGCTTCACCGGGTTGGCACCTCATTTTTAGGTACGCCTGGTGCTGCTCCTGGCATGCTCTTCTACACTCCTCATTGAACCAGGGTTGATCCCCTGGCTTGTTGGTAATGGTAGAGTGAGGAATATGCCGGGCCATGAGGTTACAGATTGTGCTGGAATACAATTCTGCTGCTGCTGATGGCCCACAGCGCCTCATGGATGCCCAGTTTTGAGCTGCTAGATCTGTTTTGAATCTATCCCATTTAGCACGGTGGTCGTGCCACACAACACGTTGGATGGTATCCTCAGTGCGAAGACGGGACTTCATCGCCACGAGGACTGTGCGGTGGTCACTCCTACCAATACTGTCATGGACAGATGCATTTGCGACAGGTAGATTGGTGAGGATGAGGTCAAGTAAGTTTTTCCCTCGTGTTGGTTCGCTCACCACCTGCCGCAGGCTCAGTCTGGCAGCTATGTCCTTCAGGACTCGGCCAGCTCAGTCAGTAGTGGTGCTACCAAGCCACTCTTGGTGATGAACATTGAAGTCCCCCACCCAGAGTACATTTTGTGCCCTTGATACCCTCAGTGCTTCCTCCAAGTGGTGCTCAACATGGAGGAGGACTGATTCATCAGCTGAGGGAGGACGGTAGGTGGTAATCAGCAGGAGGTTTCCTTGCCCATGTTTGACCTGATGCCATGAGATTTCATGGGGTCCAGAGTCAATGTTGAGGACTCCCAGGGCCACTCCCTCCTGACTGTATATCACTGTACCGCCACCTCTGGTGGGTCTGTCCTGCCGGTGGGACAGGACATACCCAGGGATGGTGATGGAAGAGTCTGGGACGTTGGCTGAAAGGTATGATTCTGTGAGTACGGCTATGTCAGGCTGTTGCTTGACTAGTCTGTGGGACAGCTCTCCCAATTTTGGCACAAGTCCCCAGATGTTAGTAAGGAGGACCTTGCAGGGTTGACTGGGCTTGGTTTGCCGTCGTCGTGTCTGGTGCCTAGTGGTCCGATGCCGGGCTCAACTTTAAACTTAAATTTTGGGGGCGGGGGAGCTGTGAAAATTGCAGAAATGCAGAGCGGGTTCGGAAGGCGGCTCCAACCTGCCGACTGCCGAGTTTCCCACAGATGCACCTGTGTGCGCGCGGGTGTCCCGAATCCGGAAGTCTTGCCGGCAATTAAAGCCGGCAGGATGATAGTTAAAGAACCAAATGTACCTCACCGAGGTACTTAAGGCACTTTACTTATGACATTAGGTAGTTAGAATGATTTTTAACTTAACTGGGTGGCTTTCCCACGGCTTCTGATTCACACCTGGTAAGTTTTTTTTATTCGGGTTTGCCACGTGCACATTTCCCCCCCACTCCCCCCCCCCCCCCCCCCCCCCCCCCCCCCGCTGCCAACCCACCACCATTTCAAAATTGAGCCCAATGTCTCTGATGCAACAACGTGGCCCCTTTAAAGATTAGTGCTGGTATTTTGGGAATTCAAGCTAATCAATGTGTCTGGAAAACAGAGTATATCACAAGTATTAATATGACCTGACATCTTTGGTGTGGATTCCAACTGAACAGCATATAGGCAATGAAGTGTTATCTCAGGTCCCTGTAGGTCCTAACCCCACCTGGACCCTTGTAGTGCATTGGTGATGCTATAGCTAATTAATTTTAAAAACTGTAAATATGATGAAAATTAATAAAATTCAGGACCTACCTTATATCTACGAACAGAGTTGAGATGAAATATCATTGTTCCCTGTGATGATTTTGCAGTTGTGGGTTCTTATGGTACGCAGAGCTTTCAGCTGGGAAATGCTTTGAATGATAAATTTGAAATGCAAGAATGATACAGGTTGCAAACCACTTTAAGTATATAAGGGTAAATTTTGTGAGGCTGCAGGAGTGCAGATGGGAGAATTCCGCCCAGAGGTCAGCATGTCAAAGTGATCCCATAATTAAAATTAAAGACTAGAAAATTGGGAAGTGCTACAAGTCAGGCATGATCTCGACATTCAATTCTCCTAATCATGCTCCCACAAGTGAGACTCCATGCAGGGATCACAAACTCAAAAAATCTACCTAACAGAGCAGAGTTTATTTTTAAGAGTGGCCAAACCTGCTACATTTTTGCGGGAGAATTAGCAGTTGTCACTCCCAGTGAGTATTATTTCTTTGACCTTGGCGGCTGATGTTAGAGAAATCTTCAACCTGCGTTACAGCTTAGCCGTATCATGGCCCATTTCATAGAATTGAATCATAGAATGGTTAAATTTCATTTGCCATGTGTCTGCCCATTCCACCAGCTGTATATGTCATCTTGAAGTCTATTCTTACTGTTTACTACACTTCCAAATTTTGAGTCATTTGCAAATTTTGAAACTGTGCCCTGTACCAGTCTTCGATATATCAAGAAAAGCAGCCGTCCTCGTATTGACCCCGGGAAATACCACTCTATACCTTCCTCCAGTCCAAAAAAACAACCATTCACCATTACTCTCTGTTTCCTGTCACTTAGCCAATTTTGTATCTACGCTGCTGCTGCCACTGCCTGTTTTATTCCATGCGCTTCAACTTTGCTGACAAGCCTATTATGTGGCGCTTTATCAAACGCCTTTTGAAAGTCCATATACACCACATCAGCCACATTACCCTCATCAACCCTCTCTGTTACCTCATCAAAAAACTCAATCAAGTTAGTTAAACACAATTTGCCTTAGAATCATAGAGTGGTTACAGCACACAAGGAGGCCATTCAGCCCGTCGAGCCCGTGCCGGCCCTCTGCAAGAGCAATCCAGCTAGTTCCGCTCCCCCGCCCTTTCCCTGTACCCTGCAAATTTTTTTCCTTCAAATATTTATCCAGTTCCCTTTTGAAAGCCACAATTGAATCTGCATCCACCACCCCCTCGGGCAGTGCATTCCAGATCCTAACCACTCGCTGCATAAAAAAGTTTTTTCTCATGTCGCCTTTGGTTCTTTTGCCAATTACTTTAAATCTGTGTCCTTTGGTTCTCAATCCTTCTGCCAATGAGAACAGTTTCTCTCTATCTACTCTGTCTAGGTCCCTCATGATTTTGAACATCTCTATCAAATCTCCTCTCAACCTTCTCTGCTCTAAGGAGAACAACCCCAGCTTCTCCAGTCTATCCATGTAACTGAAGTCCCTCATCCCTGGAATCATTCTAATAAATCTTTTCTGCACCCTCTCTAAGGCATTCATATCCTTCCTAAAGTGCGGTGCCCAGAATTGGACACAATACTCCAGTTGTGGCTGAACCAGTGTTTTATAAATGCATCCTTGCTTTTATAAATGCATCTATTTATAAAGCCCAGCAACCCATATGCTTTTTTAACTGCTTTCTCAACCTACCCTGCCATCTTCAGCGATTTGTGCACATATACCCCAAGGTCTCTCTGTTCCTGCTCCCCCTTTAGAATTGTATCCTTTCGTTTATATTGCTCGTTCTCCCTACCAAAATGTTTAAATTCACACTTCTCGGCGTTAAATATGATCTACCATGTGTCCGCCCATTCCACCAGTCTGTCTATGCACTCTTGAAGTCTATAACTATCCTCCTCACTTCAAAGTTTTGTGTCATCTGCAAATTTTGAAATTGTGCTTTGTGCTCCCAAGTCCAAGTCATTAATATATATCAAGAAAAGTAGTGGTCCTAGTACCGACCCCTGGGGAACAACACTGTATACCTTCCTCCAGTCTGAAATACAACTGTTCACCACTACTCTCTGTTTCCTGTCACTTAGCCAATTTCATATCCACGCTGCTACTGTCACTTTTATTCCATGAGCTTCAATTTTGCTGACAAGCCTGTTATGTGGCACTTTATCAAACATAAGAAACAGAAGAAACATAAGAAATAGGAGTAGGCCATACAGCCTCTCGAGCCTGCTCCGCCATTCAATCAGATTATGGCTGATCTTTGACCTCAACTCTGCTTTCCTGCCCGATCCCCATATCCCTTGATTACCCTAGAGTCCAAAAATCTATCTATCTCAGCCTTGAATATACTCAATGACTGAGCATCCACAGCTCTCTGGGGTAGAGAATGCCAAAGATTTGGAACCCTCTGAGTGAAGAAATTCCTCCTCATCACAGTCTTAAATGGCCAACCCCTTATCCTGAGACTATGCCCTCTGGTTCTAGACTCATCAGCCAGGGGAAACATGAGGGAGCACAGAGTAGCAGCTATCGACGGAGTCTGGTTTCGACAGAGTCTATAATTGGAAATTTAGTGAGTGAAGGGGATTTTTAAGGGTTGATCTTGGTTCAACCTAAAAATAATTTGATTGGCATTATAGTAATCAATTAAATAAATAAAATAGTTATGACAGGGCAGGAGATGTGTTGCAGCTGCAATATGTGGGAGCAATTGGACAGTTTTGTCCAGGGCGACTACATCTACGGTAATTGTCTGCAGCTCGAGGAACTTGGGCTCCGAGTTGAGGAGCTGGAGTCCGAGCTGCAGACATTGCGAGGAATCAGGGAGGGAGAAACTTACCTGGACACTTTGATCCAGGAGGCAGTCATGCCCCTTAGACTAAATACTGTAGAATTGGCACCTGGTCAGGGACAGGAGGGTGTGACTGCGAGTGAGGCAGGTACGGGGATCCAGGAGGTAGCATTGCAGGAGCCTCAGCCTCTGCACTTGTCCAATAGATACAAGGTTCTTGCAGCTCTTGTGGACGAGTGCAGGGACTGCAGGGAGGATGAACAAACTGGCCACGGCACCGTGGTTCAGGGGGCCACTCAAGTGGGGGGAGTATAAAGGAATGTGGTTGTAGTAGGCGACAGTATAGTTAGAGGGATAGATACTGTTTTCTGCAGCCAAGAGCGAGAGTCCCGAAGGCTGTGTTGCCTACCCGGTGCCAGGGTTAAGGACATCTCCTCAGGGCTGGAGAGGAACTTGGAGTGGGAGGGGGAGGATCCAGCTGTCGTGATCCACGTAGGTACCAACGACATAGGTAGGACTAAGAAAGAGGTTCTGTTGAGGGAGTTTGTGCAGCTAGGGACTAAATTAAAAAAACAGAACCACAAAGGTGATAATCTCCGGATTATTACCTGAGCCACGAAGAGATGAATGCATGGCTCAAAGATTGGTGTGGGAGAAGTGGGTTTTGATTCATGGGGCACTGGCACCTGTACTGGGAAAAGAGGGAGCTGTTCCGTTGGGACAGGCTTCACCTGAACCATGCTGGGACCAGTATTCTTGCAAACCGAATAACTGGGGCGGTAGAGAAGGCTTTAAACTAAATAGAGGGGGGGAGGGCTCAGGTGGGGCGAAGTTTAGATTGATAAAGAGAAAAAACAAGGAAATAGTACAAGAAAGTGATGGGGGCAATGATACAGAGTGTGTCAGGAAGGGACAGAGCATACAAACATGGGGCCAGGAAAGGAAAGAATGGTAAAAAGACAAAATTAAAGATTCTTTATCTGAATGCACGCAGCATTCATAATAAGATAGATGAATCGACAGCACAAATAGAAACAAATGGGTATGATCTCGTGGCCATTACAGAGACGTGATTGTATGGTGACCAAGGTTGGGAGCTAAATATTCAGGGTTATTTAGCATTTCGGAAGGATAGGAAGAAAGGGGTAGCTCTGTTAATAAAGGATGAAATTGGTATAATAGTGAGAAATGATCTTGGCTGAGAAGATCAAGATGTCGAATCAATTTGGGTGGAGGAAAGAAATCACTGGTGGGAGTAGTATATAGGCCCCCTAACAGTGGCTACACTGTAGGGCAAAATATAAATCAGGAAATAAGGGGGGCTTGTAAAAAAGGTAATGCAATAATAATGGGCAATTTTAACTTTCACACAGATTGGAGAAATCAAATTGGCAAAAATAGCCCTGAGGAGGAGTTCATAGAGTGTATTAGGGACTGTTTCTTAGACCAATATTTTGGGGAACCAACCAGGGAACAGGCCATTTTGGATCTGGTAATGGGTAACGAAACAGGATTAATTAATGATCTCAAAATAAAGGATCCCTTGGGAAGCAGTGATCATAACATGATAGAATTTCACATCCAGTTTGAGAGCGAGGATCTTGGGTCTGAAACTACTGTATTAAACTTAAATAAGGGTAATTAATAAGGAACGAGGGCGGAATTGGCTAAAATGGACTGCGTAAACAGATTAGATGGTATGATGGTGGATAAGCAGTGGCAAACATTTAAAAAGATATTTTATGACTCGCAACAAAAATATATCCTGGTGAGGACGAAAGACTCCACAAAAAGGTTGAACCGACCACAGCTAACTAAGGAAGTCAAGGATGGAATCAGGTTAAAAGAAAAAGCATACAATGTGGCAAAGATTACTGGTAAGCCCAAAGATTGGGAAAACTTTAAAAACCAGCAAAGGATGACTAAAAGAATAATAAAGAGGGAGAAAATAAATTATGAGAGTAAACTGGCAAGAAATATAAAAACTGACAGTAAAAGCTTCTACAATATATTAAAAGGAAGATGGTAGCTAAAGTAAACATTGGTCCCTTATAGGATGAGACTGGGGAAATAATAATGAAAATAAGGAAATGGCAGAGAAATTGAACAGATATTTTGTATCTGTCTTCACAGTAGAAGACACTAATAACATACCAATAATAGTAGAAAATCAAGGGGCAAAGGGGAGGGAGGAACTAAAAACAATCACTATCACTAGAGAAAAAGTATTAGGTAAACTAATGGGTCTAAAGGCTGACTAGTCCCCTGGACCTGATGGCTTGCATCCGAGGGTCTTAAAGGAAGTGGCTACAGAGATAGTGGATGCATTGATTGTAATCTTCCAGAATACACTAGATTCTGGAAAGGTCCCAGCGGATTGGAAAACTACAAACGTAACACCCCTATTCAAGAAGGGAGTGAGACAGAAAGCAGGTAACTATAGACCAGTTAGACTAATATCTGTCATTGGGAAAATGCTAGAATCCATTATCAAGGAAGTAGTAGCAGGACATTTGGAGAGTCATAATACAATCAAGGAGAGACAACATGTTTTATGAAGGGGAAATCATGTCTGACAAATTTATTAGAGTTCTTTGAGGAAGTAACGGGCAGGGTGGATAAAGGGGAACCAATGGATGCAGTATATTTGGATTTCCAAAAGGCATTCGATGAGGTGCCACATAAAAGATTACTGCACAAGAGCTCATGGTGTTGGGGGTACTATACTGGCATGGATAGAGGTTTGGCCAACTAACAGAAAACAAAGAGTCGGGATAAAAGGTTCATTTTCAAAATGGTAATCTGTAACTAGTGGGGTGCCGCAGGGCTCAGTGCTGGGGCCTCAACTATTTACAATATATTATCAATGACTTGGATGAAGGAACAGAGTGTCTTTTGGCTAAATTTGCTGATGATACAAAGATAGGTGGAAAAGCAAGTTGCGACGAGGTCACAAAGTGTCTGTAAAGGGATATTGACGGGTTAAGTGAATGGGCAAACTTTTAGGCAGATGGAATATAATGTGGGAAAATGTGAAGTCATCCACTTTGGGAGGAAAAATAAAAAAGCAAAATATTATCTGAATGGAGAAATGATACAAAATGCTGTGGTACAGAGGGATCTGGGTGTCATCGTACATGAAACACAAGAAGTCAACATACGGATGCAGCAGGTAATCCGGAAGGCAAACGGAATATTGGCCTTTACTTCTAGGGGGATGGAGTATAAAAGCAGGGAAGTCATGCTACAACCGTACAGGGTGCTGATGAGACCACACCTGGAGTACTGCGTATAGTTCTGGTGCCCTTATTTAAGGAAGGACATACTTGCATTGGAGGCAGTTCAGAGATGGTTCACTAGGTTGATTCCGGGTATGGAAGGGTTGTCTTATGAGGAAAGATTGAACAGATTGGGTCTATATTCATTGGAGTTTAGAAGAATGAGAGGAGTTCTTATTGAAACATACAAGATTCTGAGGGGACTCGGTAGGGTAGATGCTGAGAGGATGTTACCCCTCATGGAGGAATCTAAAACTAGGGGGCATAGTCTCAGAATAAGGGGTTGCCCGTTTAAGACGGAAATGAGGAGGAATTTCTTCTCCCAGAGGGTCGTGAACCTTTGGAATTCTTTACCCCAAAAGCTGTGGAGGCTGAGTCATTGAATACATTCAAGGCTGAGTTAGACAAATTTTTGATCAGCAAGGGAGTCAAAGGATATGGGGAAAAGGCGAGAAAGTGGAGTTGAGGTAAAAATCAGATCAGCCATGATCTCATTAAATGATGGAGCAGGCTTGAGGGGCCGAATGGCCTACTCCTGCTCTTATCTCTTATGGTCTTATCAGCCTCTACCCTGTTAAGCCCCCTCAGAATCTTATACTTTTCAATGAGATCACCTCTCATTCTTCTAAACCAGAGAGGGTGTAGGTCCATTCTACTCTATCTCTCCTCATAGGACAATCCTCTCATCCCAGGAATTATGCTAGTGAACCTCCATTGCACTGCCTCTAGGGCAAGTATATCCTTCCTTAGATAAGGAGACCAAAACTGTACGCAGTACTACAGGTGAGGTCTCACCAAAGCCCGGTAGAATTGTAGTAAGACTTCCTTACTTTTGTACTCCAACGCCCTTGCAATAAAGGCCAACATACCATTTGCTTTCTCAATTGCCTGTTGTACTTGCATGCTAACTTTTTGTGTTTCTTGTACCAGGACACCCAAGTCTCTGTGGACACCAACATTTAATAGTTTCTCACCATTTAACAAATATTCTGTTTTTCTATTCTTCCTACCAAAGTGAATAACCTCACATTTCCCCACATTATACTCCATCTGCTACCTTCTTACCCACTCACTTAACCTGTCCGTATCACTTTTGGATGCCTTTTGAAAGTCCATATACATCACATCAATTGGATTGCCCTCATCATCCCTCACTGTCACCTCATCAAAAAACTCAATCAAGTTAGTTAAACATGATTTGCCTTTAACAATTCCGGGCTGGCTTTCCTTTGTTAATCCACACTTGTCCATGTGATAATTTTTTCCCGGATTATCATTTCTAAAAGTTTCCCCACCACCAAGGTTAAACTGACTGGCCTGTATTTGCTGGGTTTATCCTTACACCCTTTTTTGAACAAGGGTGTAACATTTGCAATACTCAAGTCCTCTGGCACCTTGGAAGATTATGCCAGTATTTCCACAATTTCCATCCTTACTTCCCTCAGCAACCTAGGATGCATCCCATCCGGACTGGGTGATTTATCTACTTTAAGTACAGCCAGCCTTTCTAGTACCTCCACTTTATCAATGTTTAGCCCATCCAGTATCTCAACTGCCTCTTCTTTTACTGTGACTTTGGCAGCATCTTCTTCTTTGGTAAAGACAGATGCAAATTATTCATTTAGTACCTCTGTCTCCACGCGTAGATCTCCTTTTTGGTTCCTAATCGGCCCCACCCCTCCACTTACTACCCATTTACTATCTATATGCCTATAGAGGACTTTTAGATTTCCTTTTATGTTAGTTGCCAGTCTATTCTCATACTCTCTCTTTGCCCCTCTAAATTCCTTTTTCACTTCCCCTCTGAACTTTCTATATTCAGCCTGGTTCTCACTTATATTATCAATCTGACATCTGCCAAATGCCCCCTTTCTCTGCTTCATCTTACTCTCTATCTCTTCCGTCATCCAGTGAAATCTGGCTATGGTTGCCCTACCTTTCCCCCTCGTGGGAATGTACCTCGACTGTACCTGACCCATCTCCTCTTTAAAGGCCGCCCATTGTTCGATTGCCTACCAATCTTTGATTCCAATTTACCCAAGCCAGATCCGTTTTCAACCCACTGAAATTGGCCCTCCTCCAATTAATTATTTGTACTCTAGATTGCTCCTTGTCCTTTTCCATAACTAATCTAAACCTTATGATACTATGATCACTGTTCCCTAAATGTTCTCCTACTGAATCTTGCTCCACTTGACCCATCTCATTCCCCAGAACCAGATCCAGCAATACCTCCTTCCTCGTTCGGCCGGAAACATACCGATCAAGAAAGTTCTCCTGAATATTCTTCAAAAATTCTTCACCCTCTCTGCCCTTTACACTATTACTATCCCAGTCTATATTAGGATAGTTGAAGTCCCCAGTTATCACTACTCTATGGCTCTTGCACTTCTCTGTAATTTCCTTGCAAATTTGCCCCTCTCTATCCTTCCCACTATTTGGTGGCCTATAGAATACACCCAGTAGTGTAATGGCACCACTATTGTTTCTTAACTCTAACCAAATAGATTCTGTCCTTGACCCCTCCAGAATATCTTCTCTCTCCAACACTGCAATATTCTCCTTAATCAATACTGCCACCCCCCACTCCTTTCTTTCCTTCCTTCCATATCTTTCCTGAACACTTTGTATTCAGTATATTTAGTACCCAATCCTACCCTATTTTGAGCCAGGTCTCCATTATCACCACTATATCATATCCCCTTCTGGTTTTATGCGCCTGCTGCTCACCAACCTTATTTACCACACTTCGTGCATTTACACACATGCACTCTAAACCTATCTTAGACCTTCTTGTATTCTCTCTTAGACTGATCCCACCTAATAACGTACTATTTCTTACTCTAGTCCGATCTGTCTCTCTCAATCCTTTGTGCACATTGATTCTCCTTTCCAATGCTACACCCTGGTGACCATTCCCGCGCCAAATTAGTTTAAACCCACCCCTACAGCACTAATGAACCTCCCCGCAGGGACATTGGCCCCAGCACTGTTGAGGTGCAACCCATCCGGCCTATACAGGTCCCAGCTCCCCCAGAACCGGTCCCAATGCCTCAGGAATCTAAAGCCCTCCCTCCTGCGCCATCTCTCCAGCCATGCATTCATCTACTCTACCCTTCTATTTCTATACTTACTAGCGCATGGCACTGGGAGTAATCTGGAGATTACTACCTTTGAGGTCCTGCTTATTAATTTCTTTCCTGCCTCCCTAAAATCTGTCTGCAGGACCTCATCCCTCTTTCTACCAGTGTCATTGGTACTGATATTGACCACTGCCTCCTCTTGGCGACAGCCAGGACATTCTGGCCCAGCAGGTTGTCTGGCACCAACACGGGCACTATTTGCTGGGCTGGCGGGGAACCAGGCATGCTGTCATCAGAGAAACGGAGACATAGCATGTGCCTCTCCCATGGCGCCACTGCCATTCTCATAGGTCTACACCTCAGCACTCCCACTGCTCTGCGCGAGAGCAGAGTGCAGGAGTGATTTGGAATTCCTTATCCTTGCTTTCCATCAAACATATCAAAATGGAGGAGATCCTGAGCCTGAATGGCAGCAGTCTAAGCTTGTATAAAAACTGTCAGAGCTGTCAGTAGAAGCTCCATAACTGATTTTCTATATCAGGGGTAGCCACATGTTTCATGGTTCACTGTTGATTCGATGCCCTGTGCGATGACTCCACACAAGTTAGAGGCAAACTCCTCCACACCGTCCAATATTGTGACCCTGGCAGGCAGTCCAATGGATTGAGCAGTTGGTGGTGCACAGCCATCAAACTTCTTTTGTAGACTGAGCCCTGGAGATCTTCACCTGCGCTCTTTACAGCAGGGATAGCATGAGAGCTGGCCCACTGGTGAGCTGGTTCCTTGGCCATCCTATTCTCCTGCCCTTGCATCTGCTGCGGACTGTAAACTCCCAGTGCAGACCCCTCTAACTAATTCTCAAAAGTATGATTAGTGCTGATTTATAAACTGGTACCTGCAAGGGTAAGTTCAAGTGATAGTGGATCTTCCTCTTTTGTGCGTAACTGAGCTTTAGTAGTATTGCATTTAAGACCAGATGTTGAGAGCAGGAAATGGAGCTTTCTCAACAATAGTAAATGCTGATCTCTCATCTCCGTTTCTAAGACAGATGTCATCAACGTACCGAAAAAGCTTTTCAGGAGAGGAGAATTTCTTCAAAACCCGGTGCATGTAGAGGTGAAAGATAATGGGCGAGTTATGGAACCCCTGTGATGGGCAAGTCCAGGTATATAGCTGACCGACAAACCTGCAGGCAAATTTATACTGGCAAGCCTTAGTGAGCGGGATCGACCAGAAGCTGTTAGAGATATTGAGGGTAGAAAAGACATCGAACTGTGGTCGGAAATCTTTAAATAAATCCGGAGCAGAGTCTACTATGGGTGCACAAGTGGGAGCAACCTCATTTAGTGCCCGACAATCTAAACTGAAACGCCATGACTGATTGAGTTTGGGCTCAGGCCAAATTGGAGCGCAACTGTGAGAAGTACAAGTTTGTATGATTCCCTGCTGCAATAGAGATTCAGTGGTGGCATTCAGATAGGGCATCACCTCGTGTGTATTAAGGTGTTTTTTTTTATTCGTTCATGGGATGTGGGCGTTGCTGGCGAGGCCGGCATTTATTGCCCATCCCTAATTGCCCTTGAGAAGGTGGTGGTGAGCGGCCTTCTTGAACCGCTGCAGTCCGTGTGGTGAAGGTTCTCCCACAGTGCTGTTAGGAAGGGAGTTCCAGGATTTTGACCCTGCGACGATGAAGGATCGGCGATATATTTCCAAGCCGGGATGGTGTGTGACTTGGAGGGGAACGTGCAGGTGGTGTTGTTCCCATGTGCCTGCTGCTTTTGTCCTTCTAGGTGGTAGAGGTCTTGGGTTTGGGAGGTGCTGTCGAAGAAGCCATGGCGAGTTGCTGCAGTGCATCCTGTGGATGGTACACGCTGCAGCCACTGTGCGCCGATGGTGAAGGTACTGAATGTTTAGGGAGGTGGATGGGGTGCCAATCAAGGGGCTGCTTTGTCCTGGATGGTGTCGAGCTTCTTGAGTATTGTTGGAGCTGCACTCATCCAGGCAAGTGGAGAGTATTCCATCACACTCCTGACTTGTGCCTTGTAGATGGTTGAAAGGCATTGGGGAGTCAGGAGGTGAGTCACTCGCTGCAGAATACCCAGCCTCTGACCTGCTCTTGTAGCCACAGTCCAGTTGGTCCAGTTGGCTGGTCCAGTTAAGTTTCTGGTCAATGGTGACCCCCAGGATGTTGATGGTGGGGGATTTGGCAATGGTAATTCCATTGAATGTCAAGGGGAGATGGTTAGACTCTCTCTTGTTGGAGATGGTCATTGCCTGGCATTTGTCTGGTGCAAATGTTACTTGTCACTTATGAGCCCAAGCCTGGATGTTGTCCAGGTCTTGCTGCATGCGGGCTCAGACTGCTTCATTATTTGAGGGGTTGCGAATGGAACTGAACACTGTGCAAACATCCCCATTTCTGACCTTATAATGTAGGGAAGGTCATTGATGAAGCAGCTGAAGATGGTTTGGCCTAGGACACTGCCCTGAGGAACTCCTGCAGCAATGTCCTGGGGCTGAGATGATTGGCCTCCAACAACCACTACCATCTTCCTTTGTGCTAGGTATGACTCCAGCCACTGGAGAGTTTTCCCCCTGATTCCCATTGACTTCAATTTTACTTGGACTCCTTGGTGCCACACTCGATCAAATGCTGCCTTGATGTCAAGGGCAGTCACTCTCACCTCACCTCTGGAATTCAGCTCTTTTGTCCATGTTTGGACCAAGGCTGTAATGAGGTCTGGAGCTGAGTGGTCCTGGCGGAACCCAAACTGAGCATCGGTGAGCAGGTTATTGGTGATTAAGTGCCGCTTGATAGCGCTGTCGACGACACCTTCCATCACTTTGCTGATGATTGAGAGTAGACTGATGGGGCGGTAATTGGTCGGATTGGATTTGTCCTGCTTTTTGTGGACAGGACATACCTGGGCAATTTTCCACATTGTCGGGTAGATGTTGGCTTTGTGATGGTGGATTGGAACTGGCGACATGAAATTTGTTCAAAAGTCGTCTACAGTCATGTTTGTGATTAGTAAACGCTGAATGGAATTCAGTTAGTATGAGTCACAAATCCTTGCTGTCTGCCGGATCAAGCAATAAGGCATCTAGATCATAATCGTCACACTTAACAGGTGCGACTGCATAGGAGTCAGGGACTATCATGATCTCTGTAATGGTTTCGCCAGTAATGATCAGCAGCCGGTTGGTTAGATCAATCCGACAGCCGTTCTGTTTCATAAAATTGGAACCGAATATGCCACCCTTGTCACGAAGGTACATAAGTGCAAAAGAGTGGACGCCTGGCTAGTCCCACAACTTAACCTCAGTCGGTTTGGAGAGAAAAGTTTCCACTTGATTACCCACAAAAGACATCGGCCTTCAGCAACGATGCATATATTTTCACTAAGGATGTTGCGGCCACTGAAAGCACTGATGAAACCCATCTCTTCAGATTAGCTCGGCAACTCTTGAGGCAGTAATGCCACCTCATTTATTTACTATGCTGTTGCTAGGCCAGAGGCAGTGTGATAAAGTATGTGGGGCTTCAGTGTCAGTGGTATTAAGTTTAACATCATATAGGGGCATTACAAATTTGATTCCTGCATTAGATACTTTTCTTGGGTGCAGCGTTGTTAGTCACTCTCCAAAGCAATCTGGGCATCTTATGTTTGAAGGTGTGCCTGTACCATGCAGTATCTAACTATACTTAGTGGGGTGCCACAGGGATTGGTGCTTGGACCTCAGCTATTTACAATCTATATTAACGATTTAGATGAAGGGACCGAGTGTAATGTATGCAAGTTTGCTGATGATACAAGCTAGGTGGGAAAGTAAGCTGTTAGGAGGAAGCAGAGTCTGAAAAGGGATATAGATAGGTTAAGTGAATGGGCAAGAAGGTGGCAGATGGAGTATAATGTAGGGAAATGTGAGGTTATTCACTTTGGCAGGAAAAATTAGAAAAATTGAATAATTTTTAAATGGTGAGAAACTAATTAATGTTGGTGTTCAGAGGGATTTAGGTGTCCTTGTACACGAAACACAGAAAGTTAACATGCAGGTACAGCAAGCTATTAGGAAGCCAAATGGTATGTTGGCCTTTATTGTAAGGGGGTTGGAGTACAAGAGAAAGGAAGTCTTGCTGCAATTGTACAGGGCTTTGGTGAGACTACACCTGGAGTACTGTGTAGTTTTGGTCTCCTTACCCAAAGAAGGATATACTTGCCTTAGAGGCGGTGCAACGAAGGTTCACTAGGTTGAATCCTGGGATAAGAGGGTTGGCCTATGAAGAGAGATTGAGTAGAATGGGCCTATACTCTGGAGTTTAGAAGAATGAGAGATGATCTCATTGAAACATATAAGATTCTAAGCAGGCTAGACAGGATAGATGCTGAGAGGATGTTTCCCCTGGCTGGAGAGCCTAGAACTAGGGGACATAGTCTCAAGATAAGGAGTTGGACATTTAGGATTGAGATGAGGAGGAATTTCTTCACTCAAAGGGTCGTGTATATTTGGAATTCTCTGCCCCAGAGGGCTGTGGATGCTCAGTCGTTGAGTATATCCAAGACTGAGATGGATAGATTTTTGGACTCGGGGAATCAAGAGATATGGGGATCGCGCGGGAAAGTGGAGTTGAGGTCGAAGATCAGCCATGATCTTGTTGAATGGCAGAACGGGCTCGAGGGGCCGTATGGCCTGCTCCTGCTCCTATTTCTTATGTTCTTATACAATAGTATAATTGAGGGCTGGAACAATAAGACCCACTTCTGATCTGAACTGTATATATGAACATACAAATTAAGAGCAGGAGTAGGCCATTTGGCCCCTTGAGCCTGCTCTACCATTTGATAAGATTATGGCTGATCTGCTTGTGGCCTCAACCCTACTTTCCCGTCTACCTACTATAACCTTTGACTCCCTTGTTAATCTGGAATCGATCTAACTCAGCCTTAAAAATATTCAATGACCCTACCTCCACCGCTCTCTGGGGAAGGGAGTTCCACAGACTCACGACACTGAGAGAAAGAATTTCTTCTCATCTCCGTCTTAAATGGGAGACTCCTTATTTTTAAACTGTGTCCCCTAGTACTAGTCTCTCCCACAAGGGGAAACATCCTCTCAGCATCTACCCCTTCAAATCCCCTCAGGATCTTATATGTTTCAATAAGATCATCTCTTATTCTTCTAAACTCCAATGTATACAGACCCAACTTGTCCAACCTTTCCTCATAAGATAACCCCCTCATCCCAGGAATCAGTCGAATGAATCTTTTCTGAACCGCCTCTAAAACAAATTCAAACTCATGAAGGGTCTAGACAGAATAGATAGAGAGCAAATGTTCCCATTGATGGAAGGGTCAAGGACCAGAGGACATAAATTTAAGGTGATTGGCAAAAGAACCAAAGATGACATGAGGAGAAACTTTTTTTACACATCGATTGTTTAGGATCTGGAATGCACTGCCCAGGGAGGTGGTTGAGGCAGATTCAACCATGGCATTCAAAAGGGAATTGGAAAGGAAAACATTTGCAGGGCTATGGGGAAAGGGCATGGGAATAGGACTAGCTGGATTGCTCTTGCATAGAGCCGGCGTGGACTCGATGGGCTGAAAGGCTTCCTTCTGTGCTGTAACCTTTCTATGATTCTATGTCCTTTCTTAAATAAGGAGACCAAAACTGCACACAGTATTCTAGATGTGGTCTCACCAATGCCCTGTACAACTGTAGCAAAACATCTCTACTTTTATATTTCATTCCCCTTGCAATAAATGATAACATTCCATTTGCCTTCCTAATTACTTGCAGTGCCTGCACAATAACTTTTTGTGATTCATGTACTCGGACACCGAGATCCCTCTGTACCTCAGAGCTCTGCATTCTCTCTCCATTTAAATATACTGCTTTCCTATTCCTCCTGCCAAAGTGGACAAGTTCACATTTTCCCACATTATACTCCATCTGCCAAATTTTTGCCCACTCACTTAACCTGTCTATATCTCTTTGCAGACTCCTTATGTCCTCTTCACAACTTACTTTCCTACCTACCTTTGTGTCATCAGCAAATTTAGCAACTAAATATTCGGTCCCTTCATCCAAGTCATTGATATAGATTGATATTTGTGTCTTTTACATATTTTCTACATGTGCCTCTTCAATACTGTTGAAGGTGGCTTGAGAAAACATGGGTAAAATGAGGCCAGAATGAAACATTAGGCTGCTTTATTCCTCAAACAAGTGAACATACAATACAATAATTATGAATGGACCCATTTATTCCAATCGGTACAACTTGTCTTCATGCAATAATACAAAATAATGAATACACTACACTTCCCCTCATCACTGGGTCACCTTGCTTGACTTAAACAAACCTCCTGTATTCTGACCTAAATTGTCAGCATGAGTTTCTGTCCCTATTTTTCCCCCTGGGATCACAAGCAGAGGGGGGACCTTTGCCAGACAACTTCTGCTGAGCATCTGGGACCAGGTCCATCTAAACACAATGGGTGTGAGGTGTTTATTGATTACCAAGACAGACTAACAAATTGCGTATTGTCTTCAGTCTTTGTGAAAAGAACTTATATGACTGGCTCAATAGAATTTTTAACCACCTTACATCTCAGTTCTTTTCCTTCAAACATGTATGATAACCCTTTACTTAAAAAATCTAACATATAAATATAATTATTTTCCAAATCTTTCTGTGGAAAATTGGGAAAACAAGTCCTGAAACATGTCAAGAGGTCTGGAACATCTAGAAATACAATGTGTATCACTGGAGGTAATGTGATTTCCAAAGGTCTAGATTTTCCTTGTGTAATGGAAACCACAACCTTCAATAAGAAACCCCACCTTTTTCCATTGCATATCCCTTCCTTTCTTTATCAAATTCAAACAGCACACAGGACCCAATGATAATACCAAAAAAGTAATTCAGTTCAAACACAAGTATTGCAGCTTATTCTGTGCACAGTTAAAATTGTTGTCAAAGGGATTTCATATACATTAATATATTCATGTGCTAATAACACATAGCATGAGTTAACTCTATTGGTGTGTAGCACCTGCCTCATACTGTGCGGCCAAACGTTCAAACACGGCATAGAGGTGTACTCTTAATAATATTTTTTCCGATTGTACTTTGGTATATCTGCATAGATTGCTGGTATCGTTACATTATTTCGCATCCCTGGGCCAAATAGCTTTTGTAAAAATGTCAATCACAACTGCATTAGCAGTTACATTAGGATTAAACAAAAATCTTCTGTATAAAATGTATCAATAAGTAGACGAAAAAATACACCATGGAATACCAGTATAGGAACACTTCATGCATTGATATTGAATTTCTCTTTCTGCTATTTCAGTGAGGTGCTGGTTTGTTTACACTAAATGGGTGAACACCCCCGTTAAAATAGCTGAGAGAGGAATTTCAGAAAGACACATTGGGGGTTAAATTCGACTTGGGTGGTAGTTTAAAAACAAAATGGCACTCAGAGATCCTCCACCTCAAATTTAAAATTCTCATTCTTTATTTAAATTCTTCCATGGCCTCACCCCTCCCTATCTCTGCAACAGCCTCCAGCACTATTTACCAATCAGACAAATAATCAGTGATGTAAACAGGCACAGTTATCTGTTCATCTGAGAATAGCTGTGATTATAGTTATGTAAAACATTATATTTAACACCTTATTCTCTCAAATTCCTTTCCCTAGAGGTTTAACCCTTAACACATTAAAACTGTATCTGAATACAGCATAGAATTGTGCAATTACAGATTGCTGAAAAATTAATGTAACCTTCCAAGCTTTAGACGTCTATAACAATTGACGAAAAAAGGTCTCAAGATATAAAACAGTGAATGTCCAACATCAGGGAGTGTCTGTCCCAAACTGGTGGAGGACAACAAAGTGGATTGTCATTCATCACAATGCAGGAATGCATGTGTAAAATCCCAATCAATAAAAACTGTCTCGTGGGTAGTAGAGCAGAAATGTGAATGAAACCTTTATTTACTCTAACATTCTAATCTGTTTAATTGTTATCAATGTTAGAAAAAATATTCCATATTGCGAGTGCAAATGCAAAAATGGACCATTCTTCAGTACATATTGCTCGATGGATTGAAAGAAGAATCAGTGTTCTATAATAATTAAAAGGCAACAAAGCTGCCCAATGATTCAGGCAGATTACTGACAAAGCAGGAAATTGTATTTATCCCTTTGTCTTCACTACACAAAAGTCCGCTGTGTAAATTGTTTTATGGAGAAGAGACTAACATGTTCTGATACACATCTGACAGAAACACACACTGTTAGAAAGGATAACTGTACTCAACTCTGCAGTTGTCATAATTTGTCAGTGATGTTGTCCAATGCAATAAGTGGGATACTAGCTCAGTTTATTTTTCCTCACAAATGGTGCAAGTAGGAGCCTAGAGTATTCTATGGAATCGGCAGCATACAGAGAGGCCAGAACATTCATATGTACAATGGCAGCCCAACACTTGATACTTTTGCTCTAGTCAATGTAAAATAGCTTGGAAAGAACATACAGCCATTTAAAATGTAAATTGTTTATTTGGAGCATTGTGTAGCACTGTAATCCCAGTTACTTTCTGAATCTGGAACATATGGTTAGAGCAACTAAATACAACATTTTTTGGGGGGGAGGTGGCATTCTCCTGTTGAAACAGGTGATTTGGCTCATCAATCTCCTTTCTTCTCCTTGGGGTTAAATCCTTATTTTAATTGTGGATGAGCTAAAAGGCAATTTACTACTATATCCATCTTTAGTTGTTAAGCAGAGCACAGCTCCCAGCATCAGAAATTGTGGTTAGAACATAAAATACTTAGAAGTCTATGAGGTGAGGCGCTAAAACTTTCATCACAGGTGATCAGTTTATAATGATAGATTTTAGCAACAGTCTATGACAAACTACATGCAATTCACTGTCATTTAAGCCTGTTGTTGCCATTAAAGAGCAATTTTACAAGACGAGGCTAGACAGGAACGTTGGTCGATGATTGGACTGGAACATAGTAGAGCTGATCCTGCAACCTGCCCTCCTCCCATCTATCAAAGCTGCATGCTAGAAGCGGTGGTTTGCAACATTACCCCTTAAGTTGGTTAGCTCCTGCATTCTTTCCGTTGTGGAGAGAGAAGATTTTTTTCAAAGTTTTACCTCCACAGAATTTTAATAATTAAAAAGAAAAAATCTTTACTTGCTAAATCGCACAGAAACATAATACAAAGATTCAGATAGTTCAATGATTTTTGTTTGCAATATCTAGCATTGGATAGGTTACTGAACAGATGCAAAGAAATGTTTAGGGAACAAGTGGACCACCATTTGAGAAGATTAATGGGTAAAGGAATTACATTAATCATCTGAAGTCCAACTGAAGCAGCCAACTGTGGTTATTAACCACTGACAGCCCTGTTCAGCCCGGCATAAATAAAAAGAAACTAAACAAAAGTGATTAGTTAGGTTAGCCACACTTAACTCAGGTGTTCTTTAAAGAGATACATTTAATTTTTTTTGGCTACAGTGTGTTATTTAGCTTAAAAACATAAAATATAACCGTATAGAGCTCTTTGCCGAGATAATTTTAAAGTGCTTAGCATTGTTACGGAAAAGTACTTGGCAAAACATTTTTTGCTTGTTTCCAAACACATTTATACAGTGAAATTAGCCATGTCAAAGTAGGCTATTGTATTGTTAGTGTATTACATGACAAAAATGACGCATACAGCCCTTCTACCTCTTCTCACTCCTCAAGCACAGCAGGGTTGCTGTACAATTTGACCATGGCGCCATCCTTTTGATCTTGGAACAGTGGAGTTTAAATTAAGAATAAAATTCCAACTAGATATTTCCATTCACTCACTGAATCATAGAATCATAGAATGATGCAGCACGGAAGGAGGCCATTTGGCCCATCATGCCTGTGCCGGCTCCTTGGTAGAACTATCATATTAGTCCCACTCTCTGCTCTTTCCCCATAGCTCTGATTTTTTTTTCCTTTCTCTATTCTATTCTATTCTATATCAGTTTAGGTCCACATATAACCCATGTTTAGAAAAAAAGGTTTGGACAAACTCGTGTTGGAGTAAACATCTGGAGGAAAATCTGATTGGGTTTGTTTATCCATATGTAGTTAGATCTTTTCCAAGAAGGCCCCATATGTCTTTATTTTGTTATCAGTAAATATCCTCCCTAAGGATTTATAGAATTATGTACAAGTATTACTGTTAAAAGTACCATAGATGCTTTTATTACTGGAGAGTTCAAGTAGAAGTGAGTTAATGGTGGAAGTTTCTGCTGTTTATTATTTTGAAATATGATTATCTGCACATTACGTTCATATTTAGTATTTCTACAATGCTAAAAATAAAGGTTATTATAATTAAGATATGGTAATTTAAGCTGTCACTAAGTGTGTTATTTTTTGGTGTCATTTTAACCTAACCTGACTTCAAAGGAAAGTAAAATTGGGCAGGGTGTAAAACGGGCAGCCGATCCGACCCTGTCAGTTTCCCGCCGGGCGGGTTAGATTAAAGTTTCCTCCTTTGAATCTTCTTAAACCTTCTTACGCTGCATTACTTCAGCTGTTGTAGCTTGGATTACTCACGTGGTTGAGTCCCAATTCTCCCTACCTTCAAGAGTGGCTTTGCTTTGAGATCTAAGAAAGAGGTTTTTGATAACGGCTGGGAGAAATGAACAGCAAGCTCTATGTGATAATTGCTTTTAGGTACTAGAATGTCTTATGCCTTCATAACCTCTCACTTCAGTCTTTGAAAGTGGGAGAGCATCAGGTTAAACCCCATTTTGTAGTTTAAGATAGACAGCAAATTTATTAAACCAACAATGAACAAGTGAATAATCTAACAGTGATATAAGACAGTTATGTATTTATAGTCTTTTTTTCTGATTCCAAGAGTAGCCAAAGTAATAAGTCGCAAATCATTACTTAGTTGTTCTTTTATAAGTAACTTTTGTAAAACTAGTCCTTTTCTTACAATTTTTTTGACTCGAGTTGGCTGGTCTATCATCTTTTTCTGTGAAGTTTCCAATAGGTTTGACTACCTTCTGTTAATGCAGTGAACAAATCCAGCTACTTAACTACCCTTTCACTGGTTGTCATGGCTTTCTGGATTTTTCAGAACTGACAGTCAGATTCAAAATAATTGGCTGTCACGCATTAAACTGAACAGGTCACAGTGTTTTTGTTCAAAGTTACCTCGGTTCCTCCCCTTAAGCTTACCTCTTGAGAACCAGTTTGATCTGACCTTGCAACATATGTATCAAAATAAGCTAGCTACAGGGATCCGAACTGCAGTCATTTTATAAACTACTTTTGTTCAGCAAATGATTTAAAGGGACAGTCGCTCATTAAAATAAGACAAAAATACATGTTTTTGTCAGTGATCTGTGGTGAATGTGACTATATTTGCTAATTGTCACCATGGACCCTATCTTATTAAGCAGCTAAAATGTTCTTTAGTTTAATTTTACAGTGCACACAAAATAAATGAATCAAATATCTAAAACAAAAGTATATTTCCATGATTTGTGATATTCTTACAAAATGGCATATTTTAGGTAAGGAAAAACAGAAACATTGCCTTAATTGTAATTCACTAAACCCACAATTCACAGCAGATAGAATATGTCTGTGGTTACTTGTAGGAGCTCAAATGACCAATACATTAACTTTCAACATTATTAAAGTAAAGGTGTGAAAAGTAATCAATTTTGCACACAGATCCTAGGGGAGAAATGACACAACTGCCAATGAAACTTGAGAGGAATTATATAAATTTTGATTTCTTGACCTGCTGAATCCTGAACTAATGGGTATCTTATGGGATGGATTTTCCTCCGCTATCCCACTCCAAATTGGATGTGATAGCTGGGAAAATGAGGCAATAAATCTACTGCCACCTCCATGCCCTGACCTGGATTTCCCTCTTCTACCCTCGCAAACCAGCAAATACATGGGGAAAGGATAGCTGGGATCATAGCGGGGTACAGTCCCTGGCTTTCCATCCTATTTCTCTCCAATCCACCCCTCTAACTGCCACTCCCCGGGACCACACGGAGGAAGATAGCAGTAGGCCCAGATAGCAACGGCAAAGCCCCAATGTCCTTTAATGGAAGGAAACGGGACTAGTAAAGGCCTCCTCTTCCTCCAATTTGGCCCCTATGCACCTACCTGTGTTGGCCTCAGTGTCTGTTGAGGCCTACAAAAGCTGCAGATCACTTCTTCTTTGGGCCTCTTCTACCCCTTTAGGCTCCCATGTCATGCTGCATCACCACCGAAACATCCTCCTCTGCAGCGGCAGGCTCTCTCTTGGTGGAGGTGGGAGCCCACTTTGCATAATTAATGACCCACGATCCAGGGAGATGAGTTGGGATTGTGGCTGATTGCTGGGGTGGGCAGAGATCTCACTTTGCCGTTACTTCACCAAGCAGGAAAATCCAGCTCTATAAATTTCAAATCGATGCCCATTGTTTAATATCACCCTGAAAAATGTCAAGGAATGTTGGTTTCAATAAATTTCCTCAACCATATTTGCCACAGTATTTATAAAATTACAGAATCCAAACTAGCTTTTCTCCAGTATTAAGTAATGTGATATAATTTTGGTGCCAGCCTGCTTTAACATATTACGTAGAATTTACAGTACAGGAACAGGCCGTTCGACCCTACCAGTCTATGCCAGTGTTTATGCTCCGCACGAGTCTCCTCCCTCTCTTTACTTCGTCTCATCATAGCAACATATCCTTCTATTCCTTTCTCCATCATGCGTTTATCGAGCTTCCCCTTAAATGCATCTATGCTATTCACCTCAACCACTCCAATGTGGTAGCAAGTTCCACATTCTAACCACTCTCTGGGTAAAGAAGTTTCTCCTGAATTCCTTAGGATTTATTAGTGACTATCTATCTTATATTTATTGCCCCTAGTTTTCGACTCCCCACAATTGGAAACATCTTTTCTATGTCTACCCTATCGAACCCCTTCATCATTTTAAATACCTCTATCAGCTCACCTTTCAGTCTTCTTGGGCCCGATATTAGGAGGGAGGCGGGTTGGCAGCAGGGGGGTCGACTGGGTGCGTGGGTAACAAGCCCAGTGAAATCGGGGTGCTCTGCACGCGATCACAGCCTAATTGAAGGCACTTACCATGGCTTCCAGGTTTCCCGTTGCAGACCGGCTCAGCGGGCACACTGCGCACCCGCATCACAGACGGAGGAGCCCTATTTAAAGGGGCAGTCCTCCAATGCTCCTCCTGCAGCAAAGAACCAATTTTGGATCATGGAGCAGGCCAGAGGCAAGGCTGCTCCAAGGTTCCCTGACTCCTCACTCCAGGTGCTGCTCGATGGGGTGAGTTGGAGGAGGGAACTTTTTTTTTCCATCGGATGGGAGGAGGTGTCCTACCTCCACCGCCAAGAAGGCTTGGCTGGAGGTGGCCGAGGAGGTGAGCAGCAGCGGTAATGTGTCCAGAACCTGGATCCAGTGCAGGAAGCGATTTAATGACCTAACGCATTCTCCCACACTCTGTCTTCCACATCACCTCCACCACCACCACACAACTCCTTCTGCACTACCACCACAATGCTCTTGCATCACTCCTCACATCCACTCAACCATCATCCTCACCTTGCCTGCACTTACTCACCGCCGCAGTTCACATTCGAACACTACTACGCAACCCAATCCTCATACAATCTCATGGCTATATCTCAGAAGCATCCTCCCATGCATCTCCCTCACAGTCACCCCCACCCACACCAATGCATGCAGCGGGTCACTATGCAACCATCACTCAATCGCGCCTCTGTGTTTTGCCTTGATAGGAGAAGAGATGCCAGACTGCCCGGGAGAGGACAAGGACCGGAGGGGGCCTGCCACACCAGGTGGTCTTAACAGATGTGTAGCAGCAGGCACTTGAAATAAGCCGGATGCTGGAGTGCCTGTCCATGGCAGACGCCGAGACTGGGAGCGCACAAGTGGCTGGTGAGAGAAATCTAACACTCAGCACTCCATGATGGCAAATAATCTTAACATCACTTGGCATGTGCAGCACCTCAACATCTGTCCACATGCTTGATATTGCTTTCTGTTCTCTTGCAGGGCCATCTGCGAGTGCCGTGACGGCGGAGGGTGATTCTTCAGAGGACCTGCCGGCCTCTGAGGGGGCGTCGTCACATCTGAGCCAGCCATCCACCAGCGCAGATACATACACCTCGGGGGGTCCCCTTCCTCACTTAGTTGGGCTTGCACATGGTGAGTCACCACACATGTGAGTACGAGCAGACCGTGGTGGCAGGGGCAGCCGTGAAGAGTCTGCGTCGTGGGAGCACTCTTCTCCAGGCTCTGCTCAGCTGGACCCAGATGCTGAACCCTGGGGGCCAGCCGTGAAAACGAGGGCCAGCAGCACATTGCCGAGGTACTGGAACAGTTGCCACACGCACTCTCCACAATCACGCAGAGGATGGAGGAGGCCAACTCCTGCACGAGTGGAATACTGTCACAGGGACGTGAAGGCATCTCTGAGATAGTGTCACGGGTAGGTGAGGGAATGTCTGCGATGGAGGGAAGGCTAGCCTCCATCGAGCGTCAAGCACGGCTCAACAATGAGTCCATTCACGCCCTGATAACAGCCTTAAACAGGCTAACAGATACCTTACAACTGGCCTTCCAAGGCTTCACACAAGTCCTCCAAACTGTCGCCCAGCAGGGTGGAAGGAGTGATGTGGGCCTGGCCCAGGAGAGGGATGATGGCGAAAGGGGACATGGAAGTGGGGACGCCACTCAAAGCGCTCCCACATCTCACCCGTTGCCCTCCTCTCAACCAGCACCCGCAATGCTGCCCCCTCTCCAAGTAGCCGAGTCTGTCCCTGCACAGGTGCAGGTGGATTAGTCCTTGGAGAGGCCCTCATGGACGTCCGTGCAGAGCATCTCATCGGTCAGGGCATGGACAAGAGCAACCTGCCACTACCTCTGCTGAAGCCACAGGGTTAGCACCACGTGGGGGTTCCCTTAAACGTAAGGCAAAGGTTTTGTGAGCAAAAAGGGGATGCACAAGGGTGTAAGACAAAATGTCATGTTTTTGATTTACTATTGTTTGTTTTGCAAAAAATCATTAAAAAATTGTTATCACCACTACTGCCACGTCTTTGCAAATCTTGTCTGGTTTACGCAATAATGCCCTTTCCTGGGCATCACCATGAAGACCCACAACTGCTGCCACCCATTGTGTCACTACAGAGTGGGTGTAGGTGTATTTTCAGGGATCTTTTGTGCAGACGACTGAGAGACGTCGACGATGTCCCCGGTGGCACCCTGGATGGATGCGGAGGAGAAGTTGTTGAGGGCAGTGCTGACTTTGACAGCGACAGGTAAGAAGATGGTGCTTGGGCCAGCCGGGAGCAGCCCTGCATAAAGGAGGCTGCAGATGTCCACGACTACATGTCGAGTGACTCTGAGCCTCCGTGTGCACTGCTGCTGAGAGAGGTCTGTAGACCCTGTGGCGAGGGTAGTGCCTTCTGCGACGCATCTCTCTCTGCGGTTGCCCTCCCTCCTGCTGTGCAGGTGGATGTGTCACAGCACTGTGTTGTGGAGCTCCATGTGTTAGAGGTGAATGGCGAGGCTGGTGATGCTGTTCGTCGTCCAAGGAGGTCATGACTGCAGCTACGGCGGCCCCCATCCGAAAGATATACGTTTGAGGGGGTCCGCAAGGTAGGTAAATGTGTCTGCACACCGGGGTTGAGGTTGCAAGTTTGTGAATTTTAGTGTCAGGAGGAGGGTGGTGGAGGCCAAACTTTGTCCAAAGTGACAGAGTGGCCTCCTGCAATGACTGAGGGTCTCTTCCCCCCCCCCCCCCCCCCACCCCCTCCCCCACCTGTCAAATAGACCTTTGCAGCTGCCACAGACTGGTGGCTGCAACATGTCCATTTCAACTGGGAGTGTTCCCCCAGTAGGGAAAACACTCTCAGTTTAGATGAAAAATCTCACCTCTCCTAAAATATCCGACAAATCAGGTCTCCTAACGACCTGAAGTATCCAATTAAAGCCGGCGGGAGTCTCGCATGCAGGGGCTGCGCGCGCATCTAAGCACGTCATTGGGGAACCCGGAAGTGGGCGGGTTGGAGCCGGGCTCCGCACCCGCCCCGGGGATTCCCAATTTTCGGAGCCCCCCCTGCCACGAACGCACCCGCTGGGACATCGGAAAATCGAGCGCCTTTTGTCCAGAGAAAAGAGCCCCAGGTTGTTCAGTCTTTTCTGATAGTTGTATTCTGACATTTCTGCTCCACTTTGCCAGCTTCGTCTGTTTCAGTCTCAGTCCTGACCGACCCCGTCCTCCACCGGCTCAACTATTAACATTTCTTTGTCTCTCTCAAGTCTTTAATTTTTTTCTCATGCTTCTTCCTATCCTAGAATCATAGAAAGGTTACAGCACGGAAGGAGACCATTCAGCCCATCGAGTTCGTGACTGCTCTGTGCAAGAGCAATCCAGCTAGTCCCACTCCCCTGCCCTATTCCCGTAGCCCTGCAATCTTTTTCCTTTCAAGTACTTATCCAGTTCCCTTTTGAAGGCCATGATTGAATCTGCCTCCATTACCACTTCGGGCAGTGCGTTCCAGATCCTAACCACTCGCTGTGTAAAAATGTTTTTCCTCACGTCACCTTTGGTTCTTTTGACAGTCGCCTTAAATCTGTGTCCTTTGGTTCTTGACCCTTATTTTTATTCGTTCATAGGATGTGGGCGTCGTTGGCGATGCCAGCATTTATTGCCCATCTCTAATCGTCCTAGAGAAGGTGGTGGTGAGCCGCCCTCTTGAACCGCTGCAGTCCGTGTGGTGAAGGTTCTCCCACAGTGATGCTAGGTAGGGAGTTCAGGATTTTGACCCAGCGACGATGAAGGAACGGCGATATATTTCCAAGTCGGGATGGTGTGTGACTTGGAGGGGAACTTGCAGGTGGTGTTGCTCCCATATGCCTGCTGCCCTTGTCCTTCTAGGTGGTAGAGGTCGTGGGTTTGGGAGGTGCTTGGTGAGTTGCTGCAGTGCATCCTGTAGACGGTACACACTGCAGCCACAGTGCGCCGGTGGTGAAGGGAGTGAATGTGGTGTATGGGTGCCAATCAAGCGGGCTGCTTTGTCCTGGATGGTGTCGAGCTTCTTGAGTGTTGTTGGAGCTGCACTCATCCAGGGAAGTGGAGAGTATCTCATCACATTCCTGACTTGTGCCTTGTAGATGGTGGAAAGGCTTTGGGGAGTTAGGAGGTGAGTCACTCACCACAGAATACCCAGCCTCTGACCTGCTTTTGTAGCCACAGTATTTATATGTCTGGTCCAGTTATGTTTCTGGTGAATGGTGACCCTCAGAATGTTGATGGTGGGGGATTCGGCGATGGTAATGCCGTTGAATGTCAAGGGGAGGTGGTTAGGCTCTCTCTTTTTGGAGATGGTCATTGCCTGGCATTTATCTGGCGCGAATGTTACTTGCCACTTATGAGCCCAAGCCTGGATGTTGTCCAGGTCTTGCTGCATGCCTTGTCTGTTCCAAGAAGAACAACCCCAGCTTCTTCAGTCTATTCACGTAACTACAGTCCCTCATCCCTGGAATCATTCTAGTAAATCTCTTCTGCACTCTCTCTAAGACCTTCACATGTTTCCTAAAGTGCTGTGCTCAGAACTGACCACAGTGCTACAGTTGTGGCCAAACAAATGTTTTATAAATGTTCATCATGACCTCTTTGCTTTTGTACTCTATGCCTCTATTTATAAAGCCCAGGATCTCGTATGCTTTTTTAACCACTTTCTCAACCTGCCCTGCCATCTTCAACCATTTGTGTACCTATACCCCCAGATCTCTCTGTTCCTGTACACCTTTTAGAGTTGTGCCCTCTAGTTTATATTGCCTCTCCTCGTTCTTCCTACCGAAATGTATCACTTCGCATTTTATGCGTTAAATTTCATCTGTCACGTGTCTGCCCATGCCACCAGCCTGTCTATTTCCTATTGAAGTCTATCACTATCCTCTTTACTGTTTACTACCCTTCCAAGTTTTGTGTCATCTGCAAATTTTGAAATTGTGCCTTGTACACCCAAGTCATTAATATATATCAATAAAAGCTGTGGTCCCAGCATTGACCCCTGGGAAACACCACTGTACACCTCCCTCCAGTCCAAAGAACAACCGTTCACCACTATTCTCTGTTTCCTGTCATTTCGCCAATTCTGTATCCATGTTGCTACTGCCCCCTTTATTCCATGAGCCACAATCTTGATGATATGCCTACCATGCGACACTTTATCAAATGCCTTTTGAAAATCCATATACACCGCATCAACTACATTGCCCTCATCTACCCTCTCTGTTACCTCATCATGTTGAGCACCACTTGGAGGAAGCACTGAGGGTAGCAAGGGCACAGAATGTACTCTGGGTGGGGGACTTCAATGTCCATCACCAAGAGTGGCTCGGTAGCACCACTACAGACCGAGTTGGCCGAGTCCTGAAGGACATAGCTGCTAGACTGGGCCTGCGGCAGGTGGTGAGCGAACCAACACGAGGGAAAAACTTACTTGACCTCGTCCTCACCAATCTACCTGTCGCAAATGCATCTGTCCATGACAGTATTGGTAGGAGTGACCACTGCACAGTCCTCGTGGAGATGAAGTCCCGTCTTCGCACTGAGGACACCATCCAACGTGTTGTGTGGCACTACCACCGTGCTAAATGGGATAGATTCAGAACGGATCTAGCAGCTCAAAACTGGGCATCCATGAGGCGCTGTGGGCCATCAGCAGCAGCAGAATTGTATTCCAGCACAATCTGTAACCTCATGGCCCGGCATATTCCTCACTCTACCATTACCAACAACCCAGGGGATCAACCCTGGTTCAATGAGGAGTGTAGAAGAGCATGCCAGGAGCAGCACCAGGCGTACCTAAAAATGAGGTGCCAACCTGGTGAAGCTACAACACAGGACTACATGCATGCTAAACAGCGGAAGCAACATGCTACAGACAGAGCTAAGCGATTCCACAACCAACGGATCAGATCAAAGCTCTGCAGTCCTGCCACATCCAGTCGTGAATGGTGGTGGACAATTAAACAACTAACGGGAGGAGGAGGCTCTGCAAACATCCCCATTCTCAATGATGGCGGAGTCCAGCACGTGAGTGCAAAAGACAAGGCTGAAGCGTTTGCAACCATCTTCAGCCAGAAGTGCCGAGTGGATGATCCATCTCAGCCTCCTCCCGATATCCCCACCATCGCGGAAGCCAGTCTTCGGCCAATTCGATTCACTCCACGTGATATCAAGAAACGGCTGAGTGCACTGGATACAGCAAAGGCTATGGGCCCCGACAACATCCCAGCTGTAGTGCTGAAGACTTGTGCTCCAGAACTAGCTGCGCCTCTAGCCAAGCTGTTCCAGTACAGCTACAACACTGGAATCTACCCGACAATGTGGAAAATTGCCCAGGTATGTCCTGTCCACAAAAAGCAGGACAAATCCAATCCGGCCAATTACCGCCCCATCAGTCTACTCTCAATCATCAGCAAAGTGATGGAAGGTGTCGTCAACAGTGCTATCAAGCGGCACGTACTCACCAATAACCTGCTCACCGATGCTCAGTTTGGGTTCCGCCAGGACCACTCGGCTCCAGACCTTATTACAGCCTTGGTCCAAACATGGACAAAAGAGCTGAATTCCAGAGGTGAGGTGAGAGTGACTGCCCTTGACATCAAGGCAGCATTTGACCGAGTGTGGCATCAAGGAGCCCGAGTAAAATTGAAGTCAATGGGAATCAGGGGGAAAACTCTCCAGTGGCTGGAGTCATACCTGGCACAAAGGAAGATGGTAGTGGTTGTTGGAGGCCAATCATCTCAGCCCCAGGGCATTGCTGCAGGAGTTCCTCAGGGCAGTGTCCTTAGCCCAACCATCTTCAGCTGCTTCATCAATGACCTTCCCTCCATCATAAGGTCAGAAATGGGGATGTTCGCTGATGACTGCACAGTGTTCAGTTCCATTCGCAACCCCTCAGATAATGAAGCAGTCCGAGCCCGCATGCAGCAAGACCTGGACAACATCCAGGCTTGGGCTCATAAGTGGCAAGTAACATTCGCGCCAGATAAATGCCAGGCAATGACCATCTCCAACAAGAGAGAGTCTAACCACCTCCCCTTGACATTCAACAGCATTACCATCGCCAAATCCCCCACCATCAACATCCTGGGGGTCACCATTGACCAGAAACTTAACTGGACCAGCCATATAAATACTGTGGCTACAAGAGCAGGTCAGAGGCTGGGTATTCTGCGGCGAGTGACTCACCTCCTGACTCCCCAAAGATTTCCCACCATCTACAAGGCACAAGTCAGGAGTGTAATGGAATACTCTCCACTTGCCTGGATGAGTGCAGCTCCAACAACACTCAAGAAGCTCGACACCATCCAAGATAAAGCAGCCCGCTTGATTGGCACCCCAGCTACCACCCTAAACATTCACTCCCTTCACCACTGGCGCACAGTGGCTGCAGTGTGTACCATCCACAGGATGCACTGCAGCAACTCGCCAAGGCTTCTTCGACAGCACCTCCCAAACCCGCGACCTCTACCACCTAGAAGGACAAGGGCAGCAGGTGCATGGGAACAACACCACCTGCACGTTCCCCTCCAAGTCACACACCATCCTGACTTGGAAATATATCGCCGTTCCTTCATTGTCGCTGGGTCAAAATCCTGGAACTCCCTTCCTAACAGCACTGTGGGAGAACTGTCACCACACGGACTGCAGCGGTTCAAGAAGGCGGCTCACCACCACCTTCTCGAGGGCAATTAGGGATGGGCAATAAATGCTGGCCTCACCAAACTCTATCAGGTTAATTAAACATGAATTGCCTTTAACAAATCCGTGCTGGCTTTCCCTAATCAATCCACACTCGTCCAAGTGACTGTTAATTCAGTCTCGGATTATCGTTTCTAAAAGATTCCCCACCACTGAGTTTAAATTGACCAGTCTGTCGTTGCTGGGTTTATCCTTACACTCTTTATTGAACAAGGGTGTAACATTTGCAATTCTCCAGTCCTCTGGCACCACCTCCATGTCTACAGATGTTTGGAAGTTTATGGCCAGTACCTCCGCAATTTCCACCCTTACTTCCCTCATTTCATTTCATGTTAATACGATCTCAGCCATTTCATCATCTCCTGCTTTTCTGTTAAGCACATTAAAACACATTCTACCCATACTTCCCCTCTCCTGTGTTTTTTTTTTCTACCTCCTTTCCTTTGTTCTGTTTCTATCTAACTGTTGCACATTTCTTAAAGGTAGACGGTACCTGTTAATTGCTAAAAATAACAGTCTGCTGTCGGCACGGAGTCTAAATGGAGATCAGACATCACACACGTAAAACACAGATGCAGTTCCCCTCCCTATGATTACACACAGATGAGTTATGTTAAAGCACTGAAAAAAGGTTGCGCACTCCAAAATCCCACATCCTCCAATCTGCATGCCAGACCTCACTAATCTGCCGATTTGAGTTGGTACCAGGCCTGTGAGAGTATGTGCACCAAGGTTCTCTGATGATGCACTAGCAGTCTTGGTGCAAGAGGTGGACAGAAGGAGGGACATCCTATATCCGCAAGTGGTGGGGGGGGAGCAAGAGGCCATCTAAACATATGCCCAAAAGGCAGTGGGTGACAGTAGAGGACGAAGTCAATGCCAGGCGCATAGCACCATGAACATGGATGCAGTGCAGGAAGAAGTTCAGTGCTTTGGCATGAGTGGTCAAGGTAAGTGAGGTCAACTGTCAAGTTGCATCTCCTACCAACTGCACCACTAGCCGTATCCACTGCACCACACACTATACCCCACATCACCCACATACCAACAAGCTCTTTCCATTAGTACTCAACTCTTCCAATCAGATGCTTCCTCTCACCCTTACACATTTCCACTGTTGCAATCTGCCCACCCACAACTCACAGGCCACACACACACTGGCAGCTATTCAATCACGACAGGCACATCACCCAGACACACTTCCCGGTTTCTTGCAGGAGAAGGTGGTGCATATCAGGAGGCAGGAAGCAGCAGTGGAATTTAGCCCCTCAAGCCTGTTCCGCCATTCAATGAGATCATGGTGGACCTGTGACCTAACTCCATATCCCCACCTTAGCCCCATAATCCTTAATACCCTTGGTTCACAGAAATCTATCAATCTCAGATTTAGAATTCACAATTGAGCTAGCATCAACTACCATTTGCAGAAGAGCGTTGAAAACTTCTCTCACCTTTTGCCTGTAGAAGCATTTCCTAAATTCACTCCTGCACGTCCTGGCTCTAAATGTTAGGCTATGTCCCTGAGTCCTAGTATTCAAATCTAGGAGACCTCCAAAAACAGTTACAAATGTCTCGGCAACCAGAACCTGTAAATCCTGCATGGTCCCTTTAAATAGCACGGGTGGGGGTCTTCCAGGCACTCGAAGACACGTTCAGATGTTCGGGGTTGAATGTGCGTTGAGTTGAGCGTTAAGTCCCAAAATGGTGTCTATCACTATAAATCAGCGTTGCACACTGATTGTATCCATTTTCTCCTTACTTTACGTACAGCTGGCGTTCGGTATTTGCGCATGCACTTACTCCAATACTAAGATGGCGTCCGGCGCACATTACACTGGAAATGTGCTTCCCAAGACACCACCTTGGCACCTCGAGAGGCCGCATAGCGCCAAAACAATGGGCGCTACACGGCCAAATTTAGTGCCCATAAAGTCTAAACAGGATAGAGAAGCAAAGGGATCTTGGGGTACACAAATCACTAAAAGTAGCAACGCAAGTTAATAAGGCCATAAAAAAGGTAAATCAAGCACTCTGGTTCATTTCTAGAGATAGAATTGAAAAGCAAAGAAGTTATGTTAAATTTGTGTAGAACCTATGTTAGAGCACACTTGGAGTATTGTACACAGTTCTGGTCTCCATATTATAGAGAGGATATAGAGGCTTTGGAGAGGGTGCAAAAAAGATTCACAAGGATGATACAGAACTGAGAGGTTATCCTAATCAGGAAAGGCTGAACAGACTGGGAATCTTTTCTCTAGAAAAGAGAAGGCTGAGGGGTGATCTGATCGAGGTCTTCAAGATAATGATATAGTAGACATAGAGAAAATGTTTCAACTTGTAGGGGAGTCCAAAACTAAAGGTCATCAATATAAAATAGTCGCTAATGAATCCAATAGGGAATTCAGGAGAAACTCCTTTACGCAAAGCGTGGTAAGAATGTGGAACATGCTACTATAAGGAGTAGTTGAGGCAAATAGCACTTAAGGGGAAGCTAAATAAGCACATGAGAGAGAAAGGAATGGAAGGATATCCTAATAGGGTTAGATGAAGTAAGGAGGGGGAGGCTTGTGTGGAACATAAACGCTGGCATAGACCAGTTGGGCTGAATGTCCTTTTTCTGTGCTGTAGTTTCGACGTAACTCGATGTAACTATTGAATCTGCTTCCACCACCCTTTCAGGCAATGCATTCCAGATTATAGCAACTCGCTACGTTAAAAAAAATTCTCCTCATCTCCCCCCTGGCTTTTTTGTCAATTATCTTAAATCTGTGTTCTTTGGTTACCGACACTCCTGCCGGTGGAAACAGTTTCTCCCTGTGTACTCTATTAAAACCCCTCATAATTTGGAACACCTCTATTAAATCTCCCCTCACCTTCTCTGCCCTAAGGAGAACAATCCCAGCTTCTCTAGTCTCTCCACTCGTCCGGCAAGTCAGCGTAATAAGCAGAAAACCTGGGCAAACATCTATATTCTGGATCTATTGTATCAAAACAATTTAAACCATTTTCTGTGAGCGAACCTGGTTTCTAACCCCATATATGCAGTGACAGAAATAAAGATGGCAATACCATTAAACTTTATTGACAAAAATGCTTCATTTTGTCACACTTGAATTTAAATAGGTCCTTTAACATACCTCTTAAAATATTTCAAATTCCTTCACATAATCAATTATTTTGAAGTGCAAAGACTTCTTATGAAGAATACTTGTGATATTGTGATGACGTGGTTGATAATTGTCTTATCGGAACAATTAAAAATCTGAGCAGAGTGACGCAGTGGAAGTGTGCTGGGCCTATAACCCAGAGGTCAATGGATCAAAACCATTCTCTGCTAGCAGTATGATTAACTTCTGTGTCAGCCGTGGCTCAGTGGGGAGCACTCTTGCATCTGAGTCAGAAGGTTGTGGGCTCAAGTCCCACTCCAGAGAGTTAAACGTGAATCTATGTTGACCCTCCAGTGCAGTATTGAGGGAGTGTTGTGCTGTCGGAGGTGCCGTCTTTTTTTCAGAAGGCTTTTGATAAGGTCCCACACAAGGGGTTAGTGTGCAAAATTAAAGCACATGGGATTGGGGGGAATATACTGGCATGGATTGAGAATTGGTTGACAGACAGGAAACAGAGAGTAGGAATAAACGGGTCTTTTTCCGGGTGGCAGGCAGTGACTAGTGAGGTACCGCAGGGATCAGTGCTTGGGCCCCAGCTATTCACAATATATATCAATGATTTGGATGAGGGAACTAAATGTAACATTTCCAAGTTTGCAGACGACATAAAGCTGGGGTGGAATGTGAGCTGTGAGGAGGATGCAAAGAGGTTCCAATGTGACTTAGACAAGTTCGGTGAATGGGCAAGAACATGGCAGATGCAGTATAACATGAATAAATGTGAGGTTATCCACTTTGGTTGTAAAAACAGAAAGGCAGATTATTGTCTGAATGGTGATAGATTGGGAAAAGGGAAGGTGCAACGAGACCTGGGTGTCCTTGTACACCACTCGCTGAAAGCGAGCATTCAGGTGCAGCAAGCAGTGAGGAAGGCGAATGGTATGTTGGCCTTCATTGCAAGAGGATTTGAGTACAGGAGCAGGGATGTCTTACTGCAGTTATACAGGGCCTTGGTGAGACCACATCTGGAGTATTATGTGCAGTTTTGGTCTCCTTATCTGAGGAAGGATGTCCTTGCCATGGAGGGAGTTCAACAAAGATTTACCAGACTGATTCCTGGGATGGCAGGACAGACGTATGAGGAGAGATTGGGTCGACTAGGCCTGTATTCATTAGAGTTTAGAAGAATGAGAGGTGATCTCATTGAAACATATAAAATTCTAACAGGACTAGACAGACTAGATGCAGGGAGAATGTTCCCGATGATTGGGGAGTCCAGAACCAGGGGTCACAGTCTCAGGATATGGGGTATGCCATTTAGAACAGAGATGAGGAGAAATTTCTTCACTCAGAGGGTGGTGAACCTGTGGAATTCTCTACCATAGAAGGCAGTGGAGGCTAAGTCATTAGATGTATTCAAGAAGGAGATAGATATATTTCCTAATGCTAAAGGGATCAAGGGATATGGGGAAAAAGCAGGAACATGGTACTGAGTTAGACGATCAGCCATGAGCATTTTGAATGGCGGAGCAGGCCCAAAGGGCCAAATGGCCTACTCTTGCTCCTATTTTCTATGTTTCTATGTAATTAGGTTTGGACGTTGATGCCGTTTAACACAATAATAGGGCTGCATTATTCCTCCCAGTTGTGTTACCATATCAATCAATAGTGATTTTGATACTACAATAAAGTCAAATATTACACATTTGGTGGAGAAAACAATGACATAGTCACAATTATACAAAATTTTGACTTTGTCACTTGACCTTTAAGAGTGGGTCTTCATACTTCACTTTCAAGATACATTTTGGCTGGATATCAGAAACAACAATAAATCTTTTGTTCTGACTTAAAAGATAGTTTTTCATTTGTTTAAGTCTCTTAGGATTTTGTAGTCTAAATTCACTGATGCAAAAAATGTCAGCACTTGACTGGCTCATCAAAGCTGCTTAATAAAAATAATTAGGATAACATTGTCTAGGAGTTACAAGACTGGAATGAATATGGACTTTAAAGAGAAATATTGGTGAACTTTTGTGCTCATGAAGATGAAGAATGTCAGTGTTGGGAATGATACACTTTTGATTTGATACACTGTCAGCATCAAGTACAACTGTATCAGACAAATTGCGTCAACTCTGCCCCAACAATGTACTTTAGCCCCAACCATTGAGGAATACCTCACACATCAGTGCGATATTTTCCAAGTCCCTTACCAACCATCCAGTGACTTCAGTGAGTGAGATTGTCAAATGAGAAGTAGTGGACTCATGGCCACTCGGAACTGGGTTCAGACTGCTATTCTTATTTCACACTGGACCAGTACAACTAACAGACTGGAGACTGTTACCTCATCAACCTGGGCTGGATATGAACCCAGGTTCTAGAGGTCAAAGGGCAGTGTGCTGTTTTACTTCACCACTATACTCAGGTCTTCCACTTGTGATTGTAATATATTGGCATTTGTATTTAAGAGTTTTGAAGTCTTGGCTGGGTTACTTGGTGGAAGGAAATCTCCGCTAGAAGATGCTTTTGATTAAATGTCAAGCAAATCTTTCGGTAGGTTGATCAAGAACCATTCCACTCTTTCAAAAATCATTACAATCATGAAGGATGAGAACGCTCCTGAAAAAAAAAAAGATTGAAATGACATTATTATTGGAGTAGATAATAAAGAGAGTAAATGAAACATCTATTTTTCTATGTGTTATTGTGGAAGAGAAATGCTTATTTATTATAATTTCAACTTTGAGGAAGAGACAATCTGAGCATGTTTGAGTGATATTACAATCTAAAATAAAATGTGGTGTATGAAAGGCATGGATCTTTCACATGTATGCAGAAAACATTGATCAGCATGTAACTATTCAAAGTAAAATGTATGAACTTGGCAAGTTGACAGAATCACTAATAAAGATCTGGAAATGTTGGGGGATGCCTTATAGATTAGAAGTGCATTTTGTGCCCGTTCATTGTCAATGGGCAGTAAATCTAGCCCAATAGTATTCCCTCAGAGAAAGAATACAGAGGAAGCAATACCTGACCTTAGAGAAAGCAAAACAGATATGTGGGAGAGCAGAAACAATTAAAGGAGCAGGGCAAAGGTCTGTGCAGTGAGGAACACTGAACCATTTGGCCCCTGTAGTCAAGAATAAGATTAAAAAATGTAAAAGGAAGAACCTGAAATGTGACCTGTCAAAAGTAAAGGAGACAAAGAAAAGAGAGAATTCTGTTGACAATATGGAATGCGGCATAGTCCCAAATATTGCCCAGCCTAAAAGATAACATGCATAAAACATGGCAAAAATAACCACTATGCAAGATGATGCAAATCACAGAACAGGCAAAATCAAATGGAGGCTATGGAAGAAAAGTCACGAGAAATCTTACGTGCATTTAATAGCTTCAAATCAAAAATAATAGTGACTAATAGTGACTGTAACAGTCATACTTAAATTATATGTGGGGGGTGGGGGTGGTGAATGTTAATGTTTGAGAGCAATTATAAGTGATTACACAATAGACCTATGTTGCAGAATGATAAACGTAATAGGATACTCAGTAACAGCATTTCAGAGAAAGAAGGATGCATTGCCAGTGTCACATTGTCCTTTGGATAAGATATTAAACTGATGTCATATCTGCCTATTCTAGTGTTTGGGGTGGATATTAAAGATTTTAGAGCACTATTCAAAAAGATCAAGAAACCCTAGGATTCCTAGCCAACACTGCTCCATCAACTGATACAGTACCACCTAAAAAGTAAACTAACTGATCATTGATCTCATTGCTATTTCTGGGACACTGTTGGCATAGAATAATTACCAAATTTACCTACGTAGCAAGTCACTGCACTTCAAAGATAATTAACTGTATGAAGTGCTTTGAGATATAAGGCCCAACTTCAGTGGTACCAGAAGATGGACAGACAATTTTAGGTCTGAGTCTTGTGCAAAACTCAAGTCTAGTTTAAAAAAAATATGGAGGGCAGCATGAAAGTGATACAGGGTAGGCAACACTTACACAGTAATGCAAGGATCTATTTCAAGGATTAGATTGTTTTCCAGAGGAACATTAAAGAACGATTGATAAACAAATTATTCCAGTAGTACACTGATGCTGAAAAGTACCATTTGCACTGCAGGGAAATTGAATATGCAATAGATCGGAAGCGCTAGAGGTCCCAATCTCCCATTGTGTTCACTGTCTGTATCAAGGCACGCAGAGTGCTTCAGGCAATTTTAAGACTCCAGGCCAACATGCCTGAATTTCCAGGCCGTCCACCACTGGGCAGGACTTCCAACCACCCAGTGACTGCACCCCTGATCCTGGAAAATTTTCCAGGATCAGCCTTATTTAATTTCAGTAGGATTCCCACCTGTGGTGGAGAGCTCGCCTCAGGGAGAGTGGGAAATCTCTGCTGCAGGCCTCAGGCACCTGTAGCTGTGGAGTGTGGCTGGTTGCTGTCAAGGCACCTGAAGGATATTTTTGTACATTTCCAAAATCCTCGACAGAGGGAGCATGATCAATCATCCCACAATTGATTGCACACCCTTGTGGGGAGGGTTTAAATCTTAAATCACCCTCCCTTTGTCACAACAATTCTGAATGCACTGATGTTTATAGCGTCCAGAGTTGGTATGGCATTAATGATGGGAAATATGTGTTATGACAATTTCCCATCATTAATATGTCATTGTAATTTGCCTGCCCTATTAGGATGAACACATTCAGCGCATGCTATCACTTCCAGCAGAAAATCTCAGAAGTAGCGGTAGGGTGTGAGAAGCCAGCAGAATGGCTCTTTGCCTGAATTTCTGATCATCACCTACTGGAGTTATGCTGGCAAACTGACTTCAATCCAGAGGAAAAAAATTCCCCTCTGGTAACAAAGCGTGCCTTAGAAATAGCGCCACTAATATGTGCGCGTGGTAAGCTACCATCGAAAAGCAAGTGTATCCAAGGTTAAAGTTGGTGCGAACAAAGCATCAGAGGAGGAAATGAGGAATGTTTTTCTAAATCAGCTATTGATAATGCAGCAACTGGAGCCTGACCTAACTGTATCATCTTTACCACCTGACAGATCAGAGAGTGTTGTAGTAGGGAATTTAAGATCCAGACCATCACGGATTAAATTCCTTAGTAAGAAAATCTAATCATGAAATTAAACATCCAGAAAGACTAATAGTGACATGCTAAAAGGCTACATTTTCTGGACACAGCTATGTACAGATAATCATTAGTTTAAGGAATAAAGAGATTTAGTATTAGAATAAAGATGCATTATAATAGATGATTGCCAATAATGGTAAATTTTGCACAGCTTCACACTGCTGTAACCAGAGTCTATCAGACAATTACGAGTCCACTTAAACAAATGGATGGAAAATCATAGGTAGCTCAACTGTGACTTTTTTTCCTAAATGCTGTCTACGTGAATGGCCCTGCTGGCATTTCAGGGCCTCGCAATATTTATCCTATAATGTATGTAAATCATTTAGTTATAAATAATTGTGAATGTTTATTTGATAGAATGGTATATCAGTTTGAGTATCAGAATTTAGAAAGGCTCCTTTAACACCAGTAAGCACTGATTCAATGTTACAATGAGGCAACTAGTTAGATCCACTCCTGACGGCTGCTATCCTCCCACCCCCCCAAACCCGGAATTTACCTGAGGGCCACTGCTGGCAAGGCAGGCAGCCTGAAATTTGATTCATCAGTTGGGTGAGCTGCCTCTGGACGTGCAACAGGCAGCTCGCCGCGAATATTTAGATGAGGCCCATGGTCCGATGTCTCACGATCCTTGAGCCTCCATCTTTGGGCGCTATATGGTGCTTGAAAACTGGCCAAACGAATTTCATGAGCAATTAGAGCATGCACTAGTACCAGTGTGCAGTGCAAATTATATTCTAGATTTTCTAGCTCTTGCACAGTTTAGGCTTTTGTGCGTCTTTGCTGGAGCAAAGGCAGCCAGCAGTGCAGTGAACTGACTGGCTTCAATTTTCTGCTTCAGCTCATTTGAATGATTATTAATAGCTGCCAATGTAGTTTTGGCCTTGTGCAAAGAGCAAATCTAATCGAGGGAGGCAGAAAAACTGGTCAGCAGGTCCGAATTAAAGGGATATACATACTCAAAGGTAAGCGGCTGCATGTGGGAACAAATATTCAGTCTTTATCAAGCTTCAAAATGAATTTCAAATATTTATCAGTCTTGGTCAAGACTAAGATTATTGGGGGTGGGGGTGCGTGGGGATGAGAAATGAAAGCAAACCCATTGTGGAGACATAGAATAGATTCTGTAAGCAAAAGCAGAGCGGTAGAGCACCTGACCTTCTGTTTGATGGATGGCTAAATGGACATGCAGCATGAGGTGAGTGCATGGAGAGTTTTCCAATTTGGCACTCCAGAGCATGCTCTCCAAAGGACAGCAGTGCATCATTCCTGGCTGCAGGGGGTAACCTGAACTCAATGCTCTGAACATTACCTGAAGGGACCTGGGGAAAGATACAGTGAAGACTGCACACTTAAAGCATCTGGCAAGGAAATACTACCCAAAAGTAGTGTGGATGAGCCAAGTATTGTATAAAACAATGTGTTGCCTGTTCCACCTATGCCAAGCCCTCACAAGATAATTATTTATAGCTACAATGCATCTTTGGTCTTGTTCAGGCGATGAATCTAATAGAGGGCAAGGAGTAAATCTAGACAGCAGGTCCAAATTGAAGGGCTGTATACATTTAAAGTAAGTGGCGATGTGCCTTTGACACCTTTACTTGATCAGGGAGGTCTTTCTCCAGGTTGGGATTGTGCCTTTGTGGTGCCCTCTTCCTCTACAGAGGAATGTCATATGAGTGGAGTAAGCATTCATGGTTAATATTTAGGCTTTGATTTTATAATGGTCAACTGTAAAATGCTTGCTATTACAGAGAAAGATTTGAAATGGTAACCTAATAATATAATCAGTGAAAAGAGATGGTATGCATTTGAATTCCTACTGAAGTGATATTTAGCCAACTAGTGGACCTGATTGGATAATGTACTGAGCAGGAAGGTATCTGCGGCTACAAACAGAAAAAAAACTTACAAATACTACCCGAAGGTTTGTTTAGGTAAGTTAATGGTAAACAAAGTAAACATGCCTTGCTGCAGATTAAGATTTTCTTGCAATGTATTGGATATTACAAATGAACACAGAAAATCATGGGGAGCATATGCCCAAATTACCAAAACTTGATCCTGGAAGATGGGGGTCCCTGCTGGTAATAACACTGATTATCTGCAGCCTTCAACCTGTCTCCACCTCCTTCAGGCATGCTACAATGCTGATTGATGGTTAAGGCACAATGGAGCAGCAAATAAGATCACCCTCCTTGCAACCATCTCATGCAACACCACCTTAGAACCATAGAATCATAGAAGGTTACAGCACAGAAGGAGGCCATTCGGCCCATCGAGTCTGCGCCAGCTCTATGCATGAGCAATCCAGCTAGTCTCACTGCCCCGCCCCATCCCCGTAGCCCTGCACATTTTTTTGTTTCAAGTACTTATCCAGTTCCCTTTTAAAGGCCATGATTGAATCTGCCTCCACCACTCCCTCGGGCAGTGCATTGCAGATCCTAACCACCCGCTGTTTTTTAAAAAAAATTTCCTCATATCACCTTTGGTTCTTTTGCCAATCACCTTAAATCTATGCCCTCTGGTTCTTGACCCTTCCACTAATGGGAACAGTTTCTCTCTATCCACTCTGTCCAGACCCTTCATGATTTTGAATACCTCTATCAAATCTCCTCTCAACCTTCTCTGTTCCAAGGAGAAAAATCCCAGCTTCTCCAATCTATCCACATAATTTAAGTCCCTCATCCCTGGAATCATTCTAGTAAATCTCCTCTGCACCTTCTCTAAGGTCTTCACATCCTCCTAAAATGCGGTGCCCAGAACTGGACACAATACTCCAGTTGTGGCCGAACCAGTGTTTTATAAAGGTTCATCATGACTTCCATATTTTTGTATTCTATGCCTTTATAAAGCCCAGGACCCCGTATGCTTTTTAACTGTGTTTTCAACCTGCCCTGCCACCTTCAACAAGTTATGCACATACACCCCCAGATCCCTCTGTCCCTCCACTCTTTTTAGAATTGTGCCCTCTCGTTTATATTGCCTCTCCTCATTTTTCCTACTGAAATGCATCACCTCGCATTTTTCTGTGTTAAACTTCATCTGCCATGTGTCTGCCCATGCCACCAGAATGTCTATATCCTCTTGAGGTTTATCGCTCTCCTCCTCACTGTTCACTACCCTTCCAAGTTTTGTGTCGTCCGCAAATTTTGAAATTGTGGCCCTGTACACCCAAGTCCAAGTCATTAATATATATCAAGAAAAGCAGTGGACCCAGCACCGACCCCTGGGGCACACCATTGCATACCTCCCTCCAGTCCGAAAAACAACCGTTTACCACTAGTCTCTGTTTCCTGTTATTTAGCCAATTCTTTGTCCATGTTGCTCATGCTTCTCACTTGTGTTATCAACCTAACATCTGTCATATGTCATTTTTTGCCGCTTCATCTTATTCTCTATCTCCTTTGTCATCCAGGGAGCTCTGGCTTTAGTTGCCCTACCTTTCTCCCTCGTTGGAATGTACCTTGTCTGTACCCAAATCATTTCCTCTTTAAAGGCTGCCCACTGTTCAATTACAGTTTTGCCTGCCAATCTATGATTCCAATTTACCTGGGCCAGATCTGTTCTCATCCCACTGAAACTGGCCCTCCTCCATTTGACTATTTTTACTTTAGATTGGCCACAGTCCTTTTCCATAGCTATTCTAAACCTTATCATACTATGATCGCTGCTCCCTAAATGCTCTCCCACTGACACTTGCTCCACTTGGCCCGTCTCATTCCCTAGAACCAAGTCCAGCAATGCGTACTTCCTCGTTGAGCCGGTAATGTACTGATCGAGAAAGTTTTCCTGAACACATTTCAAAAATTCCTCTCTTTCTTTGCCCCTTATATTATTACAATCCCAGTCTATGTTAGAATAGTTGAAATCCCCCGTTATCACTACTCTATGGTTTTTGCACCTCTCTGTAATTTCCCTCCAAATTTGCTCCTCTATATCCTTCCCACTGGTTGGTGGCCTATAGAATTCACCCAGTAGTGTAATGGCACCTCTATTGTTCCTTAACTCTAACCAAATAGATTCTGTCCTTAACCCCTCCAGGACATCTTCTCTTTCCAGCACGGCAATATTCTCCTTAATCAATACTGCCAACCCCCCCTCCTAGCTTTCCTTGCCTATCTTTCCTAAACATCTTGTATCCAGGAATATTTAATACCCAATCCTGCCCTTTTTTTGAGCCAGGTCTCCGTTATCGCCATAACATCATATTCCCATGTGGCTATTTGTGCCTGCAGCTCACCAACCTTGTTTACCACGCTCCATGCGTTCATACACATGCACCGCAAACCCGTCTTAGACTTTCTTGTACTGTCTTGGTCTGAACCCATCTACTACCTTACTATTTTTTACTCTCGGGCTATCCTTCTCTCCTGATCCTTTTTGCCTCTTGTTACCCCTTTCCAATGCTGCATCGTAGTGCCCATCCCCCTGCCTAATTATTTTAAACCCCCCCCACAGTAGTAGCAAACCTCCCCGCAAGGACATTGGTCCCAGCTCCATTGAGGTGCAACCCGTCCGGCCTGTACAGGTCCCATCTCCCCCAGAACTGGTTCCAATGCCCAAGGAATCTGAAGCCCTCCCTCCTGCACCATCTCACCAACCACGCATTCATCTGCTCTATCGTTCCATTTCTATACTCGCTAGCGCGTGGCACCGGGAGTAATCCGGAGATTACTACCTTTTGAGGTCCTACTTGTTAATCTCTTTCTTAACTCCTTAAACTCTACCTCCAAGACCTCATCCCTCTTCCTATCTATGTCATTGATACCAATATGGACCACGACCTCTGGCTGTTCACCCTCCCCCTCCAGAATGTTCTGCAGCCTTGACCCTGGCACCAGGGAGGCAACATACCATCCTGGAATCACGTCTGTAGCAACAGAAATGCCTGGCTGCTCCCCTAGCTATGGAATCCCCTACTACTATTGCTCTTGTGACCTTTCTCCTCCCCCCCGTACAGCTGAGCCACCCACGGTACTCTGATCTTGGCTTTGGCAACACTCTGCAGAGGAACCCTCTACCTCACCAGTATACTGGTTAGAGAGTGAGATGCCCTCAGGAGACTCCTGCACTACCTGCTTGGTCCTCGTAGTCTGTCTGGCGGTTACCCAGTTCCTCTCTGCCTGCACTCCTGAGCTGCGGGGTGACTACCTCCTTAACCTCAGCAGTCACCAAACGGAAGGTCAGGTAAAGGACTGTTCTGTCATTTTCCTGCAGCTTTATTCCTGTGCCCTAGGTTTCTTTTCCCTTCATTCTTTGCCTGTTACAGAATGATATAGCACAGAAGGAGGTCTTTCGGCCCATCATGCCTCTGCCTGTTATATCTTACTCTTCAGCTTCTTCAGCCTTGGCAAAAGTTACTTCTCAGTTCAGATATCTTTTGAGCCTTTCCAAAGGCTTTCAGAATATTTGACACTCTATTCTGATGCTCTGCTTTGATTGTTTCCATGCCTCTAAATTTTACTTATACACAGTTTTCAGTTCCCACCACGAGTGCGCTTTCTACATACATTCAAATCTGCCCCGGAGCTACAATAATGAATTGACATTAGAAAATTGCTTGAACACAACACGCTTCAAATTAAATCTGTCTAAAACTGTTTGGGCCTAAACTGCACTCCTATCGGAAAATCTAAGCTTGAGGATTACTGGTATGCTTGATTGTGGAGAGCATCACAGCCGAATCTGCTCCTCACCCAGCATACGCACATCAACACCTCTCAGTTTGGGTCACTGGATGGTGATCAAGAGTGGGGACTCTGATTGAGGTGTATAAAATATTAATTGTTATTCTTAAGCTAAATGCAGAATATTTCTTCAAATTAAGCCAGGAAAGTTGGAATAAAGGATATAAAACGAAATAAGCAAAAAGCAATAATAAAACAGATATTAAGCAGAACCCCTTTACTCAAAGACTCATAAATCGAATAATCTGTTGGTTAGGGAGGTAGAGACAAAGCATTAGAGACATTTAAGATACAGCTGGATGTCTAATTGAAGAGTTAAGGCACTAGAGAGATGAGCTTTGATGTGCTGAATGTCCTTTCCTTATCCTTGACTTTTCTTAAGTTCTTATAATGTTCTCTTTTCCCAGCCCTGGGGCATTAAGCACAACTGCATCCCTCAACCGCTATCCCAGCCAGATCAGCTACCTCAGCACACAGTACTGATCGAGGCTGGCAGGGAGCATTTTAATTGGGTAGTTTGGGTCTCCTATTCATTGATTGTAGTGCGGTTTCAAGGCGAATGTTTGTTGTTTAATGTGGGATTTTCTATTGTGAGCAGATGAAAGGGATAAAAGCTGTTAGGTGTTTAAACATTTAGTACATTCTGCGGGGCCGTTTGAGGAACTGAAGCAGTTCTATAAAACTCTTTGGTGGCACCTCATGGGCCGAACAATCCAGAGTATGGCCTGATATGCATTTTTCAGCATGGATCCCAGAAACTGAACTTTTGTGCCACTGCTGAGCAAATGAGTCTTGTTGTTTTTCTGTAAGGTTACTGCATGACAAGTCTTACTCATTTGTGATGCTGTATACGGGCAGGAGAGAAAAAACTTGTATAGGTTTGCTGGTGGCACTGCAAGCATGTCCCTTATTCGCTGGTCATAAAGGGAGTGAACTTCCTCATCGTTTTTCAATACATTAGCAGTATATAAATGCCACAGGAAATATTATTATGCAGCAAAATCGGGTCATAATTCTTGAAAAGTATTGATGGGACTGCAGTGAAGTTACCTGAGAGTCAAGTGAAAGAGTCAAGCACTGTTCCTTTCCTTACCTGGTTGTCTCCTAGTGTGCGTGCTGAACTGTCATTTTAAAGGCTGCACTGTAGTTTCTATGTACTTCAGCTACTTACACCGATTTTACACTGGAATTTACTTGGCAGTCTACAGGTATCCACCAGTGTTCCTACAGATCAGTGGTTACGTATCTCAGGATCCCTGGCAGTCGACTGAGTCATACAAAATGATCATACAAATTTTTGGGGGGCTTTTGAGAAGCCATTTTTTGAACTACATAATTTAAAGATTGAATTTATCTGAATTGATGTGCCTACTGTTAAATAATGTAAGGTAGACAAATAACAGTAATTAACAACAGTGCAATAATATCCTTCAGATTATTGGAGTGGGGACCTATGCTCATGAATACAATTTCTGGCCAACGAGCTATCATGCTGCTGCTTTCGAATGTTTTTCACCGAGGTAAGAAATCTCTCTAGCAACTCATTAGTGACACTTATTAGTTCTGAACCAGATGTAAGCCTTAATCAGATCAGTCAGTTGAATTTAAACCCAAACTCTAAAATTACATTAGTTATAGAAATCACTGATCCATAGTCTGAAATTTATCTCAAAGCTGTCTTCGCATTCACTGTTGTTCCAATATCACCCTTCTTTTTATTTTGTTTGTGTAGTAGGGTAGAGTACAAGTGTGGTTGCATCAACATGAACATTTCAATATTTTTATTGAGAAGTTAGTAATTCAGTAATCATAGAAAGCTTGGCTGGTATTATTCATTATAACTAATATGGAATATCTATTAAGTATATTAATGAATCTAATTTACATGTAAAAATATTAATTAAAATGTATATGTTACCCACAACTCAAAAGCACGTGTTCTTGGGTTATGAAATTTGGGAAAGTACAGTCGGTGCACTTAAAGTGAGAATATTCATGTATTACACTAACCTGATACATTTGCATTTGAAAATTAGGCAGATTACAGCTTAAGCCTTTCTCTAGAACTCAGATATTTTACCATAAATGCTTGTTTTATATACCCAAAATACCATAACATGCAAGGATATCATACAATAATTTTACTACTTTAATGGCATTTCATTTTTTCATAAATGGGTTTTAAAATACTCTAAATATGATAGTTTATTAAGATAGGTGCTGAAATTGTGCTGTGCAATGTTCATAACAACACATTAACATGTTCATATGAAATTTCTCTGTGTCCTATTTTAATGGGGGTTAACCCATTTAAAATAAACAGGCTAATGTTTTTGTTGAAGTAGTGAACAGAGAAATTACACACAAATGTGTTATTGCTGGGCGTTACGAATATCACACAGCACAATTTCAACCCCAAAAATTCTGATGGGCAACTGAGGGATGAAATCGGTCTACGCCAGTAGTGCAAAATGGGCTCACGGTGAATTGGCAGTCCGCTTCACACTTCTTGGAAATCGGTTGCGGTGTAAAATGGGCTACTAATTGGTTATTTTCTTGATGTAATGACGAAAAAATAATAATTTTTGGTAGGTAACAAATGTGCAAATTCAAAAAGTATTCAAAAGTAAACTGCAAGCAAAGTCAAAATAAGCCAGTCGGAACAGTTTTTTTCCCCCGATATCACAGTTTCGTGCTACTGGCATCGACCAATTCCACCCCCCTAATGCTATTCAGTTATTTCTTGCACATGTTTTGTGCTAGGCTTATCACAGAATTGTAAAGATTGCTATTATATTATTTTGCTGAATCTGAAGAGTATCCGGAATTGCAGTTTCTCACAGGAGCACAATGGTTAATTTTCTAGCTTCGCACTGCCGGCAGGGAGCCTCGCCTACCAGGAGCGCATACCGGATATTCGGGCGTGTGCTGCATACTATTTTGTGCCAAATTTCCGATATCCGCTTCTGGCAGGTGAAGCCCCCTGTTTGGTGTGTAAAGTCAGAAGATTATCGTTGCCAACATTTTGAACAGCTTTGCGGGGGAAAAATAAACAAAATGTAACAAAAAGAAATGGTAAATTTAAAAATGTGAGTATAAGAAGACATTTTGAAAAATAGTTTAATATTAGAATGTGATAACTCACAATTTAAGTTAGTTTTTTTTAAAGCTGCTTCAAACCTTTTACTGTCTCACCAAAAAAAATGAAGGAATACACGAATATTCATTCCATTTCAGTAAATCTCAATTGCTACAAAAAACAGAAACAACATCAACAGTCTAGATTTTGAATGCTCCTGGTACCTTCATTGTTTTTCCGCAGTGTACGTTATTCACTGTACATAGTTCAGCTAATTAAATTGCTTTTCTTAAAGGTATTTATTGTGTGATTTAAGTCAGTTCCCTCTGATTTATCTCCTCCAATCGTTTCTCAGTACTAATCCCTCACTGATAATGCTGATCCCGTGTTATCTAGAAAATGATGACTCACTGATTAGTCTCAAACGACAGAACATTGGTAATCAGTGTACGAGTACCAGTGAGAAAAATTTGAAGAAAATGTGGTATGAAAACACAGCTATGCGATGAAAGCAATCCACAAGGGATAAGTAGCAAGAAACCGCAGGATGAGAGCAATCAGCGAATCACCATAAATTACCAGCAAGATACCAAAGCATCAGAGAAATGAGCAATAGACCAGAAATGAGAAATTTCAAGATGAGGGAAATTGATGCGGGGCCAGTTATAGGTAAAAAACTGTAGGTCAGGATAAATCAGAGAACAAATTACTTAAAGAGATATCATCACATTTCTGGGATCGTCGGGCATGGTCAAACCCTCAAATCTCTAGTAGTTCAATTCTGGAATTAAAACTGGTTTCCACAAAAAAACACATAGGCTTCTGGAAAGTTTCTGCTGTAATATATTAAACACTTGTTGCAATGGTTATTATCATGTTGTTTTAAAAAGATTATTTCAATTTTTTTGAGAGCTTTAAAAAAATTGTTTTCTCTTTATTTAAAAAAAACCACTGCTATGAAAATACGAACATACAAAAAAGGACAGGAAAAGACCAACTGGTCCATCAAGCTCTAGTGAAAAAAGCCCCAACTGCTTTTCATAACTGTTACTCCTCATCCCTAGTAATATATTTTTCCATTGCTGGTCTATCCTTCCTGCCACCTTTAAAGACCTATATATGGGCATGCCAAGGTCCTTCAGCTCCTCTACCCCTTTTAAATTTCTTACCATTTAAGGTCCATTTACAGTTCCTATTCTTACTTCCAAAATGTATTACTTCACATTTTTCTACATTAATCTGCCACTTATTTGCCTATCCTGCTAGCTGATATCCTCATCGATCTTTCACAATCCTTGTCACAAATTGAGAAACCCCCAATTTGATGCCATCAGCAAATTTCAATATCGTTCCCTCACTTCCTAAATCCAGATAATTTATGTATACTGTAAATAAGAGCCCAACACAAACCCTTGTGGAACACCATTAACCACATCTTTCTAGTCCAAGAAACTTCCTTTTACTTCCTTTGCTTTCTGCCCACCAACCATCTCTTTACTCATATATGGCCACATTCCTGTTTAATTCTATGTGCCATTATTTTTGCCACATGTCACACTTTCCACCCTCCAGTTCACCAGTTACACGAAGCGTCAATTTGTAAAATCTATCCCATTTTTTGTTTCAACTTTATGGTAAGAGCCTCATATTAGTGATCTAAATATCTTTCTTTACATATCCATTCCTATTAAACATTGTAACACATACTGTATGTGAATTAATTGGTGCCTGAATAACTGTGTCTGTTAAAGATTCTCATTTATTAATAAGTTTCCACTGTGAAATAGTCAGGTAACATATGAGTCAGTTGCTATGCATTTGTTCGTGGCAAAGAAGCCTGAACTCCCTCATGTCAAATTAGTGCTTTGGTGGTTATGGGCTCAAGCCTACTGTGACTACATAGAGACCATAAGCAGCTCATTATGATTGTGACCCTTCAGAGAGAGGTGGCTTTCACGATTCATTAATCAACTCAATTCAGGAGTACTTCTAATGGTGAGTTTTCATTGCTATGTAGGCTTATCTAATTTATTAAAAGTGGATGATATTACAACTTGCAGGTCTTATGACACTTCAGACAGTTGTGCAGAAGTAAACATCTTTACTAACCACCCAGGCAGGTTCACTGCAAACGCTGAAATGAAGCATCTGAAATCACTGACTGCAAGGGGGAGGGAATACTGCTGGGACCCAGCACCGGCAACTTTAAACAGTTGGGCAGACTGAGGCTGATGCAATGGGAGGGAAATAAATTTATCCCCAACAACTTTAGCCGAAACAAATGCTGCAGAGGCAGAATACTTTGATCCTACAAGAGCTTCAGCCATGGGAGAGCAGAGCAGGGGTGAGTACCATGACAGAAGAATTTCAACTGAGGACAGACTGAAAGGATTCCACACATCAGAGAATGAGTGAAAGGTGGTAAATAAAAATTCCCATTTCAAGAAATAAGGAGGAAGAAACCATCCAATAGGAAAAACTAGTTGTCAGGTGGGAATAGGAATTTAAACAAGGGGTTAATTTTCACTTTCAATGCCTGGGTAGTAACCTGGGGAACGGATCACACACCCATGATGTCTCTCTGCTCCTCTTCTTTTTTGAACGTTTTACCATTTAGTGTATATTTCTTCTCCTTGTTCTTTACAAAAAACATTACCTCACATTTCCCTGATTTAAATTTCATCTGATATCTAATTGCCTAACCTGTCTATGTCCTCCTGAAGTCACTTACACAGTTAACTGGGCTCCCTAGTTTTGTGTCATCTACAAATTTTGATATTGTACTCCCTATGTCCAAGTCCAGATCATTTATATAGATTGAAAATAGGAATGGTCCCAACAATGTCTCCTGCAGGACAACACTGTTTTTGTCCCTCCAGTCAGAAAGACATCCAGGCCCAGAACCTGATTGGGGCCTACAATGCACTCCAGTTCTAAAATAGGCAGGAGAGTAGTGAGGAGAAATTGATCAGGTGGAACCCAGATGAGTGCAGTGTCAGCCTAGAAGAATTTCCGCTGGGGCATGTGGAAGGTGGAATGAGAAAACATTATTTTACTCAGCGAGTTGTAATGATCTGGAATGCACTGCCTGAAAGGGTGGTGGTAGCAGATTCAATAATAACTTTCAAAATGGAATTGGATAAATACTTGAAAGGAAAAAAATACAGGGCTATGGGATAAGAGCAGGGGAATGGAACTAATTGCATAGTTCTTTCAAAGAGCCGGCACAAGCAAGATGGGCTGAATGGCCTCCTCCTGTGCTGCAATGACTATGATACTATGGGGGGAAAAAAAAACTGGATAAGGGCTGTTTTTGGATGCGGGTAGCGCGATGCACTATTACCCCGTGCCCAATGACCCCTGCGCAGGTAGGACGTGAGTTTTGGCCGGCCCAAGTACTAACCTGCAATCAGTGCTCCATTCTGGGCCTTGCACGTGCGAACACTGCAATTTGCACTTTCCACCAGCAGGGCAGCCCAATCTCTTAAAGGGAGGATGATTCTTAGAAATCTCTTAAAGGTAGCAGGTACCTGTTATTTGTTGAAAATAACAGTCTACCGTCTGAACGGAGATCAGACATCACACATGTAAAACACAGATGCAGGTCCCATCCTATGTTTACACACTGATGAGTTATGTTAAAAGGTTGTGCACTACTAAATCCCACATCCTCCAATATGCATGCCAGACCTCACCAATCTGCTGATCTGAGTTGGTACCAGGCCTGCGAGAGTGTGTGCACCAAGGTTCTCTGCTGATGCACTAGAGGCCTTGGTGCAAGAGGTGGACAGAAGGAGGGACATCCTATATCCATAGAGGTGGGGTGAGGGGAGGCAAGAAGCCCTCCAGACATATATTCAAAAGGCAGTGGGGGACGAAGTCAATGCCAGATGCACAGCATCATGAACATGGATGCAGTGGAGGAAGAAGTTCAATGTATTGACATGAGTCGTCAAGGTGAGTGAGGTCAACTGTCAAGTGGCATCTCCTACCAACTGCACCACGCACTATACCCCCCATCACCGACATACCAACAAACTCTTTCCATCAGTACTCAACTCTTCCAATCAGATGCTTCCTCTCACCCTTACACATTACCACTGTTGCAAGCCACCCACCCACAATTCACAGGCCACACACACTGGCAGCTATTCAACGATGACAGGCACATCACCAGACACACGTCCCACTTTCTTGCAGGTGAAGGTGGCGCATATCAGAAGGCAGCAAGTGGCAGTGGCATTTAGCCCCTCAGGTCTGTTCTGCCATTCAATGAGATTATGCTGAACCTGTGACCTAACTCCATATACCCGCCTTAGCCTCATATCCCTTAATACTCTTGGTTCACAGAAATCTATCAATCTCAGATTTAGAATTCACAATTGAGCTAGCACAACTGCCGTTTGCAGAAGAGTGTTCCAAACTTCTCCCACGCTTTGCGTGTAGAAGCATTTCCTAACTTCACTCCTGCATGTCCTGGCTCTAAATGTTAAGCTATGTCCCCGTGCCCTAGTATTCAAGTATAGGAGACCTCCAAAAATAGTTACAGAAGTGAGAATTTTTGGTAGGGAGAACGCGGAGAGGCAATATAAACTAAAGGATACAATTCTAAAGGAGGAGCAGGAACAGGGAGACCTTGGGGTATATGTGCACAAATCGCTGAAGGTGGCAGGACAGGTTGAGAAAGCAGTTAAAAAAGCATATGGGATCCTGGGCTTTATAAATAGAGGCATAGAGTACAAAAGCAAGGAAGTTATGTCGAGCAAAACATTGGTTCGGCCACAACTGGAGTATTGTGTCCAATTCTGGGCACCGCACTTTAGGAAGTATGTGAAGGCCTTAGAGAGGGTGCAGAAAATATTTACTAGAATGGTTCCAGGGATGAGGGACTTCAGTTACGTTGCTAGACTGGAGAAGCTGGAGTTGATCTCCTTAAAGCAGAGAAGGTTGAGAGGAGATTTGATAGAAGTGTTCAAAATTATGACGGTTTTAGATGGAGTAAATAAAGAGAAACTTTTCCCATTGGCGGAAGTGTCGAGAACCAGAGGACACAGATTTAAGGTGATTGGCAAAAGAACCAAAGGCGATGTGAGGAAAAACTATTTTACGCAGCGAGTAGTTATGATCTGGAATGTGCTGCCTTAAAGAATGGTGGATGCAGATTCAATCGTGGCTTTCAAAAAGGAATTGGATAAATACTTGAAGAGAAAAAAATTGCAGGGTTACGGGGAAAGAGTGGGAGAATGGGACTAACTGGATTGCTCTTACAAATTGCGAGCACAGGCTCGATGGGCCAAATGGCCTCCTTCTGTGCTGTGACAATTCTACATAGCGCCTCTAATCTTAAAAAAAATGCCCCAAGGCACTTCACAGAAGCGTAATGAGACAAAAATCAACACAGAGCCAAAGAGGGAGATATTAGGAGAGGTCTCTAAAAGCTTCATCAAAGAGGCAGGTTTTAAGGAGCACCATCCCCTCGACCTTCTCCATTCCCATCATCATGATCACAGACAAGGCCATCTCTGATCACTTCCTGGTATTCCTCACCACTCAAATCCCCTAGTCATTCCAACCCCTCTTCCTTCTGTGTCTGTTCCTGGAGAAAAAACTCTTGTCCAAGTCACTTACAACGGCACCTTCAATCTCCCAACTGTTTAACCTTTGGCCCTCCATTCGCCATGATAATTCATCACCTGTCGATCTGCTCAATCACTCCCTCACATCCATTTTTGATGCCATTGACCCCAGGCTGGATCACATCAAACACGAATGGGCCTTGCAGTCCTTTGCCAAATTGTTCATTACTCCAGTATCACACTGGAATGCAAAGATATCCCCATGCTTCCTTTCTCCACTACAATTCCTCTCCTTAAATTCCTCTCCTCTGCCCCCTTTCACCCTCACCTCCAACATTAAATGTGAGGAGCTCTTGGACTTCTTTGTCACTAAGATTGAGAACATCCATTCAGCTGCCTACATCACCCTTCCCCTTGTCCACCAAACCAAACCTCCCCCAAACCTCTGGTGATGGTTAGTTAAACCAATTTTGTGCCAGGTCACCCATGTCGGCTGCAGGACATTCTGGAGGGGGAGGGTGAACAGCCAGTTGTCGTGGTGCATATAGGCACCAACGATATAGGTAAAAAACAGGATGAGGTCCTACAAGCTGAATTTAGGGAGTTAGGAGTTAAACTAAAGAGTAGGACCTCAAAGGTAGTAATCTCAGGATTGCTACCAGTGCCACGGGTTAGTCAGAGTAGGAATGACAGGATAGCTAAGATGAATACGTGGCTTGAGAGATGGTGCAAGCTGGAGGGATTCAAATTCCTGGGCCATTGGAACCGGTTCTGGGGGAGGTGGGACCAGTACAAATTGGACGGTCTGCATCTGGGCAGGACTGGAACCAATGTCCTAGGGGGAGTGTTTGCCAGTGCTGTTGGGGAGGGTTTAAACTAATGTGGCAGGGGGATGGGAACCGATGCAGGAAGTCAGTGGGAAATAAAGTGGTGACAGAAACAAAACGCAGTAAGGGAGAGTGTACAGAACATGACCGGACAGATGGTCTGAGAAAGCAGGGCAAAGACCAAGGGAAGTCTAGATTAAACTGCATTTATTTCAATGCAAGAAGTCTGATGGGCAAGGCAGATGAACTCAGGGCATGGATGGGTACATGGGACTGGGATGTTATAGCTATTACTGAAACATGGCTAAGGGAGGGGCAGGACTGGCAGCTCAATGTTCCAGGGTACAGATGCTATAGGAAAGATAGAGCAGGAGGTAAGAGAGGAGGGGGAGTTGCGTTCTTGATTAGGGAGAACATCACGGCAGTAGTGAGAGGGGATATATCCGAGGGTTCGCCCACTGAGTCCATATGGGTAGAACTGAAAAATAAGAAGGGAGAGATCACTTTGATAGGATTGTACTACAGACCCCCAAATAGTCAACGGGAAATTGAGGAGCAAATATGTAAGGAGATTACAGACAGCTGCAAGAAAAATAGGGTGGTAATAGTAGGGGACTTTAACTTTCCCAACATTGACTGGGACAGCCATAGCATTAGGGGCTTGGATGGAGAGAAATTTGTTGAGTGTATTCAGGAGGAATTTCTCATTCAGTATGTGGATGGCCCGACTAGAGAGGGGGCAAAACTTGACCTCCTCTTGGGAAATAAGGAAGGGCAGGTGACAGAAGTGTTAGTGAGGGATCACTTTGGGACCAGTGATCATAATTCCATTAGTTTTAAGATAGCTATGGAGAAGGATAGGTCTGGCCCAAAAGTTAAAATTCTAAATTGGGGAAAGGCCAATTTTGATGGTATTAGACAGGAACTTTCAGAAGTTGATTGGGAGAGTCTGTTGGCAGGCAAAGGGACGTCTGGTAAGTGGGAGGCTTTCAAAAGTGTGTTAACCAGGGTTCAGGGTAAGCACATTCCTTATAAAGTGAAGGGCAAGGCTGGTAGAAGTAGGGAACCTTGGATGACTCGGGAGATTGAGGCACTAGTCAAAAAGAAGAAGGAGGCATATGACATGCATAGGCAGCTGGGATCAAGTGGATCCCTTGAAGAGTATAGAGATTGCCGGAGTAGAGTTAAGAGAGAAATCAGGAGGGCAAAAAGGGGATACGAGATTGCTTTGGCAGATCAGGCAAAGGTGAATCCAAAGAGCTTCTACAAATACATAAAGGGCAAAAGGGTAACTAGGGAGAGAGTAGGGCCTCTTAAGGATCAACAAGGTCATCTATGTGCGGAACCACAAGAGATGGGTGAGATCCTGAATGAATATTTCACATCGGTATTTACGGTTGAGAAAGCCATGGATGTTAGGGAACTTGGGGAAATAAATAGTGATGTCTTGAGGAGTGTACATATTACAGAGAGGGAGGTGCTGGAAGTCTTAACGCGCATCAAGGTAGATAAATCTCCGGGACCTGATGAAATGTATCCCAGGACGTTATGGGAGGTTAGGGAGGAAATTGCGGGTCCCCTAGCAGAGATATTTGAATCATCGACAGCTACAGGTGAGGTGCCTGAAGATTGGAGGGTAGCAAATGTTGTGCCTTTGTTTAAGAAGGGCGGCAGGGAAAAGCCTGGGAACTACAGACCAGTGAGCCTGACATCTGTAGTGGGTAAGTTGTTAGAGGGTATTCTGAGGGACAGGATCTACAGGCATTTGGAGAGGCAGGGACTAATTAGGAACAGTCAGCATGGTTTTGTGAGAGGAAAATCATGTCTCACGAATTTGATTGAGTTTTTTGAAGGGGTAACCAAGAAGATAGATGAGGGCTGTGCAGTAGACGTGGTCTACATGGACTTCAGCAAAGCATTTGACAAGGTACCGCATGGTAGGTTGTTGCATAAGGTTAAATCTCATGGGATCCAAGGTGAGGTAGCCAATTGGATACAAAATTGGCTTGACGACAGAAGACAGAGGGTGGTTGTCGAGGGTTGTTTTTCAGACTGGATGCCTGTGTCCAGCGGTGTGCCTCAGGGATCGGTGCTGGGTCCGCTGTTATTTGTTATTTATATTAATGATTTGGATGAGAATTTAGGAGGCATGGTTAGTAAGTTTGCAGATGACACCAAGATTGGTGGCATTGTGGACAGTGAAGAAGGTTATCTAGGATTGCAACGGGATCTTGATAAATTGGGCCAGTGGGCCGATGAATGGCAGATGGAGTTTAATTTAGATAAATGTGAGGTGATGCATTTTGGTAGATCGAATCGGGCCAGGACCTACTCCGTTAATGGTAGGGCGTTGGGGAGAGTTATAGAACAAAGAGATCTAGGAGTACAGATTCATAGCTCCTTGAAAGTGGAGTCACAGGTGGATAGGGTGGTGAAGAAGGCATTCAGCATGCTTGGTTTCATTGGTCAGAACATTGAATGCAGGAGTTGGGATGTCTTGTTGAAGTTGTACAGGGCATTGGTGAGGCCACACTTGGAGTACTGTGTACAGTTCTGGTCACCCTATTATAGAAAGGATATTATTAAACTAGAAAGAGTGCAGAAAAGATTTACTAGGATGCTACCGGGACTTGATGGTTTGACTTACAGGGAGAGGTTAGACAGACTGGGACTTTATTCCCTGGAGAGTAGGAGGTTAAGGGGTGATCTTATAGAAGTCTTTTAAATAATGAGGGGCATAGATAAGGTCGATAGTCAAAATCTTTTCCCAAAGGTAGGGGAGTCTATAACGAGGGGGCACAGATTTAAGGTGAGAGGGGAGAGATACAAAAGGATCCAGAGGGGCAATTTTTTCACTCAAAGGGTGGTGAGTGTCTGGAACGAGCTGCCAGAGGCAGTAGTAGAGGCGGGTACAATTTTGTCTTTTAAAAAGCATTTGGACAGTTACATGGGGAAGATGGGTATCGAGGGATATGGGCCAAGTGCAGGCAATTGGGACTAGCTTAGTGGTATAAACTGGGCGACATGGACATGTTGGGCCGAAGGGCCTGTTTCCATGTTGTAACTTCTATGATTCTATGATTCTATGATTCTATGTCGGCACACCTTGAGGGAGTTAAAATAGGGACCATACCAGGGGGATCCAATAGTTTGGGAGAGAGCAAAAGTTTTATGGGGAACAAGGGCATCAAGGATGAGGGAGCTTTAAACTTATAGCTTGAACTTGTAGTTTGGGCTAAAATGCACCTGTTATTGTGGACAAGAGATCTTAAGTAGTGGAGGAGAGGATATTAGGTGGAAAAATGCAAAGAATGGCAATGGATGGCCATGAATAGAGTGACAAAGGGTAGGAACTCCTTAATAACCTACCAGCTCAGGAGCCATCTTTACTTCCAGCTCCTTCTAGGTGAGTATTAATTTTATCTCCTACTATGGCCTCTAGAAGCTTACCCTCTCCAGATGTTGGTCTGATTGATCTATAGTTACCTGGTTGATCCCTTTCTCCTCTTTTGATCAGAGATATAACATTGTAAACCTTCCCATCCTCTGGCATGACTTCCATATCCAAGGATGTTTGAAAGATTGTGGTAAAAGCCTTTGCTATTTCTTATCTGACCACTCTGAGCAGGCTGTGTATTCCAGATCCTAACCACTTGCTACGTAAAAAAGTTTTTCCTCATGTCATCTTTTGTTCTTTTGCCAATCACCTTAAATCTATGTTCTCTGGTTGTTGACCCCTCCACCAACGGGAACAGTTTCTCTCTATCTATTCTGTCCAGATCCTTCATGATTTTGAATACCTCTATCAAATCTCTCAACCTTCTCTGTTCCAAGGAGAACAACCCCAGCTTCTCCAGTCTATCGACTTAACTAAAGTCCCTCATCCCTGGAATCATTTTAGTAAATCTTTTCTGCACCCTCTCATCTTCCCTAAAGTGCGGTGCCCAGAATTGGACACCATACTCCAGTTGTGGTCAAACCAGTGTTTTATAAAGGTTCACCATGACTTCCTTTCTTTTGTGCTCTATGGGCTCGATTTTTGGACGTCCGAGCCGGCGGGTTCGTGGTGGGGGAGCTGCGAAAATTGAGGATTCCTGGGGTGGGTCCGGAGCCCAGCTCCAACCCGCCCACTTCCGGGTTCCCTTGTGACGCACTTTGATGCGCGCGCAGCCCCCGCATACGGGATTCCCGCCGGCAATTAAATCCGGCGGGATCCCACTTAAGGCAATTAATTTGATAGTTCAGCTCGTTAGCAGACCTGATTTGTAGGATATTTTAGGAGAGGTGGGATTTTCATCTCAACTGAGAGTGTTTCCCGTACTGGGGGAAACACTCCCAGTTGAAATGGACGTGTTGCAGCCACCAGCCTGTGGCAGCTGCAAAGGTCCATTTGACAGGTGGTGGGGGGAGACCCTCACTCATTGCAGGAGGCCACTCTGTCACTTTGGGCAAAGTTTGGCCTCCACCACCCTCCTCCTAACAATAAAATTCACAAACTTGGAACCTCAACCCTGGTGTGCAGACACATTTACCTACCTTGCAGACCCCCTCAAACGTACATCTTCTGGATGGGGGCCGCCATAGCTGCAGTCATGCCCTCCTCGGAGGACAAACAGCATCATCAGCCTCGCCGGCCACGCTGTCCACCTCTGACACGTGGAGCTCCACAACATAGTGCTGTGACACATCCACCTGCACAGCAGGAGGGAGGGCAACCGCAGAGAGAGATGCATCGCAGAAGGCACTACACTCGCCACAGGGTCTACAGACCAAGGCTCAGCTTCCTGGACCTCTATAAGCAGCAATGCACATGGAGACTCAGAGTCACTCAACATGTAGTCGTGGACATCTGCAGCCTCCTTCATGCCGAGCTGCTCCCAGCTGGCCCGAGCACCATCTTCTTACCTGTCGCTGTCAAAGTCACCACTGCCCTCAACAACTTCTCCTCCACATCCTTCCAGGGTGCCACCGGGGACATGGCCGGCATCTCTCAGTCGTCTGCACAAAAGAGCCCTGCAAATACACCTACACCCACTCTTCAGTGACACAATAGGTGGCATCAGGTGTGGGTCTTCATGTTGATCCTCAGGAAAGGGCATTATTGCACAACCAGACAAGATTTTCAAAGTTGTGGCAGTAGTGGTGATAACAATTTTTAATGATTTTTTGCAAAACAAACAAAAGTAAATCAAAAACATGACATTTCATTTTACACCCTTGTGCATCCCCTTTGTGCTCACAAATCCTTCACCTTACGTTTAAGGGAACCCCTACGTGGTGCTAACCCTGTGACTTCAGCAGAGGTCGTGGCAGGTTGCTCTTGTCCATGTCCTGGCTAATGAGATGCTTTGTGCAGACCCCCTCTGGGTTTCAGTGCCTGTGAGGGCCCCTCCAAAGACTGCTCCACCTGCACCTGTGCAGAGGCAGACTCGGCCAGCTGGAGAGGGGGCAGCATTGCGGGTACTGGTTGAGAGGGGGGCAATGGGTGAGACGTGGGAGCGCTTTGAGTGGCGTCCCCACTTCCATGTCCCCTTTCACCATCATCCCTCTCCTGGCCCAGGCCCACATCACTCCTTCCACCCTGCTGGACGACAGTTTGGAGGACTTGTGTGAAGCCTTGGAAGGCCAGTTGTGAGGTATCTGTCAGCCTGTTTAAGGTGACAGAATATTGCTCACCCTGAATCCTAACGGCCGTTGTCAGGGCCTGAATGGACTCATTGTTGAGCCGTGCTTGAAGCTCGATGGAGGCTAGCCTTTCCTCCATCGCAGACATTCCCACACCTACCCGCGACACTATCTCAGAGATGCCTTCACATCCCTGTGACAGTATTCCACTCATGCATGAGTTGGACTCCTCCATCCTCTGCGTGATTGTGGAGAGTGCGTGTGGCAACTGTTCCAGTACCTCAGCAATGTGCTGCTGGCCCTCGATGACTCTCCTTTTCATGGCTGGTCCCCAGGGTTCAGCATCTGGGTCCAGGTGAGCAGAGACTGGAGAAGAGTGCTCCCACGGACGCGGACTCTCCACAGCTGCCCCTGCCACCACGGTCTGCTCGTGCTCACATGTGTGGTGACTCATCGTGTGCAAGCCCAACTAAGTGAGGACGGGGACCCGCCGAGGTGTGTGTATCTGCGCTGGTGGATGGCTGGCTCAGATGTGACGATGGACCCTCAGAGGCCGGCAGGTCCTCTGAGGAATCGCCCTCCGCCGTCACGGCGGTCGCAGATGGCCCTGCAAGAGAACAGAAAGCAATATTAAGCATGTGGACAGATGTTGAGGTGCTGCAGATGCCAAGTGATGCTAAGATCATTCGTTGTCATGAGTGCTGAGTGTTGGATTTCTGTCACCAGCCGCTTGTGCACTCCCAGTCTCGGCGTCCGCCACAGACAGGCACTCCAGCATCTGGCTTATTTCGAGTGCCTGCTGCTCCGCATCTGTTAAGGCCACCTGGTGTGGCGGGCCCCCTCCGGTCCTTGCCCTCTCCCAGGCATTCTAGCATCTCTTCTCTTATCAAGGCAAAACACATAGGCATGATTGAGTGATGGTTGCATGGTGAGCTGCTGCATGCATTGGTGTGGGTGGGGTTGAGCGTGAGGGAGATGCATGGGAGGATGCTTCTGAGATATAGCCATGAGATTGTATGAGGATTGGGTTGCGTGGTAGTGTTCGAATGGGAACTGTGGCGGTGAGTAAGTGCAGGCAAGGTGAGGATGATAGTTGAGTGGGTGTGAGGAGTGATGTGAGAGTGTTGTGGTGGCAGTGCAGAAGAAGCTGTGTGGTGGGGGAGGTGATGTGGAAGACGGAGTGTGCGAGAATGCGTAAGTATACTCACTTTGGCTGATCTGGTTAGGTCATTAAATCTCTTCCTGCACTGCACCCAGGTTCTGGACACATTGCCACTGCTGGTGACCTCCTCAGCCACCTCCAGCCAGGCTTTCTTGGTGGTGGAGGGAGGACACTTCCTCCCATCCGATGGTAAAAAAAATTCCCTCCTCCTCACCCCACCGAGCAGCACCTGGAGTGAGGAGTCAAGGAACCTTGGAGCAGCCTTGCCTCTGGCCTGCTCCATGATCCAAAATTGTTTCTTTGCTGCAGGAGGAGCATTGGAGGACTGCCCCTTTAAATAAGGCTCCTCCTGCTGACAGCCTGTGATGCGGCTGTGCAGTCCTCCCACTGCGCAGGTCCAGAAAGGGAAACCCGGAAGCCAAGGTAAGTGTCTTCAATTAGGCTGCGATCGCGAGCGGAGCACCCCGAATTCACTGGGCGCGTTACCCACGCTTTTTTAAACGCTTTCTCAACCTGCCCTGCCACTTTCAATGATTTGTGCACATATACCCCTAGGTCTCTCTGTTCCTGTACCCCTTTTAGAATTCTGCCCTCTAGTTTATATTGCCTCTCCTCGTTCTTCCTACCGAAATGTATCACTTTGCATTTTTCTGTGTTAAATTTCATCTGCCACGTGTCCACCCATTCCACCAGTCTGTCTATATCCTCTTGTCTATCACTATCCTCCTCACTCTTCACTATACTTTGAAATTTTGTATCATCAGCAAATTTGGAAACAGTTTCAAAGATGTTTCCACATCGTTACATTACCTACTTGCCCCATTTCATTTCCTAGTACCACACCCAGCATTGCCTCTTTCCTTGTTTGACTAAAAACAATTCTGATCTAGAAAACAATCCTGGTCACATTGTAGAAAGCCCTTTCTTTCTTAGCCACTTACATTCCTCTGAACCATATTTATCTTAGGCCCATTAATATGGCACTGCTGTTCCTGCATTTTTCTCTAATTTGTCAACATATCTCTTCCTCTATTTCCTTTTCACTGTTCGATGGTGTATGGTATATTACCAATAATTATGTCATAGACTTTTGGAACCATGTTTGACTAAACTTTAGTCTTCCTCTTTTAGGAGCCAAAGTTGCACAGGGTTGTGTGCCAGCATAAGTGCCGGGTTGTATCTTCCCCAGACCTCCATTACCTTCGCTAAATTTTGTGTTGTCAGGGGGAGGTCCCTTAATTTAAATGGCAAGGTTGGGCACCTATGTCAAGAGGGATGCTCCCGTCCACTGCAGAGCCTACAAACTGCAGCGGAAGTGCGACAGGTTCAGGATCTAACAGATGCACCCCCAGCAAGAACAGATAAGTGCTCACAGCAGCCCCTTTTGTAAGAGGGATGCATTCAACAAGTTAAATAAAAAGTTACCCCTTTCTCTTCAGGGGTCCAGGCCATGACCCCAGCCTTTACCCCCAGCTAGAGCCCGCTACTGCTATGTGGCAGATCAGTATGCTTGGTCTCTCCAGGAGTATTGTTGTTGATCCTGGGGACAGGGGATCTCCCTGCATTAGGAGCCCTCACCCCTAGCTCCAATCCTTGCGTTGATAAAGGCTTTGCTGGGGCCGGTGTAGGCTCCACCCCCAACAAGGCCGAAAGTAAATTCAACGTTAGGCTGGGACCTGGAGTTAGGTGGGAGTGTGCTGGAAGGACTGCAGATTTTCAGCCCTATGTACAGAGCAGCATTGGAAGATTATCAGTCATCATAGAATCATAGAAGTTACAACATGGAAACAGGCCCTTCGGCCCAACATGTCCATGTCGCCCAGTTTATACCATTAAGCTAGTCCCAATTGCCTGCACGTGGCCCATATCCCTCTATACCCATCTTACCCATGTAACTGTCCAAATGCATTTTAAAAGACAAAATTGTACCCACCTCTACTACTGCCTCTGGCAGCTCGTTCCAGACACTCACCACCCTTTGAGTGAAAAAATTGCCCCTCTGGACCCTTTTGTATCTCTCCCCTCTCACCTTAAATCTATGCCCCCTCGTTATAGACTCCCCTACCTTTGGGAAAAGATTTTGACTATCTACCTTATCTATGCCCCTCATTATTTTATAGACTTCTATAAGATCACCCCTTAACCTCCTACTCTCCAGGGAAAAAAGTCCCAGTCTATCTAACCTCTCCCTATAAGTCAAACCATCAAGTCCCGGTAGCATCCTAGTAAATAATTTCTGCACTCTTTCTAGTTTAATAATATCCTTTCTATAATAGGGGGACCAGAACTGTACACAGTATTAGAAGTGTGGCCTTACTAATGTCTTGTACAACTTCAACAAGACATCCCAACTCCTGTATTCAATGTTCTGACCAATGAAACCAAGCAAGCTGAATGCCTTCTTCACCACCCTATCCACCTGTGACTCCACTTTCAAGGAACTATGAACCTGTACTCCTCGATCTCTTTGTTCTATAACTCTCCCCAATGCCCTACCATTAACGGAGTAGGTCCTGGCCCGATTCGATCTACCAAAATGCATCACCTCACATTTATCTAAATTAAACTCCATCTGCCATTCATTGGCCCACTGGCCCAATTTATCAAGATCCCGTTGCGATCCGAGATAACCTTCTTCACTGTCCACAATGCCACCAATCTTGGTGTCATCTGCAAATTTACTAACCATGCCTCCTAAATTCTCATCCAAATCATTAATATAAATAACAAATAACAGTGGACCCAGCACCGATCCCTGAGGCACACCGCTGGACACAGGCCTCCAGTCTGAAAAACAACCCTCTACAACCACCCTCTGTCTTCTGTCGTCAAGCCAATTTTGTATCCAATTGGCTACCTCACCTTGGATCCCGTGAGATTTAACCTTATGTAACAACCTACCATGCGGTACCTTGTCAAAGGCTTTGCTAAAGTCCATGTAGTCCACGTCTACTGCACAGCCCTCATCTATCTTCTTGGTTACCCCTTCAAAAAACTCAATCAAATTCGTGAGACATGATTTTCCTCTCACAAAACCATGCTGACTGTTCCTAATCAGTCCCTGCCTCTCCAAATGCCTGTAGATCCTGTCCCTCAGAATAGCCTCTAACAACTTACCCACTACAGATGTCAGGCTCACTGGTCTGTAGTTCCCAGGCTTTTCCCTGCTGCCCTTCTTAAACAAAGGCACAACATTTGCTACCCTCCAATCTTCAGGCACCTCACCTGTAGCTGTCGATGATTCAAATATCTCTGCTAGGGGACCCGCAATTTCCTCCCTAACCTCCCATAACGTCCTGGGATACATTTCATCAGGTCCCGGAGATTTATCTACCTTGATGCGCGTTAAGACTTCCAGCACCTCCCTCTCTGTAATATGTACACTCCTCAAGACATCACTATTTATTTCCCCAAGTTCCCTAACATCCATGCCTTTCTCAACCGTAAATACCGTTGTGAAATATTCATTCAGGATCTCACCCATCTCTTGTGGTTCCGCACATAGATGACCTTGTTGATCCTTAAGAGGCCTTACTCTCTCCCTAGTTCATCTTTTGCCCTTTATGTATTTGTAGAAGCTCTTTGGATTCTCCTTTGCCTTATCTGCCAAAGCAATCTCATGTCCCCTTTTTGCCCTCCTGATTTCTCTCTTAACTCTACTCCGGCAATCTCTATACTCTTCAAGGGATCCACTTGATCCCAGCTGTCTATGCATGTCATATGCCTCCTTCTTCTTTTTGACTAGGGCCTCAATCTCCCGAGTCATCCAAGGTTCCCTACTTCTACCAGCCTTGCCCTTCACTTTATAAGGAACGTGCTTACCCTGAACCCTGGTTAACACACTTTTGAAAGCCTCCCACTTACCAGACGTCCCTTTGCCTGCCAACAGACTCTCCCAATCAACTTCTGAAAGTTCCTGTCTAATACCATCAAAATTGGCCTTTCCCCAATTTAGAATTTTAACTTTTGGGCCAGACCTATCCTTCTCCATAGCTATCTTAAAACTAATGGAATTATGATCACTGGTCCCAAAGTGATCCCTCACTAACACTTCTGTCACCTGTCCTTCCTTATTTCCCAAGAGGAGGTCAAGTTTTGCCCCCTCTCTAGTCGGGCCATCCACATACTGAATGAGAAATTCCTCCTGAATACACTCAACAAATTTCTCTCCATCCAAGCCCCTAATGCTATGGCTGTCCCAGTCAATGTTGGGAAAGTTAAAGTCCCCTACTGTTACCACCCTATTTTTCTTGCAGCTGTCTGTAATCTCCTTACATATTTGCTCCTCAATTTCCCGTTGACTATTTGGGGGTCTGTAGTACAATCCTATCAAAGTGATCTCTCCCTTCTTATTTTTCAGTTCTACCCATATGGACTCAGTGGGCGAACCCTCGGATATATCCCCTCTCACTACTGCCGTGATGTTCTCCCTAATCAAGAACGCAACTCCCCCTCCTCTCTTACCTCCTGCTCTATCTTTCCTATAGCATCTGTACCCTGGAACATTGAGCTGCCAGTCCTGCCCCTCCCTTAGCCATGTTTCAGTAATTGCTATAACATCCCAGTCCCATGTACCCATCCATGCCCTGAGTTCATCTGCCTTGCCCATCAGACTTCTTGCATTGAAATAAATGCACTTTAATCTAGACTTCCCTTGGTCTTTGCCCTGCTTTCTCAGACCATCTGTCCGGTCATGTTCTGTACACTCTCCCTTACTGCCTTTTGTTTCTGTCACCACTTTACTTCCCACTGACTTCCTGCATCGGTTCCCATCCCCCTGCCACATTAGTTTAAACCCTCCCCAACAGCACTAGCAAACACTCCCCCTAGGACATTGGTTCCAGTCCTGCCCAGATGCAGACCGTCCAATTTGTACTGGTCCCACCTCCCCCAGAACCGGTTCCAATGGCCCAGGAATTTGAATCCCTCCCTCTTGTACCATCTCTCAAGCCACGTATTCATCCTAGCTATCCGGTCATTCCTACTCTGACTAGCCCGTGGCACTGGTAGCAATCCTGAGATTACTACCTTTGAGGTCCTACTCTTTAGTTTAACTCCTAACTCCCTAAATTCAGCTTGTAGGACCTTATCCTGTTTTGTACCTATATCGTTGGTGCCTGTATGCACCACGACAACTGGCTGTTCACCCTCCCCCTCCAGAATGTCCTGCAGCCGCTCCGAGACATCCCTGACCCTTGCACCAGGGAGGCAACATACCATCCTGGAGTCTCGGTTGCGTCCACAGAAATGGGATAAACTAAAGATATGTGCCTGGATAATAACTCGGAGCCGGGAAGAGAGCTGGGAGGGTGGGATTTTCGGACAGGAAGCCCAGAAGTAAGGGTTTCCCACATGTCATGACAATTTTGACAATAGGATGTCTTTAAAATTTTTTCAGCAGGTTTTGTGCCTGAAAAGCTAACTGTGTTGACAGGCTGGTTGTCTGTCAGGTGGGAAAGCAATTGAGGAGCGATCGGGGTCTTTGGGGTTTGGATGAGAGGTGTCAGAGAGAGATGAGGGTCTTCGGGGATTGGATGGGGGGGGAACGATCCCTGGGGGATGGGGGAAATCGGACATTGTGCTGGGGGGGGGGGGGTACAAGGACATTGTGGGGGATGACCAGTCGGAGATTGCGGGAGGAGTGGGGGGAGTCGGTGATTGTGGGCTCTGATTGCGGGGTTTGTAAAGAGGTTAGTTTGGGGGGATTGGGGGAAACATTCCTGCTCCTTCTGGCCCACAAGCAGTGATCTAAGTGTAATTACCTCATGGCTCCCCCTCCTCACCTCCTTTTACCTGCCAGAATCCCGCGGCCTGAGAAACCCGATCACCATGGCGTTAAAAATTAAAATTTTGGTAAAATGAAGGCACGCAGCCTTCTTACAAGATTTCATTGACTAACCCGCCTCCTGAGAGTGGGTTGGTCGCCCGCCCCCTGATCAGCCTCCGTTAAAACTTGAAGAGGGTGCTTTGGAGCTGGGTTGTGATCGCATAGCAAAATTATATTATTTTAACTTCCCACCTGCTCCAACCCTCCCGTTCTTGGAGGTTAAAATTCCCCCCATTGATGTTATTTGGTTTGGGTGAGTAAATTTATGAAAAATACAAACATAACATCAAGATACTGCTTGCCTGTAATTAATCTCCTGGCCATCTGTGTTTTTTGCAACATAATTACCAACTTATTTTTTTCCTTGCAACTTTTTTAAAATAGCTGTATTGCATCAGGGTAAGTTAACTGCACAGATGGGAAACCGATTGATTGTGAAAAGCAGTGGGTGGGTGTCAAAGCTGCAATATCGCAATGGACCCCTGTCATGAAAGGTGCAGCTAATAATATTGTGAAGATACAAAATGGTAAAGGAACTTTTACATTGATAGTTACACTTTTTAAAATGATATATCGTGTGCTGCGACAGTCCATGTCATTGTGTCCTTATCTGGACTCTGATTGCCGGGTGACTTCCCAATCATTTGTCCAGGTAACCTCTTTTCATTGTTTGTTCCTTGACAATGTTTTCTCATTGGTTTCTGTTCCAGTTAGCAACCATGTTTGTTCCCACACTTAGGAGTGACTACACCCAGACTGAGTACATAGCCTGTTTCCCTACTGGATTGCTAGCACCACAGCCATCCCTTTCAGAGCTCAACCCATTTGAGTAATTTGTATTTTTTTAAAGAAGTAGCGGAATGTACAGAGAGCGCAGAGCAGGGAGATTGGTTTTGTATTGCTCTAACAAAGACCCAGCACGGGTTACAATGGGCTAGGTGGCCTCGCTCTGTGTTGTAAACTTCTACAGTACTATGATCACTTGAGTTTTGGCCCTCGTCTGCATCCTCTCCCAGACCTGATGCACCTACATCCAAATCCAACCTAACCGACTTGGAGCTTGGCCTCAGACTCACTTTTTGCCCAGACTGGACCATAGAAGTTATGCTACAGCTACACAAAGCCCTGGTTATACCACACCTGGAGTACTGTGTTCAGTTCTGGGCATCGCACCTTAGGAAGGATATATTGGCCTTGAAGGGAGTTACAGTGCAGATTTACTAGAACGGTACCTAGACTCCAAGCGTTAAATTACGAGGAGAGGTTACACAAACTAGGGTTGTATTCCCTGGAATTTAAAAGATTATGAGGTGATTTGATCGAAGTTTTAAAGATATTAAGGGGAACTGATAGAGTAGATAAAGAGAAACTATTCCCACTGGTTGGGGACATAGCCTAAAAATTAGAGCCAGGACTTTCAGGAGTGAAGTTAGGAAACACTCCTACACACAAAGGGTGGTAAAAGTTTGGAACTCTCTTCCGCAAACGGCAGTTAATGCCAGCTCAATTATTAATTTTAAATCTGAGATTTATAGATTTTTGTTAACCAAAGTTATTAAGGGATATGCGGTCAAGGTGGGTATATGGAGTTAGGTCACAGATCAGCCATGATCTCAATGAATGGCGGAACAGGCTTGAGGGGCTAAATGGCCCACTCCTGTTCCTATGTTCCTATCTGCCTGCACTTTCCATACCCATACCCAAATTCATCTCCACCACCCAAATACCCTAGCCTGATCCTGTCTCCAACCTCTGGCTAGAAATCAGCTAGAGTCATAAATATTTAGTGATTTATTGCTTGTCAACTTCTACATAAGGTTAGATTTAGATTTTATAGACCTTGACGTAGCAAGTTGTCAAAGTAACAAATCGCTATGTGTTGCAGCCTCTGCAAACTAACCATCATTCTGGTCTGAACAGCCTCCTTCATGGGGCTCACTAGCATCCTTTAGGATCCTTCTATATGCTGCCCCTCAACAACATCATCCGAAAACACATCATCAGGTTCCACCTGTACGCTGACGACACCCAGCTCTACCCCAGCACCAACTCTCTGATTTTTCATGGTGCTTGTCCAACATCCAGTATTGGATGAACAAAAATTTCATTCAACCAAATATTGGGAAGACCAACACCATTGTCTTTGGTCCCCGCCACAAAATCCGTTCCCTAGCCATCAGCTCCATCCCTCTCCCTGGCCACTGTCTGAGGCTGAACCAGACCATTCGTAACCTTGGCATCCTATTTGACCCTGAGATGAACTTACGACCCCATATCTGCTCCATTACCAAGACCGCCTACTTCTATCTTTGTAACATCGCCTGTCTCAGCCCCTGCCACAGCTCATCTGCAGCTGAAACCCTCATTCATGCCTTTTTACCTCTACACTCGACTATTCCAATGCTCTCCTGGCTGGCCTCCCACCTTGCATCCTCCATAAACTTGAGCTCATCCACAACCCTGCTGCTCATATCCTAACTCACACCAAGTCCCATTCACCCATCACCCCTGTGCTCACTGACCTACGTTGGCTCCCGGTCCGGCAACACCTTGATTTTAAAGTTCTCATCCTTGTTTTGAAGTCCCTCCATGACCTCGCCCCTCGCTATTTGTGTAACCTCCTCCAATCCTACTACCCTTTGAGATCTCTGCACTCCTAAATTCTGGCCTCTTGCGCATCCCCGATTTTAATCGCTCCACCATTGGCGGCCCAGGCCCTAAGCTCTGGAATTCCTTCCCGCAACCTCCCTGCAGCTCTACCACTCTCTCATCCTTTAAGACGCTCCTTAAAACCTACCTCTCGTGTGTCCTAATATCTCATTATGTGGCATGGTGTCAAATTTTGTTTGATAATGCTCCTGTGAAGCACCTTGGGACATTTACTATGCTAAAGGTGCTATATAAATGCAAGTTGTTGTTCTTGTTGTTGTATGCCTCATCAATTAGATGAACTGATCTCCGCATTTATGCTGGGTCCAATGAGGCTGTGGAAGAGAGAACTCCCAGCATAAGAATACCCACCCCTGGCCCTGCATGGAACCATGCTTGAGGTGGAAGATTGTTCCGACCTAGATAAGGCCCCCTGAAGCTCTCAACGAAGACTGGGACCCGGCATAACCGGGTCATGACCTATTTCTTGAGCCTTCCTTTGAACGCCAGCCGGAGCACGCTGGAAGACCCGCACATTTTCACGGCTGATATACAAACACTCACCACTAGAATGGGAACAATTCATTTAAAATCAGGGCGATAAACTGCAAGTATAAACTGACTGTTACTTTAACTCAGTGAGAATGACATGCATTAGAAAACAGTCATTTTAGGATGTCTCCTTAGAAATTGACTGGTTAGCAAAGATTTTTTTCAGGTTAAAAATTCACCAGGAGAAAAAAGATGTGGGGGCCGATTTTACTTTTGGGGACACATCAGGTCAGCAGTGGGCACAGCAATCGCATCACATGCCCAATAGCTCCAGTGAGAGAACGCACCATTTTCATGGTTGTGCCTTATTTTAGTTTCATCAGTGAGCTGCCATACTGAATGAGTGCTGATAGGCAGCTCAGTGATTGGAGAGAGTGGGAAACCCATGGCTCCCCTATGGAACCAAGCTAGATGTGTGTCTTTAAAGGCGGGGGGGGGGGGGGGTGGAGGAGAATCGGGGGTGGGCTGGAGGAATTTTGTGGGGCCAGGAGGAACATTCAAAAATCAGTGACACGTTTTTTTAGGAGTTACCTGAACGACCTGCAGTAGTCCCTTTAAGAACCGCTGGACTGGGCACTCAGTATAGTATGCGGTATTGATATAAGGCTCCCGCCTGTTTCAGCTGTCTATTTCAAAGCCTGCACGAAGTTCAAGTCAGGCAAGTCTCAGGTAGCAAATGAGCGCTAGGTGTTTTTAAACAAAATGTTGTTTGCCTACCCTCCTGTTCGCGCTGATAAACAGAGCGTTAGGCAAATGAAAATCGCCCCCCGCACTGTCTCTATTCTTCTCTTGATGGTGACAAACGATTGATTTACAATAGGAAATTTCTCTGGTACCACAAGAAGCTTCACCTTGTAATTCCCAGACCTCAGAGACTGCACCAATCCTGTGAAAAGAAATTAAGTTGAAACTCTAACAACTTGTGGATTTTATTAATATTAATGGTATAAATTAAATAAAGCATGCTATTATTTCAGCATGTCAATTCTCCTTCCTTAGACTAACTGACCATTATCAATTTAGCTAGTGAGGTTATGAGAATAAAGGTTCGATTAATTTAAAGGGATACATTCTGTGAGCATCAGATGTAGGAAAACTAATTGACTTGTTGGAATATGAAGGATATCTTTGCAATCCACCCAGTTTGATCTAATTTAGGGCCAATTCCCTGATTGTGGAAGGAAACTGGTCACGATTGCTACATTCTGCGCAAGTAGACTGGCCTACCAACTCTGCCAAATTTGGCCGGGTCACTACATTTACATAGTTTAGTATGTTCCTGTGCATTTCCCAAGTGTGCAGGGAGTGTTCTTGCAGCAGGTTGGGGGTGGGGGGAATTAGGAGTGGAGTATTATGATTGGCTAAAGTGTAACCATTCAAATATGAGCAATGCTTGTACTATGCTTGCATTAAGCATTCTGACCACATCAACAATGAGCTTTTTAAAGCACTGACCCCACCTTTCACATCTGACACCTCCTAACTACCACGGGGGTAAATTTCCGTGGGGGTTCTCCCGCTCGTCTGCCATAACTCTGATGGAAGAGCCGCGGGAAACCCTAGAAAATCTGTGCAATCAGGGTTTCCGTGGCCCGTCTGCTGAATTTCGAGTGGACAGGCAGGAAAACCTCTGGGGAGATTCACCCCCATGTCTTTAAAGCTGCAGCTTTACATGGAGGCTGCAAAAGGTAATGGCTTCCTTTGCCTCACATAACTGTTGCTTGTTTTGTTATCAAGTCATGAGAGCTCCTTAAACTACTTGCATACTCAGTATTCATCCTTTCCCAGCAGGCTTGTTGCTGGGCTGGATGTCAGCTGTGACTCAATGGTAGCACTCTCGCCTCGGTCGTGGGTTCAAATCCCATTCCAGAGACTTGAGCATAAGATCTAGGCTGACACTTCTCACTCCAGTACAGTACTGAGGGAGTGCTGCACTGTTGGAGGTGTCATCTTTCAAATGAGACATTAAACTGAAGCCCCATCTGCTCTCTCAGGTGGATGGTACTATTTTGAAGAAGAGCAAGGGAATTGTCCCCATTGTCCTGGCAAATATTTATCCCTCAAACATCACTAAAACAGATTATCTGGTCATTATCTCATTACACTTTGTGGGATCTTGCTGTGTATAAATTGGCTGCCACATTTCTTACTTTACAACAGTGACTACACTGCAAAAGTATTCAATTGGCTGTGAAGCACATTGGGAGGTCTTGAGGTTGTGAAAGACGCTATATAAATGCAAGTCTTTCTTTATTATGTAACATCCAAATGCTGAAAGCATCTATTTAGCCTATTTTTAAGGAGAAGACTGTCTGCTATCATCAAGAGAGAATCCACATTGGTTGTGGAACAGCAAAACTGTGCTGCCTGACTTACAATTAGGAGCTCAACAACCAAATTATAGAGGTGGAGGCAATAGAGTGTGTGGTCAAGGGAGAGCTTAGCAGTTTTTTGGAAATCCAAAGGGTACTTGTTCTAAGAACAGAAAATGCTGGAAACACTCAGCAGGTCAGGCAGCATCTGTGGAGAGAGAAACAGAATTAACGTTTCAGGTTGATGCCTTTTCATCAGAACTGGAAGAAGTTTGAGATTTAACAGTTTATAAGCAAGTAAAGAGCCAGGGGAGAAAAGGGGGAGGGGGGGCGGTAGGGGAGAACAAAAGGGAAGGTCTGTAATAGGGTGGAGGGCCGGACTCATTAAATTACAAAAGGGATGATGGTGCATGACAAAAGAGGGTGGTAACGCAACAATAAAAGAATCAAACGATTTTTCTTTATTCGTTCTTGGGATGTGGGCGTCGCTGGTGAGGCCAGCATTTATTGCCCATCCCTAATTGCCCTTGAGAAGGTGGTGGTGAGCCGCCTTCTTGAACCGCTGCAGTCCATGTGGTGTAGGTTCTCCCACAGTGCTGTTAGGAAGGGAGTTCCAGGATTTTGACCCAGCGACGATGAAGGAACGGCGATATATTTCCAAGTCGGGATGGTGTGTGACTTGGAGGGGAATGTGCAGGTGGTGTTGTTCCCATGTGCCTGCTGCTCTTGTCCTTCTAGGTGGTAGAGGTCGCGGGTTTGGGAGGTGCTGTTGAAGAAGCCTTGGCGAGTTGCTGCAGTGCATCCTGTGGATGGTACACACATGATGGGTCTAGAGGAGGAATAAATGGCAACTGCAGAACCATTACTAGTATGTGTTCTCTTCAATGTCTTTGTGTTGTTAGTCCTTCAAACTCACTCAATGAGTCACATGTCGATATAGCTGCCCTTCAGCAACATGGCACTGCGTGCACAGCCATTTGCCACATACTCCATGCCGACACATGCTTTGTGTAGGGGGCTCCCAAGATGATGCAGCTAGCACCATGGAAGAGCAGCAAGCTGGCACATCACATGAGCACCTGCCAAGCATTCCTCAGCATACAGACATTAGCACAGAATTAGAGAGCGTCAGGATGGAGGACCTGGTGAAACACCCAGCAAAAGTGAGGAGAAGCAATCAGAAGTAGCAGCAAATGAACAGCAACAAGACAAAGAGACCTGTCCATCTAGGCTACCTGCTCCTTGAAAAGTGCTGACACTACAGATGGCACAAGATGAAGACATCATGATAGCTGCCGGAGTATCGTACAATCACCTGCTTTATTCTGTTCTTTCCATGGGGAAAGTGCTAGAAGTGTTTTCCTGGCAAACAAGGCATCTGTGACCTGTTTGATACATTAATGGACTGAAATCTGACTAATGTAAAACATGTTACCAGAGGTGGCTTGAAAAGATCCGGGTTGCAGAAAAATTCAATGCTGTGGTGCCTTTCACAGCAATGGGCAGGGTTGTCCCTATGGTAGAACTTATCTGCAGGTAAGGATCCAGTAGAGAGCATAACTCAGTCACAGCTTCCCTGATGAAGTGGAGATGGTGAAGGCTGGTCTCTTTAGGCAAGTAGATAAGCCTTTGTTGAGGTTCGCAGCTTGTGGCAGCAACAACTCTGTGGCTGGAGGTGTGTACAAATAAAAAATCAGTAGAAAAAAAACGATTGAAGAGACAATAATGCAGAAGCAATAGTTTGGCAAGTCAGAAGAGGCAGCAAAAATCAAGTTTCCAAAAACGAGTCAGTACCAGCTTTAAGAGCATGAGGACAAATTTCCTTGGTCCTCAGGAATTCAGATCTCCAGGACACTGCTCTCAGAACACAAAAGATTTCTGCAGTCATTGGAGGATGTGCCAAACAGCTTCTAACACATGGCGATATCATTACCACTATCTCATGCAGCTTGCTTGACGTTTCAGGGGTCAGAGAGGAACTTGCCAGAAACTTTTCCTCTATGAGCTTAAAGTTTCTTCTCTCTGATATTTTGCCTCTCCCAGGAAACTGTGTGACAGAGGGTGTGGGCAGGGCAGGGATGTTGGTGACACATTGAAGCTGCACCACGCCGTGACGGGACAGGCTTGCTGGACCAATTGGTCTTCTCCTGTCCTTTTTCATATATGTATAAGATTGCCAAAAACAGACAGAGAGGGTTGAGTTGAAGAGACATAAATGCACAACCTATTGTGAATAAAAGTGGTGAGGTACAGGCACAAATTGCTTTGGGGGATATGATATAATAGCATTAACAGAATTGTGGCTTAGGCTAGGGCAGGACTGGGAGCTTAACATTTCTGGTTATAAAATATTCATGAGGGATAGATTAAGAAAAGAAAATGGGGCAGGGGTAGCAGTTCATTATCAAAGATTCCATTATAGCACTGGAACACAGGGATGGTGTAGGGGATGAACCTGAATCTAGTTGGTTAGAATTAAGGAATAGGAAGGGAATCATAATATATGTAATATAAAGGGATAAAAGGAAAGAAAACCATCAATGATAAATGCACTTGGCTCAAACAAAGCCAATTTTAACAAGATAAAAAAGGAACTGGTCCAAATAAATTGGAAAGAAAAATTGGCAACGAAGATAGTGCACAAATAATGGGAAGTGTTCAAACAGGACATGTTAAGGGTTCCAATTAGGCATATTCCCACAATAAGTAAACAGTGCTGCAAAAACTTGCAAGAGTAAAGAAATTGAAATTAAAACAAGACTTGAAAATGATGCATAGGATAAATCTAGACAAAAGAAGACCAAGTCAAGTGAAGAAAATATAGAGTGAAAGCAAAAACAATTGGAAAGGCTAACAGGAGGTATGAAGAACATAAAGAGAAATAGTAATGGATTTTATAAACACATAAAAAGTAAAAGAATTATTAAAGATAGGCACAGTCAATTTAGAGTTTGAAAAGGAAATCTTATGACAGGCATAAGGCTGGAAGGGATATTAAATGAGTAATTTTCCTTGGGTTTCACTGAAGAAATAAAAGAAATGCCCTAAGAATTGCCTTAAATATGTCCTCAAAATGAAGTCAACAGTCAAACTGAATGCTAGGAAAGGAAAGGGTTAATGCTAAATTAACCATGCAGGCTTTTACAATCTAAACATTTTTTACCACGGACAGAAGACAAGCCATCAAGACCACAGGCCAGGAAATGACTTGTTAAGAGCAATATAAAAACGTCCTGCCTTGTGTGGACTTGTATTAGGCCCTTTGTTACCCCAGTTAGATCTGAAATTGGGGAGTAAATGAGTAATCTGGCATGTCTAGGTGATGGTACTTCATTGATATGGAGGTCATCAAAAGTACAAACAGGGCTGTATGAAGTGATTGACATTAGAAGGGCTGAACTAGAACGTGTCACTCAGATTGGTCACTAAAATTGGGAAAATTCTTTGGAAGTTAAGGGTATATAAGATAATCTTTTTGACAGTAAAGTTCAGACTCAGTTCTTTGTCTTTAGTATTTAGTCTTCGGTCGTTAGTTCTTAATTTAGTTCTAGTTCTTATTAGACTTACTAGACTTTGTCTAGTACATGGAGATGGGTGTTTCTTTAAAATCAGAAACTGCATCACCGACAGAGAAAAAGAAAGGTTGTAGAAGTTAATATTGTAGAGCTATACCAGCCAAACACAGGCAGATATAAGTGTATCACTTAGATAGACATTTCCCTGAGATCAAGAAAGGTGGGATTTAAGCCAGCTAGTCCAGATACAGCTACCAGTGTGGAAGATAAATTTACCCAGGAATACCCAGATGAATAACACCTCTACAGATGGAGATTCATCACTCTGATGTCTCAGAAGACTATCGCCATCCTCCCAGAGGATGTCTAGGCGACCAATTAATTCACACCAGCTCATGAGGATGAGTTGTATATGTTGTGGAAACATTGCTAACAACAAGCATATAACATTGAATCCATTCAATAGACTGGTTATCTAATGTTGTTAACTTGACACCTCTCTAAGAAGTCTGATATTCAATTCATTTTACCAATTTACATCAATCTGAGACACTAATCTCAATTGTAAATTTATAATTAGCAAGCAGTTACTGCTGAATGATTGTGACATAATTGTAACCTCTGTTATTTATTTCATCAATTAACCCTGTCTACTAATTATTTCCACACTCAATGTTTAAGTAAGTACTGCCAGCTATGAGTATTGCGTTAATAATCAACTGTTAGTTCATGACTTTGTTGTCTAACTTGTTATTTGATAATTGGCAAGAAAGAGTTAATTCATTCATTCAGTAGCTTGTCAGGATTGGGAACTAAATATACTGGGTTATAGGGCGTCATTTTAGCACCCGCTATCAGGTGCGTTCCTGGCAGGGGGGCTCCGAAAATCGGGGAATCCCGGAGTGGGTCGGGAGCCCGACTCCAACCCGTCCACTTCCGGGTTCCCCACTGACGCGCTGCGTGCGCGCGCAGCCCCCGCTGGTGGGAATCCCGCAGGCAATTAAAGCCAGCGGGGTTCCAGATGAAGCTATTTAATTTGCTTGTTCAGGTCATTAACTGACCTGATTAAGGGATTATGTGAGGAGGGGTGGGATTTTAGAGCAAACTGGGACTGTTTCCCACACTGGGGGAAACACTCCCAGTTCAAATGGACCTGTTGCAGCTGTCAGCCTGTGGCAGCTGCAAAGGTCCATTTGACAGGTGGAGGGGGTGACCCTCACTCATTGCAGGAGGCCACTCTGTCATTTGGGACAAAGTTTGGCCTCCACCACCCTCCTCCTGACAATCAAAGTCACCAACTTGCACACTTACCCCGGGGTCCAGAGACGTGTACCTACCTTGCGGACCCCCTCAGATGTACATCTTGTGGATGGGGGCCGCCGTAGCTGCAGTCATGACCTCCTCGGAGGGCGAACAGCATCACCAGCCTCACCAACCTCGCCATCCACGCCGTCCACCTCTGACACGTGGAGCTCCACAACAGAGTGCTGTGACATATCCACCTGTACAGCAGGAGGGAGGGCTACCGCAGAGAGAGATGCGTCGCAGGGGGCACTACCCTCGCCACAGGGTCCACAGACCGAGGCTCAGCTTCCTGGACCTCTCTGAGCAGCAGTGCACATGGAGGCTCAGAGTCACTCGACATGTAGTCGTGGACATCTGCAGCCTCCTTCATGCCGAGCTGCTCCTGGCTGGCCCGAGCACCATCTTCTTACCTGTCGCTGTCAAAGTCACCACTGCCCTCAACAACTTCTCCTCCGCATCCTTCCAGGGTGCCACCGGGGACATTGCCGACGTCTCTCAGCCATCTGCACAAAAGAGCCCTGCAAATACACCTACACCCACTCTGCAGTGACACAATGGGTGGCATCAGTTGTGGGTCTTCATAGTGATCCTCAGGAAAGGGCATTATTGCACAAACCGGACATGATTCGCGAAGACATGGCAGTAGTGGTGCCAATATAATATGTAATGTGAGTTGGTCAGAAATTCAATATAAGTAACAACCATGACAAACCCTCAAACACCCTTGTGCATCCCCTTCATGCTCACGACATGTTTGCCTTACGCTTCCGACTGCACATATGTGATGCATGCCCTGTGTCTGCAGCACAGATAGTGTCAGGTTGAGTGAGGCTGACTGTGAAAGAGATGCACGAGAGGGTGAGTATGAGATAGAGCCATGAGATTGTATGAGGATTGGGTTGAGTGGTAGTGGCGGGATGAGTACTGGCGAGGTGAGTAGGTGCAGGTAAGATGATGATGAGGTTTGAGTGGGTAAGAGGGGTGATGTGACAGAGTAGTGTTGGCAGTGCAGAAGGAGATGTGGGGTGGGGGCGGTGATGTGGCAGACGGAGTGTAGGGGAAAGAGTAAGTGTACTCACTTCGGCTGACCTACTGAGGTCATTGGAGTGCCTCCTGCATTGTATGCAGGTGGGCGATATGTTAGTGGTGCAGGTGACCTCCTCTGCCACCTCGAGCCAGGCCTTCCTGGTGGCAGAGGCAGGCTGCTTCCTCCCGCCCGCCAGGGGGAAGATCTCTGTCCTCCCCCTCCTCCTCACCCTGTATATTGATACCTGGAGTGAGGCATCATTAAACTGGGAGCAGCCTTCCCCCTGGGCTGCTCCATGCTGTAATTTTTTCTATTTGTTGCAGCATCTGTCAGTGGAGGACTGCTCCTTTAAATAGAGCTCCTCCAGCTGACAGATCTTAATGCGCATGCACAGCCCGCCCGATGCACAGATCAGCTGTGGGGAACCCGGAGGACAAGGTAAGTGGATCCAACTGGGCTACGATCGAGCGGGTGGCTGACTGATTTCACCGGGCGCGTTACCCACGCGCCCGATAACCCCCCCGCCGGGTACCCGCAGCCCTGGTAACATTGGGCACATAAGGTCTGCAGGAGAGATAGGGAAAATGGAAGAGAGGGAGGAGTAGCCTTAGTGATTGGAGATGAAATCAATTCAATGATAAAGGAGGATATAACGAGAGGTAAGCAGCCAACAGAGACCTTATGGGTTGAATTGAGAAATAGGAAAGGATCTAAGACTATAGTGGGAGTTGTGTATAGGACCCCTGGCAGCAGCTCTGAGGAGCTAGATTGTATAAATGCAGAGATTAGACAAGCGTATAACAAAGGCATCGTGGTCTTAATGGGAGACTTTAACCTTCACATAAATTGGGGAAAGCAGACTAGCAACTGTCAGAAAGGTAGTGAATTTCTTGAGTTTGTCCGGGATAGTTTTCTACAGCAGTATGTCCTAGAGGCAACAAGGGGGCAAGCCATACTAGATTTAGTAATGAGTAATGAACCAGATTTAGTTAACAGATTAACTGTGCGTGAACATCTATCCAATAGCAATCATAACATGATCGAATTCAATGTAATGTTTGAAAGGGAAAAAAGTGAATCAGCTGCTAAGATTCTAGACTTGGGCAAGGCCGACTTCAATGGAATGAGACAGAGACTGTCCACAGTAAACTGGGCAAATCTGTTAATGGGTAAAATGACTGATGATCAGTGGGGAATGTTTAAAGAAACATTTAACGAGATACAGAACCGGTTTATACCCCTGAGGGGCAAGAACTCTACTTGCCAAAGAAAACAGCCATGGACAACTAAAGAGGTAAGGGACAGTATAAGACATAAGGAAAGGGCATACAAAAAGGCAAAAAATGGCACAGATCCCGGCGAATGGGAAAGATACAAAGATCAACAAAGGGTCACAAAACAGATAGTAAGAGCTACAAAAAGAGAGTATGAAAAGAAACTCGCAAGGAAGATCAAAACCAATACGAAGAACTTTTAAAGTTATATTAGGAAAAAGAGGGTGGTCAGGAGCAGTGTTGACCCCTTAAAAACTGGAAGTGGGGATATTGTCATTGACAATGGGGAAATGGCGGACATGTTGAATAATTACTTTGCGTCAGTATTTACAGTAGAAAAAGAAGATAGCATGCCAGAAATCCCAAGAAAACTAATATTGAATCGGGGACAGGGACTCAATAAAATTAACATAAGTAAAGCAACAATAATGAAGAAAATAACAGCACTAAAGAGTGACAAATCCCCAGGACCAGATGGTTTCCATCCCAGGGTTTTAAAGGAAGTAGGTGAGCAGATTGCAGATGCCCTAACTATAATCTTTCAAAGTTCTCTAGATTCAGGAACTGTCCCTCTAGATTGGAAAATTGCACATGTCACTCCGTTTTTTTAAGAAAGGAGAAAGAGGGAAACCGGGGAATTATAGACCAGTTAGCCCAACATCTGTTGTGGGGAAAATGCTGGAGTCCATAATTAAGGATAGGGTGACTGAACACCTCGAGAATTTTCAGTTAATCAGAGAGAGCCAGCATGGATTTGTGAAAGATAGGTCGTGCCTGACATACCTGATTGAATTTTTTGAAGAGATGACTAAAGTAGTGGACAGGGGAATGTCAATGGATGTTATTTATATGGACTTCCAGAAGGCATTTGATAAGGTCCCACATAAGAGACTGTTAGCTAAGATAGAAGCCCATGGAATCGAGGGAAAAGTATGGACTTGGTTAGGAAATTGGCTGAGCGAAAGGCGACAGAGAGTAGGGATAATGGGTAAGTATTCACATTGGCAGGATGTGACTAGTGGAGTCCCGCAGGGATCTGTCTTGGGACCTGAATTATTCACAATATTTATTAACGACTTAGATAAAGGCATAGAAAGTCTCATATCTAAGTTTGCCGATGACAAAGATTGGTGGCATTGTAAACAGTGTAGATGGAAACATAAAATTACAAAGCAATATTGATAGATTAGGTGAATGGGCAAAACTGTGGCAAATGGAATTCAATGTAGACAAATGTGAGGTCATCCACTTTGGATCAAAAAAGGATAGAACAGGATACTTTCTAAATGGTAAAAAGTTAAAAACAGTGGATGTCCAAAGGGACTTAGGGGTTCAGGTACATGGATCATTGAAGTGTCATGAACAGGTGCAGAAAATAATCAATAGGGCTAATGGAATGCTGGCCTTTATATCTAGAGGACTGGAGTACAAGGGGGCAGAAGTTATGCTGCAGCTATACAAAACCCTGGTTAGACCACACCTGGAGTACTGTGAGCAGTTCTGGGCACCGCACCTTCGGAAGGACATGTTGGCCTTGGAGGGAGTGCAGCGTAGGTTTACTAGAATGATACCCGGACTTCAAGGATTAAGTTACGAGGAGAGATTACACAAATTGGGGTTGTATTCTCTAGAGTTTCGAAGGTTAAGGGGTGATCTGATCGAAGTTTATAAGATATTAAGGGAGCGGATAGGGTGGATAGAGAGAAACTATTTCCGCTGGTTGGAGATTCTAGGAGTAGGGGGCACAGTCTAAAAATTAGAGCCAGACCTTTCAGGAGCGAGATTAGAAAACATTTCTACACACAAAGGGTGGTAGAAGTTTGGAACTCTCTTTCGCAAACGGCAATTGATACTAGCTCAATTGCTAAATTTAAATCTGAGATAGATAGCTTTTTGGCAACCAAAGGTATTAAGGGATATGGGCCAAAGGCAGGTATATGGAGTTAGATCACAGATCAGCCATGATCTTATCAAATGGCGGAACAGGCACGAGGGGCCGAATGGCCTACTCCTATTCCTATGTTCCTATGTTTATATCCTAATTGATGGTTGGTAGAGTAAAAGCTAATATCATTTAAACTGGTTGATATAAGACAGCTTGGTGAGTCAAATGTGGTCATTATTTACTCCTAGGCACAAATTTGTTCCTTGATGAAGAGTTAAGGTGAAGGGTTAAGGATTCCTTTGGTGCCCTTGATTCTTGAATAGGTATATATCCCAGTGTTCTTACGAGAGTGTGTATTGAAAATGAAAGTGGTCACGAGGAAGAACCTCATGGATAACTATAAAAAAGTAGTACTGAAAAATGGTGGAACTCAAAATGGAAAAGGCACGGGCCTGATGGCATGCATCTTAGAATGATGAGGGAAATCAGAGAGGAAATTGATGAGGGACATACTATAATGTTTCAAACATCTTTGGATATGGATGTTATGCCAAAAAAATTGGAGGGTTGCCAATATAACACCTCTCTTCAAAAGGGCAGAAAGGGATAAACCACATAACTATGCAACAGTGAGCCTAATATCGGTAGTCGGTAGAGATAATAACACAGGATAAAATTAATGCTTACTCAGAAAGACATGGGTTAATTAAGGACATCCAGCATGGATTTGTAAAAAGCAAGTCAAGAAGTCATGTTGGACAAATTTAATAGAGTTCTTTGAAGAAATAACAGGGTATGCTAATAAAGGAAATGCAGTAGATGCTGTGCATAGGGATTATCAAAAGGCTTTTGAAAAGTTGCCATAAACAAAGCTCATAGATAAAATTAAAGGGAATGTAGCAGTATGGATAGGAACTTGGTTAAAGGAGAGAAAACAAAGTACATGTTTGTGGATTTTTTTTGGGGGGTTGCTGGAGGGATATAAATAGAGGTGTTGCTGGGCTCAATATTGGAACCATTGCTCTTCTCAATATATATTAATGATCTAAGCTTGGGTATGGGGAGAATAACAAAATGTTCAGAAAACACAAAAAGGGAATGTGGTGAACTGTGAAGGGACTTTTAGCGACTTCAGGAGGACATATATTAATAAATGAGCAGATAGATTGTCAGATGAAATTTATTTCAGAAAAATATGAGGTGATATATTTTGGGAGGAAGAACATGGAGAGAAAATATACACTATCTAGTAAAACTTTAAAAGGAGAAAGCAACAGAGGGACTTCAGATTAATCTCAAAAATCTTTACAATTGGGAGGACAAGGTGATAAAGCTATAAAAAAGCATATCAAATTTTAGGTTTTACAAATAGGAACCTTGAGTACAAAAACAAAGAGGTAATGTTAAACTTATATGAATCATTGGTAATGGGGAGTTAGAATACTGTGTCCAATTTAGGAAGGATGTCAAAGCCATGGAAAGGGTGCAGAAGAGATTCGCTAAGATGACACCATAGAATAGAAGCTTAGGTTAATAGGAGAAATTAGAGAAACTAGGCCTATTAATCATTAAAATAGAGAACAGAGGAGACCTGATAGAGGTGTTCAAAATTATGAGGGGTTTGGATAAGATAATTGGCGATTAACTATTTCCACTGGTCAGGGAATCAGTAACTAAAAGTTATAAATTTAAAGATCATCACCAAGAGAATGAAGGGAGAAGCTAGGAAATGTTTTTGTATTATTATGCAGTGAGTTGTTAGGACATGGTATACCCCAGCAGAACAGTTGTGGAAGCCAGAATCCATAATAGATTTTTAAAGTGAAGTGAATAAATATTTGAAAAACGAAAAATGTAAAAGCATTTGGTGAGCAAAGCGGGGAAATGGGACTAAGTGGATAGCTTCTTTGGAGAGCTGAATGGCCTCCTTCCAAGCTGTAACATTCCATGATTCTATACTATGGAATGGTTAACTATTGTTGCTCATAAGGACTTACTCAAATTAATGAAAGTTATTCCTTTTAGTTGAGGGAAATCCATGCAACCAGTCATGTTAGTATATGAAGTGCAACTAAAGTCATGGTTCCCAGTTTCCCAAAGCAAAACAAGTGCAGAAAAAATGTTATAGGAAATATTTTGTTAGATTTTAGATTGACTAAGAAAAGTTTTAAGCAATATCAGTTCATTTTCTCATAGCAATGTTGCACATTAGCATCATATTTTAGCACTGTTTACATTCTTGACCCCTGAACGTACAGAAATCAAAAAGGTCTAAATGGATTATTATGCCTTGTACATAGTCTTCATCAGCACTGTGTAATTATTTATATCATAATGTATTAGTTTAAATAATGTTTAAATAATGTATTTAAACTAGTATCTTGTACAAATTTAAGCTTAAAGCTTTTAAATGTGTTTAAAAGGGTTCAAATGCTGCTTTATTTTTAAACACTGATTGATAATGACAATATTTATTCTTAAGAAATTGTTAAACAACAAATGGAAAGATTCCCAGCAAGGTTCAAGGATAAAATTATTAGCCACGATTAATGCCACCTAATGAAAGCAACTTCCACACTATCCAAAAACAGAAGGGGCGATTTTAACCCATCCTGCCTGGTGAGAATGGGGTGGGGGGGCAGTTAAAATTGCTGTGGGATACATTCTGTTCTGTTTCCGCTGCATCCCCTTCAGCCACCATTTTAACTGTGCATTTTTTTTAGTCGTCCAAGTTGCCCGCTGGAGACTGGTGGGGGATCCTCGTGAATATATGCAAATTGGTTTCTTATGATGTAAATGGGACCTGACACAAATTTAATGTGAAACCACGGAAGTCCTACCCAGCGTCCAACCCGCCAGTAACACCTAGCGGGATTAGTCTCAGAGCAACTGAAAGGAGTATTTAAAGGGGCACTCAGCTGTTAGTAATTGGATCTTGGGACATGTGTGCTATTGTACCATTTGGATTGCCAAGAGAGTTTCCAGCTTCCAGACTGCTTCTTCCTGAGATTTTCGGCTTTACTTACCCTCAGTAAGCTTTATCTGCTTATCATGGCTGCTATTATTGCCAGTTACATTTGGATGGAGGAAAAGTTGGAGGAAGAGGACAAGCAGCAGCCTCAGCAACCAGCACGAGCAGCAGCTGGGCCTATTAGGAGACAGCAGGCGAGGGGGCTGTTTGTAGGAGGCCATACCCAGCACACAGGATGTACAGGCCAAGAGTCAGTTTCTTGGATCTATCTAAAGAGCAGTGCATCAGGAGGCTGCACTTCTCCAGGCAGGTTGCTGCAGACCTGATCAGGGGAATAAAACTCTTCTCGAACTGGCTCACAGTGCATTGGGTGGCTGCATTAACATTTACTGCCCTGGCCACCTCCCTACACTGAGCCATTCTCTTGGAGCCCATAGCCTGTCAGTCACTCCCTCCTTCCCTAATCTCCTGCAGGAGCACTTCGACATCGCCATTTGTGATGGGGACTCTGCACCCTTGTAGATTTGTCTGACATTTCCCAACCAGCACACTTCCTGCTTTGCAGCATAAAGTCTTTTGATCATGTCTGACCCCTATAAGTTGCTGCAGGCACATAAATCGTAAACCACCACATTATGTCTTGTGCCCAAACATGTGAGCTCCCAATAAGAAGCACATCCAATGTCTGGAACTCGCCTGCATTATTCGTGGAAATGAAGTCAGGCTCATAGTGTGTGATGTCAGGCGGTGGTAGGTCCCGTATCTCCACACCTGTGATGGGAATGGGGCCCTGCAGAAAATCTAGGCTAGAAGGTGAACGAGATTAAACTATATATATAAGTCTTCATCATTCTTGACATATAACCCAAAAATTGTTAGACTCTGTTTCCAGGTCAGAGCCTCACTCAACAGGAGCACAAATCAGAGGATCTGACTTCCTTGCCCTGCTGGTAATGGAGTCTTGCAATTTCAGTGCTTATAGCTGGGAATTTCCTCAGAGCTGCTCCTGCTCCACAATTGTAACTTCACCAGAAGTGCAGCAGAAACCCAGTTTACATGTGTAAACGGGGTCCCCGCCCCACTTCTGACAAAGTTACAGAGGCAAAGCGGGAGCAGCTCCGAGAAAACCCCCAGCCTTATATTTTTTGTGAAGAGAGTAGCAAAAAAATACTCTGCGAAAACAATTAACAACTCTATAGCACTCCCATCAAAGGAGTCGATTTTAATCCGCCCAGCAGAAAACAGGCAGGTGGGTAGTTAAAATCAACCAGGGCACTTACCCGCTTTTCCACCATTTCTTAAATTAACCTGCAGGTTTCTGTTGGCGGATGAGGCGTCCACCTAAAGCAGGCAGGGGCATCATGAATTTGTGCAAATCGGAGTCCTATTATGTCAATAGGACCCCGGGTGCATTTTAACTGGAGCCTGGGCGTGGCTTTCCTGCGAGGCTGAAGGAGGTGTGCCGCTGGCTGGCAGACAAAAGAGGCCTTTATGGAGCCAGAAGGATCGCGTGTGTCTTCCCTTCCTTCATGCGAGACCCATCCCGGAACCCCCTCCCTGCTACTTACCCGTAAGCTGGTAGGCAGTGCCCGATCTTTCCCTGCTGGCAGCTGCTCTGTGCCCTCTTCTTGCCCAGAACAGTTGAACTGAAGTGCTCTTGCAGGTGGTGGCAGTCCACCTTGACCATGGAAATGACCTTGTCCCCATGATTTGGGACTGGGTCTGCAGCCTTTTGCTTGGGTGGATGAGGGTTCCACTCCATCATGCTTGCCCTGATGGTGTGTGACCCCTAAAATTTTAGGCACTTTGAGTTTGTATTATCAGCCTGTAATAACATCAAATCATTTGCACACAAAGTAAAAGACTGACTAGGAAACATGCTCAGTGCAGACAATGAGAAATATTTAATATTGATATTGATGGTTATCAGTCATTTCTAACTTTTAAATTTAAAAAGTAAAGTTCATAATCTGTGCAAAGTATTGCAGTGGGAATCATAGAATGTTTCAGCACAGGAGCAAGCCATTTGGCCCATCAAGTCTGTGTCAGTGATTTTCTCCAGTTTAGCCACCTCGTCTCATCCCACTCTTCCGTTCAGTTTTCCGTTCCGTTTACTCTTTAACATTCCTCTTTTCAAGCAATTATCTATAGATGGAGCAGCTGCAGCTATTTTGATATCAAAACAGTGATATCAACATAAGAACATAAGAAATAGGAGTAGGAGTAGGCCATACAGCCCCTTGAGCCAGCTCCACCATTCAAAAAGATCATGGCTGATCTTCAACCTCAACACTTTCCCACTTGATCCCCATATCCCTTGATTCCCTTAGTGTCCAAAAATCTATTGATCTCAGTCTTGAATATACTCAACGACTGAGCATCCACAGCCCTCTGGGGTAGAGAATTCCAAAGATTCACAACCTCTGAGTGAAGAAATTTTTCCTCATCTCGGTCCTAAATGGCCGACCCTTTATCTTAAGACTATGACCCCTAGTTCTACACTCTTCAGCCAGGGGAAACAGCCTCTCAGCATCCACCATGTCAAACCCTCTAAGAATTTTAAATGTTTCAATGAGATCACTGCTTGTTCTTCTAAACTCCAGAGAATATAGGCACATTCTATTCACTCTCTCCTCATAGGACAACCCTTTAATCCCAGGAATCAATCTAGTGAACCTTCGTTGCACCCCCTCTAAGGCAAGTATATCCTTCCTTAGATAAGGAGACCAAAATTGTACACTGTACTCCAGGTATGGTCTCACTAGAGCCTTATATAATTGCAGCAAGATCTCCTTACTTTTATATTCCAACACTCTTGCAATAAAGGCCAACATACCATTTGCCTTCCTAATTGCTTGCTGTATCTGCATGTTAACTTTCTGTGATTTGTGTACAAGGACACCCAAATCCCTCTGAACGCCAACATTTAATAGTTTCTTACCATTTATAAAATATTCTGTTTTTCTATTCTTCTTACCAAAGTTAAAAACCTCACATTTCCCCACATTATATTCCATCTGCCACCTTCTGGCCCACTCACTTAGCCTGTCTATATCCCTTTGCAGCCTCTTTGCGTCCTCCTCATAGCTCACTTTCCCACCTAGCTTTGTATCGCCAGCAAACTTGGATACAATACACTTGGTCTCTTCAGCTAAGTCATTGATATATATTGTAAACAGCTGAGGCCCAAGCACTGATCCTTGTGGCACCCCACTAGTTACAACCTGCCAACCTGAAAATTATGCTTTTTTTCCTACTCTCTGTTTTCTGTCCGTTAACCAATCCTCAATCCATGCTAATATATTACCCCCAATCCCATGAGCCCTAATCTTACGTAACAACCTCTTGTATGGTACCTTATCGATTGTCTTTTGAAAATCCAAATGTACTACATCCACTGGTTCCCCCTTATCTACCCTGCTAGTTACACCCTCAAAGAACTCTAATAAATTTGTCAAACAATACCTGTCTTGGTGAGTCAATCAGTGTTGCTGCCATATTTTCTTATTTCTAACCCTTCACTCTTACTGTTCCCAGCTCTGCCTGCTCTCTCTGAGACACGCAAAGAGAAATCAGGAGAATGTAGGTGGAAGAGAGATACAGAAAAAGCAACAGAGAAATTAGAAAGGGATACTGAATGAGAATGATGGACAGACAAATAGATATAGAGGTTACATTTTTACTTTCATTGCCTAGGCAGTAATCAGGCAGTGTAGATTGCCCACCCATTATAGAATCCGTCTGATTTTCATCCTATTGAAATCAATGGAATAAAAATCAGGTAGGTTTTATGACAGGCGGTGATCGGTCCCGCCAGATTACTGCCCAGGCAGTGAAGTCAAAAATCTACCCAGAGAGAGAGACGGAAAGAGGAATTAGGAAAAACAAATAAGTTTGGAAAAAAAGATTGCGAATGACCTAGAGGAAAATGAATATAAGTCCAGCTGGCTTCATCGGTCAGATCGGAGGCAAGGTAGAATGCTGTATCATAGTAGGTACAGCAGTGGAGGAGGCAATTCGGCCCATCGTACCTGTGCCGGGTCTTTGAAAGAGCTATCCAATTAGTCCCATTACCTTGCTCTTTCTACACAGCCCTCTAATTTTTTTCCCTTCAAGTATTTATCCAATTCCCTTTTGAAAGTTACTATTGAATCTGCTTCCACCACTGTTTCAGGCAGTGCATTCCAGATCGTTACAACTTGCTGTGTAAAAAAATGTTTCTTCATGTCGTCTCTGGCATCCATCTGCCATCCCATAGGTGCTTCCTTAATCCCATCTCTGGTCAGCGGGGTCAGCGACATTTGTGCATTGCGAGCGGGCACCCATGCCATTTAAAACACCAATGCGGCACTCACCACAGCTGAGGAGTAGGGGGTCTTTCTATGAAACCTGGCTGTAGCATGTAACCCACATTACCAGCCCAAAACTCCCAAAAATATTTGCTCTTGCTTGAAGCTGGATTCCCGATTGATTGGTTGCTTTTGGAAAACAGGCCTTTTCAAATTTAAAGTCTCCCACCTCCCTCACTCCTCCCAAGACCCTTAGCAACATTGAGCATCTGTGTTGCTAGGGCATAAAGACACAAATGGCAGAAAATAAATCATGGTGACATTTTTCCTTCAATGCATGGCATTAAGAAATGCTTATCCCCATCTAACCTATAATTCCTAACAGGGGCAATAAAAGGTGTCGAGTCAGCATAACCTAGAGCCCCAAAAAGCAGTAAATTCAGGAGATACTCTCATCTGCATGTTAATTTTAATTAAGAAGTGAACACACATAAACAGGGGAGCAAGACCGGTCAAAAGCGGTAACTGGCTTTCTAAGGGGCAGAAATTTGGGTGTGTCCATTTTTGGGCACATGGAGGACGTGGGTGACATTTCCTGCACCTGAATGGTGAGGCCCGAGGTGCTCCTGATATTGGGCCTCATTTCAATGGAACCGGCATGGCAGAGAGTCAACCAAGTTCATGCTGCTGCTAGCGTCGCAGCAGCCCTCAGTTAAGTGAAGGTTGGGGTGGGTGGGGGAATGACAACTGGGGGGTTGGACAGGCGGTGGCAGCCCACATTCTTTAAATGTGGGGCCAGGAGGAGCTCTGTATAAAAGTCCTAGAAAGAAATGGAAAGAAAGAACTTGCATTTATATACTTATTTTTGACCCACACTTACGTTGGAGAGCTGCAGCAGTCAGAAATGATGTTAGATGGAATGAAAGTGCTGGGTGCTGAGTGTAGCAAAGACTGTAAAATTGACAGTAAATAAGAGTACTTTGTCTTCCCAGACCTTTTATCTGATTAATTTTCCCTAGAGTATTCCTTTTACCTTAATTTCCTAATAGACTTTTCACCTCCCGCCTGACACAAAATTTTTCTAGTTCCCACAACATCCATTGTTGTGCTGTTTCAGTATAAAATTGATGCCAGGTTATGATCTGGTTTGTGATGTGGGTTTTGTCTTCACTTGGAACTGATTTGACATCGTCAAAAATAGTTTTTTGTAGAACCTTTGCAGCTAGCACGGAGAAAACTCTTTCATATTATCAAACAGAGCTGAGTTCAAAGCCAGGTCGCGAAGATGAAAGGACAATATGCTTATCAACTCCACCACCCAGCATCCTTCAATCCTTTGCTTCATAGATTAAAATTAAAAAGTTAGAAGATTTTTAAAACAATCCATAAGGACAGCTACCTCTTAAAGGTTGAATATGTTAAAATGACTTACCACAGTTGTAGCTGACTAAGATTAATTAGATGTTTCATAAGGGTTCAAGCTCTCCACAGGCACTGGGTCTGCCCCAGCAAAGTAACTAATTTCACAACTCCAAATTTTCATCACCAAGAAGTCCATTGGTATATCATTACAATTAGTACTCTTTAATTAAACTGAAAAATACCACTCATCATATTTAGTGTTGCAATGGAGAAATCTACACTGGTTCTCTGGGGACTTAGCTTGCAGCTGCTTAAACATAATGGCCCAGAATTTGTGCTCAGTGGCGAATGAACGGCACCCACTGCTCATTAGATTTAAACTTACCCACAAACTATCCACGGGCTTCTGGGCGCCAACTTGCTGCAATGGGGAGCTGGAAAAAGGGCAGCATCCTCTGCCAGGCATCTGTGAGTTGTGTGAGCGGGGAAAGGGACTGTCTGTCCCATCAACCAATCTGATTGAAGCATCCTTGACATGCTGCGCAGAGTGAGAACCAGGAAATGAAAGCTATAATAGTAAATTCAATGTAAAATCAGTTAGAGAAAGCAAAATAAAGAGAGGGTAAGAAATTTGAATTAAAAGACAGCGATATATATATCAATGACTTGGATGAAGGAACAAGGTGTCTTGTGGCTAAATTTGCTGATGATACAAAGATAGGTGGAAAAGCAAGTTGCGATGAGGACACAAAGTGTCTGCAAAGGGATGTTGACAGGTTAAGCAAATGGGCAAAAATTTGGCAGATGGAATATAATGTGAGAAAATGTGAAGTCATCCACTTTGGGAGGAAAAATAAAAAAGCAAAATATTATTTGAATGGAGAAATACTACAAAATGCTGCTCCAGGACAAAGCAGCCTGATTGATTGGCATCCCATCCACCATCCTAAACATTCATTCCCTTCACCACCGGTGCACTGTATCTGCAGTGTGTACCATCCACAGGATGCACCGCAGCAACTCGCCAAGGCTTCTTCGACAGCACCTCCCAAACCCACGACCTCTACACCTAGAAGGACAAGGGCAGCAGGCACATGGGAACAATACCACCTGCATGTTCCCCTCCAAGTCACACACCATCCCGACTTGGAAATATATCGCCGTTCCTTCATCGTCGCTGGGTCAAAATCCTGGAACTCCCTTCCTAACAGCACTGTGGGAGAACCTTCACCACATAGACTGCAGCGGTTCAAGAAGGCGGCTCACCACCACCTTCTCAAGGGCAATTAGGGATGGGCAATAAATTCTGGCCTCACCAGCAACGCCCACATCCCATGAACGAATAAAACAAAAAGGTACAGAGGGATCTGAGTGTCCTTGTACTTGCAACACAAAAAGTCAACATACACGTGTAGCAGGTAATCCGGAAGACAAACGGAATATTGGCCTTTATTTCTAGGGGGATGGAGTATAAAAGCAGGGAAGTCATGCTACAACTGTACAGGGTGCTGGTGGGACCACACCTGGAGTACTGCGTACAGTTCTGGTGCTCTTTTTTAAGGGAGGACATACTTGCATTGGAGGCAGTTCAGAGAAGGTTCACTAGGTTGATTCCGGGTATGGAAGGGTTGCCTTATGAGGAAAGATTGAACAGGTTGGGTCTATACTCATTGGAGTTTAGAAGAATGAGAGGAGATCTTATTGAAACATACAAGATTCTGAGGGTACTCGATAGGGTAGATGCTGAGAGTATGTTACCCCTCGTGGGAGAATCTAAAACTAGGGGGCATAGTCTCAGAATAAGGGGTCACCCATTTAATGGAAATGAGGAGGAATTTCTTCTCCCACAGGGTCGTGAATTTTTGGAATTCTTTAGGCTGAGTCATTGAATACATTCAAGGCTGAGTTAGACAAATGTTTGATCAGCAAGGGAGTCAAAGGATATGGGGAAAGGGCGGGAAAGTGGAGTTGAGTTAAAAATCAGATCAGCCATGATCTCATTGAATGACAGAGCAGGCTCGAGGGGCCGAATGGCCTACTCCTGCTCCTATCTCTTATGGTCTTATAAAAGAGACAGAAAGAAAAAGTAAAAAAATAAAAACTTGACATTTTTTAAAATGTCCAACAACAATTAAAATCAGAAGGAATGAGACTCCACGTTTTTAAAAGTTAATTTTCAGTGCCACAGAGGTAGTTTGGCAGTCATTAAGACTTATCACCCCATTAAAAGTTAGCTTAGACCTAAAAAAAATGAGCGTACCTTTTTCTCTGTACGTTAGTTCGTTTCCAGCTGGGCAGGAGACCAACTTTGCGCTGGTCCATTCATTCCAATGGGGATCCAGCCGGCGAGCTGTCCTTCTCGTGCAGCTTTCGGAGGAGCAGGGCATCTGGTCGAGCAAAGTCCAGATTTCCGCCTTTGACTGCGCATGTGCACTTGCCAGAAGTTGATGTACCAGATGCACAGAAATAACGGTAAGCCCTGTCAGCCTCACCGTTATTTTATGAGCAAATTCTGGCCCATTCACTGGAACATAAACTATTGCATAACCATTCAAATCCTTCCATATTATCTCCCAGCAAAGCTGGATTATGCCAAATGTGAATGTAAAACAGTAACATAGCAAGCCCTTTATCCTAGCATTCCATTCATCTAGACTAGGAAGAGCTAATGATCTTTCTGACTTTATTCTAATATGCCCACAAGTAAATAATAAACCTGAACATACTCACTTTATAATCATTGTAGTTACTTGGCTTTCAAAACACATTTGTTCCACATTATTGTTCCAATGCAGCACCAACACGATTCCAGATGCAAAGGGAAAATAAACTTATCTGTTTATGTCCATACAAATTGCATACCCGTTTTACAAAAAGAATGAATTTTCTGATTTTTATTCAATCGGATAAAAGAATGTATTAAAATCTTGCAAAGCGCTATCTTCACTTGTCGTCAGAAGTAGCAGTGATTTGCTTATTGGATTTAAAACTTTGTAATTTGCTATAAGTGAATGCTAAAGGTTGACCTTCAACCTGATAACATGATTAGATTGCAAGCCCTGCTCCTTACGAGGGCTTCCATTAAGGGCTAAGTTTGCAGAACTCAACATGGTTGTTTTTTGATTAGGAGAAGGGTGGGGGAGGGGGTGGGAATCACTTCCTACACTGCTCAAACATGCCTCCTGGTGGAGATACCAAGAAGTGGCACAGATAGGATTTTTGAAGAATGGCAATCTCATCTTTCCTGACTGAGAATGATAGCATGGATGTTGACAGGGGTACGGGAGGAATGAGATTTAAAAACAAACATTTGTCCTAGTCACTTATTCAGCTAGTTTTTCCAGTCATTGTTATTATAAAATAAATGGTTTAACGTCAGTGTTAATACAACGCTGATTGGAAAATTGAGGCTATCATGTCTCAGCTACTTTCCCTCAAATTTAGATTCTCTTGGTCTGTCTTATTATATGATAATTAGAGGCAATCTACAGTATCTATTTTGCAATGACTCATTTAAGTCTGCTTCTGATCTGTTCAATAAATTCATAATAATCAATGACCTCTATGTATTAATGCAGCGTTACATGTGGAATGGTTTTCAGTAGGTTATTGCAATCAAATAAATATTTAAATAACTCTTGATAGAAAAATCATTCTGGACAAAACAATTAAAAATCAGAAGAAGTAATGTCATTCATCCCTGCACCCATTCTTTTGATCTTTATTCTTCAGCATGTCTAGTCTTTGATATTTAATATTATTCACATTCACAAATAACACAGGGTGAAATTTGTTTCTGTGTTAGAGCTACTGCAGACAAGTGTTGACTTGTTAAGGGCTTGCCAAGCACTAATTAAAGACAAATTTGAAAACTGGCTTATATTTTCCTTCTAGTCCACATTAAGTTGATTATGGTGTTAAAACAGTGGTAGAGAGTTAGCACAGGTCCAGCAACAGAGGTTGAAAGGAGAAACTCAACTGTTTACGTCCGTTATAGCAGTGTGGGTGTGTCAGCAGACTTACTTTTTTGGACAAGTTGAAGGAGAAGAAGGTGTAGAACAAGCAGCGAGGAAGACCAAAGACAATAAGAAGAAGACCAACATGATCTATTACTCCTTCAGGCAGCATATCTACTGCAGGCAACAGAGTTACACTGACAGACCTCACTGCACAGCAAAATGTGTGAGGAGGCGACACCTTGCCAAGGAATCCATAGATGAATTGTGCCATCTGTTAGAACTATTCCTGCAAACAAGGAATGATACCTGCACTGCTCTTTTAGTCAGCGTAAAAGGGATAACACCACTCAACTTTTTTGCCACAGGTTTCTTCTATACAACAGAAAGATAATTGCCAAAAATCAGCCAGTTTGTGGTTAGTTCCTGCATTACCCAACTCATGCTTGGTCTGCAGGTGAATACATTAAAATTAGTGCTGGCTTGATCATCGGCAGAAGAGGCTGACTGTTTTTCAGAGACTGGCATTCCTAGGGTACAATGAACCTTTGTACCCATGCGGCTGTTCAAGCACTTTTACAACATATTTCATGACATGCATCAACAGAAAAAGATCCCACTCAATGAATTTTCAAATGATTTGCAAACAGTGCTAAAGAATAATGCATTTAAATGCAGTTTCTAGGGATCCACCTCTTATGATTTTCCTATTTACTCTAGAATGAAGACAAATTCGATGGTTGGTTCTTTGGATATATGGGTTATCTGTTCCAAATATGACTAAAACAATGCTAAGCAACTTCTGTATCTGCCAGCACAAAACAGGCAGCATTTGTGTACCCACAAAAAAATGGTTCTAATGTTTGGACCACACCAGCAGTACTCTACAAAATGCCCTGGATACAGTTGGCAGAAAGGTAGTGGTGTGATGCATGCTGCACAACATAACCATATATATTTAAGATATGAACGACAAAATGCTGCAGAACAGCAGGAGAAAAATTGAGTGGGCTGAGGAAGATGATGAGGTAGCAGAAGCTTAGCAGCCATTGCTGAAAGAAGCGTATGTTCATCACACTGATCAGTTCTTTCTGAGCGGCTACCCTAATATAGACTGGGAAAGTAATAGTGTAAAAGGCGAAGAGGAGGAGAAATTTCTGAAGTGTGTTCAGGAGAACTTTGTTATCAGTGTGTTTCCAGCCCAATGAGGAAGGAGGTATTGCTGGATCTAGTTCTGGGGAATGAAGTGGGTCAAGTGGAGCAAGTATCAGTGGGGAACATTTAGGGAACAGTGATCATAGTATCATAAGGTTTAGATTAGTTATGGAAAAGGACAAGAAGCAATCTAGAGTAAAAATAGTCAATTGGAGGAGGGCAAATTTCAGTGGGTTGAGAACAGATCAAAGGTTGACATGCAAAACTGTAATTGAGCAATGGGCGGCCTTTAAAGAAGAGATGGTTCGGGTACAGTCTAGGTACATTCCCAGGAGGGGGAAAGGCAGGGCAACTAAAGTCAGAGCTCCCTGGATGACGAAAGAGATAGAGAGTAAGATGAAACAGAAAAAGGCGGCATACGACAGATGTCAGATTGATAATACAAGTGAGAATCAGGCTGAATGTAGAAAGTACAGAGGAGGAGTGAAAAAGGAAATAAGAGAGGCAAAGAGAGAGTATGAGAATAGAGTGGCAGCTAACGTAAAAGGGAATCCAAAAGTCTTCTATAGGCATATAAATAATAAACGGGTAGTAAGAGGGAGGGTGGGGCTAAATAGGGACCAAAAAGGAGATCTACGCATGGAGGCAGAGGGCATGGCTGAGGTATTAAATGAATACTTTACATCTGTCTACCAAGGAAGAGGATACTGCCAAAATCACAGTAAAAGAGGAGGTAGTTGAGTTACAGGATGGGCTAAAAATTGATAGAGGAGGTACTAGAAAGGTTGGTTGTACTTAAAGTAGATACGTCTCCCAGTCCTGATGGGATGCATCCTAGGTTGTTGAAACATAAGAAATAGGAGCAGGAGTAGGCCATACGGCCCCTTGAGCCTGCTCCGCCATCCAATAAGATCATGGCTGATCTTCGACCTCAACTCCACTTTCCCACCTCGATCCGCATAGCCCTTGATTCCCCTTGAGTCCAAAGGGGAAGTAAGGGTGGAAATTGTAGAGGTACTGGCCATAATCTTCCAATCCTCCTTAGATATGGGGGTGGTGCCAGAGGACTGGAGAATTGCAAATGTTACACCCTTGTTCAATAAAGGTTCTAAGGATAAACCCGGCAACGACAGGCCAGTCAGTTTAACCTCGGTGATGGGGAAGCTTTTAGAAATGATAATCCGGGACAAAATTAATAGCCACTTGGACAGTGCGGATTAATAAAGGAAAGCCAGCATGGATTTGTTAAAGGCAAATTGTGTTTAACTAACTTGATTAAGTTTTTTGATGAGTAAACAGGGAGGGTTGATGAGGGAAATGCAGTTGATGTGGTGTATATGGATTTTCAAAAGGCATTTGATAAAATGCCACATAATAGACTTGTCAGAAAAATTGAAGCCCATGGAATAAAAGGGGCAGTGGCAGAATGGATACAAAATTGGCTCAGTGACAGGAAACAGAGAGTATTGGTGAACGGTTGATTTTGGACTGGAGGAGGTATACAGTGGTATTCCCCAGGGGTCGGTACTAGGACCACTGTTTTTTTGATATATATTAATGACTTGGACTTGGGTGTAAAGGGCACAATTTCAAAATTTGCAGATCACAAAACTTGGAAGGGTAGTAAACAGTGAAGAGGATAGTGATAGACTTCAAGAGGACATAGACAGGCTGGTGGCATGGGCGGACTCATGGCGGATGAAATTTAACACAGAGAGGTGCGAAGTGAAAAAATTTGCAGGGCTACAGGGAAAGAGCGGGAGAATGGGACTAACTGGATTGCTCTTACAAAGAGCCAGCACAGGCTCAATGGGCTGAATGGCCTCCTTCTGTGCTGTAACCATTATATGTTTCTACGTTTCAGCCATTAATTTCAAAAGTAAATGGTGACTACAAAGTTTGTGATGATATATTTGTTCTGTCTTTATTGAAAACAATAGTGAAGTTGAAGTGTATATCCCTGTGCCTATTCATCCATCTGTGAACTGAAGCGCTTTGTATTTTCATAGTACTGCTCCTGCTAAAGGGAGTCGGTGTGGAGGTGTCCTGTAAAGTCTGCTGTGGAATTAGTTGTGATTCAGCTAGCTGTCTATCTCAACATGTGACAGATTTAGGTAGTACTGTTTTTAAGCCAGGAACACACTGTCCTATTCCAGCTGCAGGCCTTGTTTGCTTTTGAGGGCTTTTCTTGTCATTTGCACAGAGGCAGCTGCAGGCAAGTAATTGGTGGTAACTTGAGAACAACCACCTTTTCCTGTACTTCAAATGCATGCCCTTGCTGCAGGCAGAGTCCTCATCTTATCTACTGCTCTATTTGAGTACAGAGCATTGCACTGCCATGAGCTCTCTGAATCCCTCAGTCATGATTCTCTAGAGTTTGCCTTCAAATGCATTAAAGTCAGCCATTATCATGTCATGGTGTGTGAACCTCAACAACTCAACGGTATCAGCGGTTGCTGAAAATATGAGGCTTACTGCTCCTGGGATTTGGGCATTTCTATAAAAAGTGAATGTGCAAAGGTGGCATGTTGTTTCGGTGTAAAGAAAGAAAGCACTTGCATTTATATATAGTGCCTTTCATGTTCTCAAGATGTTCCAAAGCACTTTAAAGCCAATGAGCTACTTTTGAAGTGTAGTCACTATTTTGAAGACAAATGCAGCAGCCATTTTGTGTACAGCAAGGTCCTATACACAGTAGACGTGAATAACTAGTTCTGTTGGTTGAGGGATAAACATACAGGAGAACTCTCCTGATTTTCTTCAAATAGCGCTGTGTGATCTTTTATATTCACCTGAAAAAGCAGACAAGCCCTCGGTTTGACACCTCATCCAAAAGACGGCACCTCCAACAATGCAGTGTTCCCTCAGCACTGCACTGAATATAATCAGTCTAGGTTATATAATCAAGTCCTGGAGTGCGGCTTGAATTCACAATCTTCTGCCTCAGAGGCAAGACTGCTACCATTGATCCAAGACTGACACTGCAGAGAGTATATCTGTCATGGTGCTTGTCCGACATCCAGTACTGGATGAGTAGAAATTTCCTCCAACTAAATATTGAGACGACTGAAACCATTGTCTTTGGTCCCTGCCACGAAGTCTGCTCCTCAGCCATCGAATCTATCCCTCTCCCTGGCCATTGCCTGAGGCTGAACCAGACCGCTTGCAACCTCGGTGTCCTATTTGACCCTGCGATTAGCTTCCGATCCCGTATCCGCTCCATCGCCAAGACCGTCAACTTGCACCTCTGTAATATTGCCAGACTCCACCTCTGCCTCATCTCATCTGCTGCTGAAACCCTCATTTGTGCCTTTGTTACCTCTAGACTCGACTATTCCAATGCTCTCCTGGCCGGCCTCCCAGCTTGCATGATCCATAAAAGTCTGGGAGGTATGTAAACTTTCCCTGTGATGACAATAGCCAGAATGAACAGAGATCAGACATTGCACTCGTAAAACACAGTTGCAGGTCTCGTCCATATGTTTACAATCTGTTGAGTTATTTTAAAACATTGAATAAATGTTGCGCACCACTAAATCCCACATCCTCCAATCTGCATGCCACACCTCACCAATCTGTCAGTCCGAGTTGGTACCAGGCCTGTGAGAGTGCATGGACCAATGTTCTCTGCTGATGCACGAGAGGCCTTGGTGCAAGAGGTGGAAAGAAGGAGGGACATCCTATATCCGCAGTCGTGGGGGTGGGGGTGGGGGGGGGGGGGCAGCAGGGAGCAAGAAGCCCTCCAGACATATGCTCAAAAGGCAGTGGGAGGCTGTAGGGGGCGCAGTCAATGCCAGGTGTACAGCACGACGAACATGGATGCAGTGCAGGAAGAAGTTCAATGCTTTGACACAGGTGGTCAAGGTGAGTGAGGTCAACTGTCAAATGGCATCTCCTACCAACTGCACCATTAGCCGCATCCACTGCTCCACACACTACAACCCCCATCACCCACCTACCAACAAACACTTTCCATCAGTACTCAGCTCTTCCAATCAGATGCTTCCTTTCACCCTCATACATTACCACTGTTGCAAGCCACCCACCCACAACTCACAGGCCACGCACACATTGGCAACTATTCAACCATGACAGGCACATCACCAGACACACGTCCCACTTTCTTGCAGGTGAAGGTGGCGCATAACAAGAGGCAGCAAGTGGCAGTGGCATTTAGCCCCTCGAGCCTGTTCCGCCATTCAATGAGATCACGGTTGACCTATGACCTAACTCCATATACCCGCCTTAGCCCCATATCACTTAATATCCTTGGTTCACAGAAATTTATCAATCTCAGATTTAAAATTCACAATTGAGCTTGCATCAACTGCTGTTTGTAGAAGAGCGTTCCAAACTTCTCCCACCCTTTGCGTGTAGCAGCGTTTCTTCACCTCACTCATGCATGTCCTGGCTCTAAATGTTAGGCTATGATCCCTCGTCCTAGTATTCAAGTATAGGAGACCTCCAAAAACAGTTACAATGCATCAGCAGCCAGAAGCAATAATCCAGCAACTCCTGCAACTCCTGCATGGTCCCTTTAAATAGCACTGGTGGGGGGTCCTCCAGGGACTCTAAAACATGTTTCGATGGTCGCGGTTAAGACGGTGCATTGGGTCTACCATTAAGTGCCAAAATGGTGTCCATCACTTTAAATCAGCATTGCACACTGATCAAACACATTTTCTCCCTACTTTGCATGATGCTGGTGTTTGTTATTTACGCATGCGGTAAACCCTTTACCAAGATGGCGACTGGCGCACGAGTGCGCATCCAAGACGCCATCTTAGATTTTCGGGAGGCCGCGTAGCACTGAAACAACGGACGCTAGACGACCCAATTTAGCGCCCTTCATGTCTTCACATTCATCACCAAGCCACTGCTCCACCTGCACCTGTGCAGGGGCAGACTCGGCCATTGGGAGAGGAGGCAGCATTGGAGGTACTGGTTGAAGAGAGGGCAATGGGTGAGACGTGGGCATGCTCTGAGTGGAGATCCCACTTCCATGTCCCCTTTCGCCATCATCCCTCTCCTGGACCAGTGGCATGTCACTCCTACCTCTCTACGGGGGAGCAGCTTGAAGCAGATCAGTGATGCCTTGTAACGCCATGGCTAAGGTATCTGTCACCCTGTTTAAGGCAGCAAAATTGTTGGCATCCATAGTTTTCACAGCCATGGTCAGAGCCTGCAGGGACTGATTAGTGCGCCCCAATCAAGTTCCACAGAGGAGGCCAGTCTATCCATGGAGGACATCCTCACAATGGCCTGTGACATTAATCTACGAATGCTTGAGCTGGACTCCTCCATCCTCTGTCCTCTCCCTTTCCCTTGTATTTTGCGCTCTCTTTTCCTGCAAGGGGGCACGACAGACCTATGAGTGACCGGAAGGCATGTGTGAATGTGCAACTTTGTTCACCTTTCCTGATCTTGTTAGGTCATTAAAACGCTTCCTGCGTTACATCTAACTCCTCATGATCACGCTACTGCAGCTCACTGGAGAGTGTGCCTGGCACACTTGCCAGTACCTCACAAATTTGCTGCTGATCATCTATCACTATCCTTTTCAATGATAGCCCCTGGGGTTCAGCATCTATATCGAGCTGAGCAGAGCTTGGAGAGCAGTGCGCCCTCCGATGTGGAATATGCACAGCTATCCCTACCACCACTCTCTGCTCATGCTCACTTGTAAACTATGATTCACCAGGTGTTTTCCCACCTAACTGACTAAGAGGACCAAACAAAGTGCTCGTATCTGCGCTGGTGCCTGGTTGGCATGTGTCCTGTGCTGGCGCACCCTTGGAAGGAACGAGCTCCTCTGAGGAATCCTTGTCATCCCCAGGCAGGGGTTGCTGTTCTTTGCATGATGGCCCTGGAGGAGAGAAACGACAGATATAATTTAGTCACAGGAATGTAAAAATGTTGCAATTCTGCACAATTAAGGTGATCGTAATTCATTCGGTGCTGAATTGAAGTCAAGGTGACATAGTCTTATAGGTGACGTGGGTTGGAGAGATTAATTCTGTCACCCTGCAGCAATGAAATCCTTGTCTTTCCATCTCTGATGGTCATGGATGCTGATTTACCGCTTATGCCCAAAGCCTCCTTTTCGGCATTTGTGAGCTCCACGATCTGTGGGCATCCGCCTCCGGTCCTCTCCCTTTCCCTTGTATTTTGCACTCTCTTTTCCTGCAAGGGGGCACGACAGACCGATGAGTGACTGTAAGGTATGTGTGAATCTGCAACTTTGTTCACCTTTCCTGATCTTGTTAGGTCATTAAAACGCTTCCTGCACTGCATCCAACTCCTCATGATCACGCTCCTGCAGCTTACTTCTTGGGCCAACTCCAACCATGCCTTCTTTGTTGTGGCAGCAGGTTTTCTCCCCCATTGCTAGGGAAGAGGTCCTCTTTCCTCTCCCTTACTGCATCCAGCAAAACGTCCAGGGAAGTGTCATTGAATCTGGGCACAGCCTTTGCCCTTCTTGATTCCATCTCTCAAACTTGAACCTCACACAACACAATCCACAGAACTCCAAACCTCCTCCGCCATTGCATTTGTGAAGTGGCCCTTTAAATAGTCGAGGTGAAATGGCATCATGCGAGTCCGCAACATGCCCGCTCACGCACAGTGAAGACGCAAAACCCGGCAGTAAAATGATAATGAGGCATCCATGTTGAAATCGGACATTCCAACACATCCCATGATGTTGCACGATGCCGCCCACCATTACCCCCCTTACACCACTACCCCCCCAACCCCAGCTCAGATCCCTTCTCTGCGCTATTATCTGGCCCAAAATATCTGTTCAAGTCTTCTACCATGCCCTTTTAGTCATCTATAAGTCTACCCATGTGCTGCCACTTGTGTTTTTTTAAATTAAATCTATTGCCAGTTTATTGTTTGTACTAAAATTGTATCTGGAAGTATGTCATAATGTCATAAAAGAATATTTTCTTAAAAAATAAACAGAGCCTTTTGTTTGTCTTTTTTTTATATCAGTACCACACTATCATGGGAATTAGTCTAAAAAGGAAAAACAGTTTCTAGCTGTAAAAGGAAAGAGATTGCTATAAGTCACAAAACCACACTATCATTCTCACTGTCTAGCTGGGTCACCAGGTCGCCAAATTGCAGCTTACACAGCTTGAACAGCATTTTCAAAAACCTGGTTGAAAATTAACAACATGGATGTTGCACTAATGGACCATTTATGTCATAAATCCCTCACTTGCTTAAAAATCAGACATACATTTTTAACTTTTCCAAAATCAGCAGGACAATCAAAACAATAACTTCAAGACATATGCAAGACAGCGTAAAGTATGCATAACTGAAAAGGCAGAACATTGATAAAATAAGTGCACTGTGGAATTTTGAAATTATCAGGTAAAACAGATTACTCATATTTTGAAATTTGGATTGCGGCAATATGAAAATTCTCATTGAATATCAGATAGTTATGAACATTTTAACATATGAACCAGTATAAATATTGATAACATAAGATCATAAGAAATAGAAGCAGGAGTAGGCCATACGGCCCCTCAATCCTGCTGCCCCATTCAATCAGATCATGCCTGATTTTCGACCTCAACTCCACTTTCCTGCCCAATCCCCATATTCCTTGATTCTCCTAGAGTCCAAACATCTACCCATCTCAGACTTGAATATATTCAATGACTTAGCATCCACAGCCCTCTGTGGTAGAGAATTCCAAAGATTCACAACCTTCTGCGCTAAGAAATTCCTCCTCATCTCAGTCTTGAATGGCTGATCCCTTATCCTAAGACTATGCCCCCTAGTTCTAGACTGTCCAGCCAGGGGAAACAATCTCTCAGCATCTACCCTGTCAAGCCCCCTCAGAATCTTATATGTTTCTATGAGATCATCTCTCATTCTTCTAAACTCCAAAGAGTATAGGCCCATTCAACTCAACCTCTTTTCATAGGACAACCCTCTCTCCCAGGAATTAATCTAGTGAACCTTTGTTGCACCATCTCTAAGGCAAGTATATCCTTCCTTAGATAAGGAGACCAAAACTGTACACAGTATTCCAAATGAGGTCTCACCAAAGCCCTGTACAACTGTAGTAAGACTTCCTTACTCTTGTACTCCAACCCCCTTGCAATAAATGCCAACATGCCACTTGCTTTCGTAATTGCCTGCTGTACCTGCATACTAACTTTTTGTGTTTCTTGTACGAGGACACTCAAGTCTCTCTGAACACCAACATTTAATAGTCTCTCACATTTAAAAAATATTCTGTTTTTCTGTTCTTCCCACCAAAGTGAATAACCTTACATTTCTCCACATTATACTCCATCTGCCACCTTCTTGCCCACTCACTTAATCTGTCTGTAGATGTTTGCAGACTCTTTGGGCTCAATTTTCAAAGAGCGGTGGGATGGCAGCGGGAGGGTCAATGGGTGCGCGGGTAACCCGACTAATAAAATCCCACCGTTTCACAAGTTAATTGGTGGCCCTTAACGTGGCTTCTGGGTTTTCAGTCCGAAAACTGTGCAGTGGGCGGACTGCGCTCCCCCATGACAGGCTGTCAGCTGGAGCGGCTCTATTTAAAGGGCCATTGCTCCATTGGCTTTTGCTGCAGCAAACACCAAGAACATACAATATGGAGCAGCACAGGGCAAGGCTGCTCCAAGGTTCAATGATGCTTCTCTGCAGCAGCTACTGGACGGGGTGAGGAGGAGGACGGAAGTATTTTACTCCATGGAGGGAAGGAAGTGCCCTGCCTCTGCCACCAAGAAGGTCTGGCTCGAGGTGGCAGAAGAGGTCAGCAGCAGCAACAACATCTCTTGCACCTGGGTCCAGTGCAGGAAGCGTTTCAATGACCTAACTAGGTCAGTAAAAGTGAGTACACTTATTGATTCTCCTGCATTCAATGTTCCACATCGCCGCACCCAACCACCCCCGCCCCCCTGCAACTCATTCTGCACTGTCAAGACTACTCCATCACATCACTCCTCACACCCACTTAAGGCTCATCATCAACTTATCTGCACCACTCAGCACTTCCTCACCTCTCCATTAGTCACCCCACCACTATCACTCACCCCAATCCTCATACAATGTGATGTCTCTGTCTCATACTCACCCTCTGATGCACCTCTTTCACGATCAGCCTCAACCAAAACAATGCATTCCTCGGCTGACCACTTCACCATCACTCACTCACACGTCTGTAATTTCTCCCCTTCTAGAAGAGAACTCAGAATGCACGGGAGAGGGCGAGGACTGTAGGGGGACACAACAAATAGTGGTCCTCACAGACGAGGAGCAGGAGGCCCTGGAGATCAGCCGTACCCTCGAGTTCCTGTTCGTCGGGAATGCCGAGACTGGCACCCCACAAACATCTGGTGTCACAACTTTAGCATTCATCACACACAAAATGAATTGATGTTAACAATGATTGGCATGTTGAAAACCCCAGTATGCTCATCACAACATAACACAACTGTGATGATGCTTAATATTGCCTTCTGTTCTCTTACAGGCCCTTCAACAACCGCAATGAAGGCAGAGGGTGATTCCTCAGAGGAGCTCCCAGCCTCTGAGGGTGAACCATCACATCTTAGCGAGCCATCCACCAGCGCAGATACCCACACCTGGGTGGGTCCTAGTAGTCAGTTAGTTGGGTTGGCACCTGAGCAAGTGAGCACGAGCAGACACTGGTGGCAGGAGCAGCTGTGGAGAGTCCGCGTCGGTGGGAGCACTCCTCTCCAGGCTCTGCTCAGCTGGACACAGATGCTGAATCCCGGGGGCCATCCTTTAAAAGGAGAATGATCGAGGGACATCAGCACATTTGTGAGGTACTGGAACAGGTACCATGTGCACTCTCCACAATAGCGCAGCGGATGGAGGAGTCCAACTCTTGCATGAGTGGAATGGTGGTACAGGTACAGGAGGGAATCTCTGAGATAGTGTCGCAGGGACGTGAGCAACTGTCTGAGATTGTGTCGCAAGTAACTGCGGAAATGTCTGAGATAGTGTCGCAGGTAAGTGTGGGAATGTGTGCGATAGAGAGATGACTAGCCTCCGTTGAGCTTCAAGCACGGCTCACAAATGAGTCCATTCAGGCCCTGACAACGGCTGTTCAGACTCAGGGTGAACAACATTCTGCCGCCTTAAACAGGCTGTCTGATACTTTAGAAGTGGCCTTCCAAGGCATCACACATGTCCTCCAAGCTGTTGTCCAGCAGGATGGTAGGAGCGATGTGGGCCTGGCCCAGGAGAGGAATGATGGCGATAGGGGACATGGAAGTATTCCCGCATCTCACCCGTTGCTCCCCTCTCAACCAGTACCCACAATGGTGCCTCCTCTGCCGATGGCCAAGTCAGCCCTTGCACAGGTGCAGGTAGAGCAGTCTTTGGAGAGACTCTCATGGGCTCTAAAACCCAGAGGGCATAGGCCGAAAGCATCTAAGCAGTCAGGGCATGAACATGAGCAACTGGCCACTACCTCTGCTGCAGCCACAGGTGATGCACAGAAGTAGTAGGAAGAGAAAGGCTAAGGAATTGTGATCATGAAGGGTATGCACAAGGATGTCTGACAGCCTGTCGTATTTTTCATTCATATTTGTTTTTTGTTATGTTCACATTAAATATTATCATCCTCACCACTACTGCCACGTCTTGCCCATTCTTGACTGGCTTTTGTGATAGGACCCTTTCATGAGGTTCACCATGAATGGCGACACTTGATGCCACCCATTGGATCACTTTACAGTGGATGTACATTTAGTTGCAGGACTGTTTTGTGCAGAGGATGGGGGTTGAGATGGCTGATCTTTCCAGGTGGTGTGAGGACTGAACTCTTCACACTTTCTGATGTTAGGAGAACTGTTCACATATCAGTGAGTCCCTGGCCTCATGAGCAGTCAGGTGAGCCGTTGCTCTGGCCATGGGTTCATCCTGCTCCACCTCCTCCACCTCCGCCTCAATGTGGATGGTAGATGTGGATGGGGCTTCCTCAAGTGGCACCCCTCTCGGTTGTTCCATGTTGTACAGGGCACAACACACGACTATAATGTGTCCAACTCTGTCTGGTGCGTATTGAAGCGCTCCCCCAGAACAATCAAGGCACCTAAATTGCATCTTGAGCAGCCCTATAGCATGCTCAATTGTAGACCTGGTGGCGATGTGGCTGTCGTTGTATCGATTCTGTTGCTCAGTGATGGGATTTCTCAGAGGTGTCACGAGCCACGTGTCCAGGGGGTATCCCTTGTCCCCAAGGAGCCAGCCCTTAAGAGTGTTTGGTGCGTGAAAGAGACCCGGGATGTTGGATTCCCTCAGAATGAAGGAATCGTGGCAGCTGCCAGGGAATCTGGCGCAAACCAAATGGGTGACCGCCAGGCAGAGTAAAAGGACGAGGCAGGTAGAGCAGGAGTCCCCTGGGGCCATCTCCCTCTCAAACAGATATTCTGCTTTGGATGCTGTTGGGGGAGATGGCTTATCAGGGGAAAGCAGCAGGAGCCAGGTTCGGGGCACCACGGGTGGCTCTGCTGCACAGGAGGGGAGGAAGAAGAGTGGCAGGGCTATAGTGATAGGGGATTCCATTGTAAGGGGAACAGATAGGTGTTTCTGCGGCCGCAAACGTGACTCCAGGATGGTATGTTGCCTCCCTGGTGCTAGGGTCAAGGATGTCACGGAGCGGCTGCAGGGCATTCTGGAGGGGGAGGGTGAACAGCCAGTAGTCGTGGTCCATATTAGTACCAACGACATAGGTAAAAAAAGGGATGAGGTCCTGCAAGGTGAATTTAAGGAGTTAGGAGATAAATTAAAAAGCAGGACTTCAAAGGTAGTGATCTCAGGATTACTACCGGTGCCACGTGCTAGTGAGTATAGGAACAGGAGAATAGACAGGATGAATGCGTGGCTGCAGGCATGGTGTAGGAGGGAGGGGTTTAGATTCCTGGGACATTGGGACCGGTTCTGGGGAAGGTGGGACCTGTACAAGCGTGACGGGTTACACCCGAGCAGGACCAGGACAAATGTCCTCGCGGTGGTGTTTGCTAGTGCTGTTGGGGAAGGTTTAAACTAGAGTGGCAGGGGGATGGGAACCTGAGCAGGGAGTCAGAAGGGAATAAAGTTGAGAGCAGCAAGAGAAGGGAAGACCCAGGGGAAATCTACAATACAAATAGTACAAACAATTGTTCAAGAACAAGTGAAAGGGAAAAGCATAGAGCAGCGGAAAGAAAGTGTACTTTAGGCACTTTAGGTACTTTAGGCATGACAGATAAAATGAAAACGAGAAGGCGTAAGGCGATTAACCCAACATCAAAGCTGTGGCAGGGGGTTGGGAACCTGAGCAGGGAGACAGAGGAAAGCGTATCAGGAAGGGACAGAAGGTATGGAGTAAAAGGTAAAGTGTTAAAAAAGGAAAACGCAGGAACTAAGTGTCACAAAACATATTTGAAAGTTCTTTATTTGAATACACGTAGCATTCGTAACAAAATGGATGAGTTAACGGCACAAATAACGACGTATGGGTATGATCTTGTGGCCATTACAGAAACATGGCTGCAGGGTGACAACGACTGGGAATTAAATATGCCAGGGTATTTAACAATCAGGAAGGGCAGGCAGGAAGGAAGGGGAGGTGGGGTGGCTATGTTAATAAGGGAAGGAATCACTGTAATACAGAGAAAAGATATTGGGACAAAGGATCAGGATAATGAAACAGTTTGGGTAGAGATAAGGAATAATAAGGGGCAAAAAACACTCGTGGGCGTAGTATATAGGCCTCCTAATAGTTGCAACTCTGCTGGAAGAAGTATTAATCAGGAAATAGTCGGGGCATGTAATAAGGGAACAGCTATAATTATGGGGGATTTTAACGATCATATTAACTGGACAAATCAAATTGGGCAGGGTAGCCTTGAGGAAGAGTTTATTGAGTGTATTAGGGATGGATTTCTTGAGCAGTATGTAACTGAACCTACAAGGGAGCAAGCAACCTTGGACCTGGTCCTGTGTAATGAGCCAGGATTAATTAATAATGTCCTAGTTAAGGATCCCCTTGGAATGAGTGACCATAACATGGTTACATTCCATATCCAATTAGAGGGTGAGAAGGTTGGTTCTCAAACAAGCGTACTGAGCTTGAATAAAGGAGACTATGATGGTATGAGAGCGGAATTGATTAAAGTGGACTGGGAAAATAGATTAAAGGGTAAGAGAGTACATGAGCAGTGGTGTACATTTAAGGAGTTATTTTACAACTTTCAAAAAATATATATTCCACTGAGGAAAAAAGAGTGTAAAAGGAATGACAGCCATCCGTGGCTAAGTAAAGAAATTAAGGATAGTATCCGACTAAAAACAAGGACATATAAGGTAGCCAAACTTAGTGGGAGGATAGAAGATTGGGAAGTCTTCAAAAAACAGCAAAAAGTAATGAAAGGATTGATTAAGAAAGGGAAGATAGATTATGAAAATATATTAGCAAAAAATATAAAAACAGATAGCAAGAGTTTCTACAGTTATATAAAAAGAAAAAGGGTGGCTAAGGCAAACGTAGGTCCTTTAGAGGATGAGACTGGGAAATTAATGGTGGGAAACATGGAGATGGCAAAAATGCTGAACAAATATTTTGTTTCAGTCTTTACGGTAGAGGACACTAAGAATATCCCAACACTGGACAAACAGGGGGCTCTAGGGGGGGAGGAGCTAAATACGATTAAAATCACTAAGGAATTGGTACTCAGTAAATTAATGGGACTCAAGGCGGATAAATCCCCTGGACCTGATGGCTTACATCCTAGGGTCTTGAGGGAAGTGACAGTAGGGATTGTGGATGCTTTGGTAATAATTTTCCAAAATTCTCTGGACTCGGCAAAGGCCCCGGCAGATTGGAAAACTGCCAATGTAACACCTTTATTTAAAAAGGGTAGTAGGCAGAAGGCTGGAAATTATAGACCAGTTAGCTTAACATCTGTGGTGGGTAAAATTTTGGAGTCTATTATTAAGGAGACAGTAGCAGAACATTTGGATGAACATAATTTAATAGGACAAAGTCAGCATGGCTTTACGAAGGGGAAGTCATGTCTGACAAATTTGCTTGAGTTCTTTGAGGATATAACGTACAGGGTGGATAAAGGGGAACCAGTGGACGTAGTGTATTTGGACTTCCAGAAGGCATTCGACAAGGTGCCACATAAAAGATTATTGCTCAAGATAAAGAATCACTGGATTGGGGGTAATATTCTGGCACGGGTGGAGGATTGGTTATCTAACAGGAAGCAGAGAGTTGGGATAAATGGTACATTCTCGGACTGGCAACCTGTAGCCAGTGGTGTTCCCCAGGGGTCGGTGCTGGGTCCCCAACTCTTTACAATCTATATTAACGATTTAGAGGAGGGGACCGAGTGTAACATATCAAAGTTTGCAGATGATACAAAGATGGGAGGGAAAGTAGAGAGTGAGGAGGACATAAAAAACCTACAAGGGGATATAGACAGGCTGGGTGAGTGGGCGGAGATTTGGCAGATGCAATACAATATTGGAAAATGTGAGGTTATGCACTATGGCAGGAAAAATCGGAGAGCAAGTTATTATCTTAATGGCGAGCAACTGGAAAGTACGGCAGTACAAAGGGATTTGGGGGTCCTAGTGCAAGAAAATCAAAAAGTTAGTTTGCAGGTGCAGCAGGTGATCAAGAAGGCCAACGGAATGTTGGCTTTTATTGCTAGGGGGATAGAATATAAAATCAGGGAGGTATTGCTGCAGTTATATAAGGTATTGGTGAGACCGCACCTGGAATACTGCATACAGTTTTGGTCTCCATACTTAAGAAAAGACATACTTGCTCTTGAGGCAGTACAGAGAAGGTTCACTCGGTTAATCCCGGGGATGAGGGGGTGGACATATGAGGAGAGGTTGAGTAGATTGGGACTCTACTCATTGGAGTTCAGAAGAATGAGAGGCGATCTTATTGAAACATATAAGATTGTGAAGGGGCTTGATCGGGTGGATGCGGTAAGGATGTTCCCAAGGATGGGTGAAACTAGAACTAGGGGGCATAATCTTAGAATAAGGGGTTGCTCCTTCAAAACTGAGATGAGGGGAAACTTCTTCACTCAGAGGGTGGTAGGTCTGTGGAATTTGCTGCCCCAGGAAGCTATGGAAGCTACATCATTAAATAAATTTAAAACAGAAATAGACAGTTTCCTAGAAGTAAAGGGAATTAGGGGTTACGGGGAGCGGGCAGGAAATTGGACATGAATTTAGATTTGAGGTTAGGATCAGATCAGCCATGATCTTATTGAATGGCGGAGCAGGCTCGAGGGCCGATTGGCCTACTCCTGCTCCTATTTCTTATGTTCTTATGTAAACATGAAGGAATCTTTTGCCGTGGTCACAAACGAGCTGAGTGTTGATGGAGTGATACCCCTTTCTGTTGATGAACAGTCCTGGCTCGTGTGGAGGTGCTCGGATTGCTATATTGGTGCAATCGATTGCACCCTGCACCCGTGGAAAGCCAGCCACAGAGTGGAATCCCACTGCCCTCTCCATCTGGCTGAGGTCATCCATGGGGAACTTGACGTACTGCGAGGTTCTGCGAAACAAACCGTCGGTGACCTGCCTTATGCACTTGTGTGCAGATGACTGAGAGACTCCGGCAATGTCCCCGGTGGCATTCTGGAATGATCTGTAGGAGAAGAAGATGAGGGCAGTGGTAAGTTTAACAGCGACGGGTTATGAGATGCCACCAGACACAGCCAGGAGCAGCTCGGCATGAAGGACCACCTGGCGACTCACTCTGAGCCTCAATATGCACTGCTCATCAGAGAGGTCCAGGAAAGCTGAGCCTCGGTCTGTAGACCCAGTGGCGAGGGTATTGTCTCCTGCGACAGGGCTCCCTCTGTTGTTGCCCTCTGTGCTCTTGTGCAGGTCCCAGTGGTGCAGCACTGTGTTGTGGAGCTCCAAGTGGCGGAAGTGCACACCGTGCCTGGCGAGGATGGTGATGTTGCTCGTCCTCAGATGTACTGGTGAATGCAGCCATGGCGCCCCCCCATCCTGATGGTGTTTGTTTGAGGGGGTCTGAAAAGTTGGTAAATATGTGTAAACAGAAGTATTCTGAGTTTAAACCAAGAATTTTCAGTCTAAACACAAAGAACTCCCAGCCAAAAGTTTGTCTGAGACACCGGAGTGCCCTGCTGCAATAATTTTATCCCCATCTGTCCAACTGGCTGCTGCCTGAAACACGTCTCCTTGACCATGGAGTGTTTCCCACAGCACGGGAAACATGCTGAGGTTGAATTAAAATCAACCCCTGCTTCAATCTCCACAAAATTACCTACTTCAGCAAGATTAACAATGTGAATAAGTGGTTTAAATTTCGTCCTGCTGGCTTTAATTGCCGGCGTGACTTTCGGATTCGTGAAGCGCACGCACATAGGTGTGTCTGTGGCAACCCCTAAAGTCAGCAGGTTGGAGCCGGCTTCCGAACCCGCTCGGGACTTTCGCCATTTTTGCACCCCCCCCACCCCCAACGCACCCACAATTTGATTTTAAAATCGAGCCCTTTGTGTCCTCCTCACAACTTACTTTGGATTGCACTGGAAGGGCCGTTTTAATTAACAAGAAAGCCTGTGTAGAGAGAACAGATAAGTTAACATTTAGGTGTGGATCCTTTGTTGGAACCACACCTAAATGTTATGAAATGTTTATTCTCTGCACAGATACTGACCGAAATGTTCATATGCATTTCATCTTTGTAAATGAGATAGACTTGTGATAGAAGTGGAAATTGAGAAACCCTAGGGAAAGAGGTTGACATGTTTGTCCCCTGGTCCATTAGGTGCGCTCACATGTTGGGCGGAACTTTCAACTTCAGTGGCGGCATAAATCTGGCCATATTAGATTGGCCGCCAATTATACACCCTGCTCAATTTTCCTGTCCAAAGATGAAAGTTTCATCCAATGTGCTTTACTCATTTTTCTTTGGTGTAGTAAGTGAAGAGCTAAGGCTATGGCAAATCGTTCTATCTAACATGCCCTTGCTACCATATCAACACCTTCATCGGCTTCAGGATTTATTAGTGATGGAAATTTATCGTCTTTCTAGCTCTAGATTCTGGGAGCTTCCAACCCACAAAACGGAGAAGTTTATGCAGAAATATGTGTCTCTGGAGATTTTCATTGCTATTGAAAATGGCAAAAGCAGCCCTACAAAGCCATATCGTGGCAGATTAGAAAAAAGGAATACCTCTGGAGGATTGCAAGATTAGAACAGGAATTCGCAGTGCTTTAGAAAGCCTGCAACATTCACAGTTCTCTGGGGACTGATATAGACATAGCAAGAACTATAATACTGCTTGATTTGCTATTGTTAAAAAAACAGCAATTCTCGCCAACAAAACGCAGGTACTACAGATAGAGGGACAAAGTGAGATCACTACTAACCCACAAACTGTAGAAACTGGACATGGCTAGCATTATGCCTGCAATTCAAGAAACTGCTAGGGCAATAATGGCAAACACTGAAAAGATATGTTAGGAATTTTAGAAGGTTCTGCAAATGTCAGAAATCTTGCCATTTCAGCAGAGGTGTAGTCATGCCTAAACCCATTAAATGCATCAGCATTTCATCATGCTGGTACATAGGCGAGCAGTAATACTCAAGGGTATACTTGGACCAAAAGGGAATGTGTTTGCAAGCAAATGAGGAGAATTTACGTATTTTATAGTAATGCTGGAATCCTCTGACAAAGGTTTGTGGAATTAGTAACATATATGGAGGTAGGTTTAGAGTTAGTAACATAGCTAGAGGTAGGTTGCAGAGTTATGGAGGAGGGAAACCATGAAAGGATTTATAAACAAGGACGAGTATTTTGAATTCAGTCCAATGGAAAGCAGGGAGTTTTCAAGGCAGAAAAAAAGGGTCCAATAAACAAGTAAAGCTTAGTGTGGGACTGGCCATAGACAATGTAGTTTTGGGCGAGTTGGAGTTTGTGCAGGATGGAGCTAAGAACCTTAGCAAAAATGGCTTTGGAAAAGTCAAGACTTGAGGTAGCAAAAGCATGGATAAGGGTTTCAGTAGAGGTGAGGCTAATATAATAATGTTTTTTTTGAAAAGGGTTATGAGACGTACTTGGAAATTATTGACCAGGAGATTTAACATGTGTAGTGGGGAAAGTCATCAGAATAATCTTGTGAGGTGGTAATTTCTTCAGTTCAAACGAATGGGAGAATTTTGCAGGAAAAATTATTTCAGAAAATTCATGGGGGTAAATTTTTGTACTCACCACCTGGGTGGAAATCTGGTGGAATGGATCGTCTGCCTATTGCAGAAACCACCCACTATTCATTCCGCATTCGGGTAGGCTCTACAATGAGTGGGTGACCTGCTCTGCCAGATTTCTGCCCAAGCAGTGAAGATGAATATCCACCCCTTTTTGATTCTTAAGATCCTGTGAAATTCCAGAAAGGACTAGATTGTATCTTCTAACACAAATCTACTGGAAAGTTGTTGAGGGTATTTTCATGTTGTCTAATGTCCTGTAATTAACATGGCTGTTACGTATAGGAAAGTGTAGGATGAACTGGTTGTGTGTGTGTTTCTGTGTGTATAACAGGGCTGATAATCTAAAATTCTGTAGGCTATTCTCTCTCTCTCTGTATATATATATATATATATATATACACACACAAGTAAGTGATAAATAAAAAGTACACTACTTTTAGATGTAATCATGCTGCAGTCCTCAATAAGTTTTTAAAAAATTGTAAGAGTGAAAATCTGGTTGCAGCAACACTCATTCACAGGTTTTGCACTAGATATTTGACTGAGCAGCAATTGTTCAATCCTGGAGTTATGAAAATAAGGTAGAAATTAGTCATTTTTGGAATCTGGACC